>NC_136412.1:30802500-31402500 GCF_051521515.1 Lactuca serriola | reverse complement strand
CCAATGAGCCTTGCCAGGATTCCCCTGATATCCACTGACCATGCTCAAAGCAAAAGCCACATCAGGGCGAGTACAAGTCATAACATACATGATCGAGCCAACAACGGAAGCATATAGTAATTGGCTCATCTCAGCTAGCTCTGCCTCTGTACTCGGACTCTGATTCTTACTCAATTTGGCATTGCTTTGGATCGACAAACTCCTTTCTTGGAATTCTGCATGTTGAACCTTTTAAACACTTTATCCAAGTAAGTACTCTGACTAAGTCCAATTAGTCTTTTACTCCTTTCTCTTAATATCCTTATCCCTAGGATATAGGCATCCTCCCCAAGGTCCTTCATAGAAAAGCACTTCCGAAGCCAGAATTTCACTTCCTGCAAAGTTGGGACATCATTTCCTATGAGTAGTATGTCATCCACATACAGTACAAAAAATTGACTATACTCCCACTAGCTCTGACATACACGCAAGACTCATCTTCGCTTCTCGAGAAACCAAACTCTTTGACCTATTCATCAAAAAAAAGATTCCAACTGCGAGATGCTTGTTTCAATCCATAAATAGATCTCTCAAGCTTTCACACCCTATTAGGGTATTCTAGGCTGACAAAACCCTCTGGCTGAACCATGTAAACATCGTCAGCCAACTTCCCATTAAGGAAAGCGGTTTTGACATCCATTTTCCATATTTCATAATCATGAAATGCAAAAATGGCCAGCATAATCCTAATAGACTTAATCTTCGCTATTGGTGAGAAGGTTTCATCATAATCAATACCTTGAGTCTGAGTGAAACCTTTTGCAACTAGTCGCACTTTATAAGTGTGTACCTTTCCATCCATGTCGGTATTTTTCTTGAAGATCCATTTGCACTTGACTGTCTTACGGCCTGGTACATTGTCTACCAAGTTTCATACTTGATTGTCATACATGGACTGTAGCTCGTTGTCCATGGCCTCCTTCCATTTAGCAGACTCTGGGCCTGCCATGGCTTCCTTAAAGCTATTAGGTTCATCCAAATTTACCAGTGTACTATCACTGATAAACATATCACCTTCTGTATTAATATGGAATCCATAATAATAGTCAAGTGTGTTCCTAACTCTTGTGGAATGCCTTGGAGGTACAGACTCGTCAGCTGGCTCAACAGGAGTTTCCTCCTCAGGTTGATTGCTAGTGTCTAAGGTTCCTGCACCACTTGACTCTTGAATTTCTTCAAGATCAATTTGCTTCTCAGTGTTTCCTTGGCTTATAAATTCTCTCTCTCGAAAGATTCCTCTTCTTGCCACAAAAACCACATTCTCACTAGGTCTATAGAAGAGGTAACCAAAAGAATTTCGTGGGTAGCCAATGAAAATACACCTTTCACTTCGAGGTTCGAGCTTATCCTGATTCTCACGTCTCACGAAAGCCTCGCAACCCCAAATCTTTATGTGATCAAGATTGGGAACTTTCCCAGTCCACATCTCGTGAGGTGTTCTGGTAAACTTCTTTGTAGGGACTAGATTAAGGATATGGGCAGCAGTATCTAAGGAATACCCCAAAAAAGAGATTGGTAACGAAACTCGACTGATCATGGAACGAACCCTGTCCAACAAGGTCCGATTACACCTCTCAGCTACACCATTCAGCTGTGGTGTTTTGGGAGGTGTCAATTGTGAGACAATCCCACATTCCTTAAGATAGTCAAGGAACTATTGTACTAAGATACTCACCACCTCGATTGGATCGTAGCATCTTAATGTTCTTGTCCAATTGATTCTATACTTCTTGTTTAAACTCTTTAAACCTTTCAAAGGTCTCTGACTTATGCTTGATTAAGTAGACATAACCATATCTACTGTAATCATCAATAAAAGTCACATAATAGCGATTAGCATCCCTTGTGGCGGTTTTAAATGGTCCACATACATCAGTATGTATGAGGTCCAACAAACCCTCACCCCTTGCACAAGTACCAATGAAGGGTGATTTTGTCATTTTTCCAAGAAAACAAGATTCACAACTATCATCTGACTTTAAGTCAAATGACTCCAAGACGCCATCCTTTTGGAGTTGGCCTATCCGTTTCTTGTTTACATGTCCAAGACGACAATGCCACAATGATGCTTTATCCAAGCTAGTAGACGAATTAATACACAACACATTATTTCCTAAGTTATCTACAACCAACACAATTTCATACACACCATCAAAAGTTAATGCTTTAAATAAAAAAAACATTATTAAAGAAAGCATTAATACCACCACATTCATTATCAAACGAAAAGGTAAAACCTTGTTTGTACCAACCAAGAAAATAAATAATATTTCTCACCATTTCAGACGAGTACAAACATTTATTCAAATATAATTTTAACCCACTACTTAGCAACAAGGTATAAACTCCAATCTTGGAAACAGGTGAAGCCTTCCTATTTCCCATAATCAGGTTTATCTTCTCGTGCTCCACATCCTCACTTTTTCTTAGGCCCTGCAAATCAGAACATATGTGAATACCACATCCTGTATCAAGCAACCAAGAGTTAGAATATGGTGAGTTATTAGACAATATTGTGTAAATGCCTGCATGGGTGGGATTCACTTTCCCATCCTTGAGATCCTGCAAGTATTTAGGGCAGTTTCGCTTCTAGTTCCCCTTATTCTGATAGTAGAAGCATTCAACATCCTTAGGGATGGCAGAAGGACTGACATAACCACTTTTGGTTCCATATGAGGAGCCTTCAAGAGACTTTCCCTTGGTACCCTTCGAAGGGGTCTTCCTCTTCTTACCTTTGCCTTGCCCGATAGCCAAAACAGGGGTAGTCGTAGGAGTAGGAGTAAGAACAACTAACTTACCTTTAAGACCACTTTCGGCGGTCTTCAAGAGTCCTTGAAGCTTGCTGAGTGTGACCTCCTCCTTGTTCATGTGGTAGGTCATTCTGAATTGATCATAACAAGGAGGTAAGGAGTGCAAAATGATGTCAATGGACAACTCCTCTGGGAAGTTCACATTCAGTTTCAGCAGACGGTCCACAAATCTTTGCATCTTCTGCATGTGGGTCGTGATGGGTTCACCATCGTTCATTCTAGTTGTAATCATGGAGGAGATAATCTCATACCGTTCTTGATGAGCACTTTGATGGTATCGGTCCATCAAATCCTGGTGCATCTCAAAAGGGTCGAAGTCCTCATAGGACTTCTGGAGTTCAGCTGTCATAGTGGCCATCATGATGCATGCCACCTTGGTGACATCTCTCTCATGAGCCCTGAAGTCAGCGATCTCCTAAGGAGTAACAGTGGACTCATCGAGTTCCTTGAGCTCCTTGTCGAGGACACATTCCTTGTCCTCATAGTGTGTGACCATCCTGATGTTTCTTATCCAATCATTAAAGTTTGAACCATCAAATATGACTCTCCCACAAAGGTTCATGAGAGAGAAGAAGCCGATAGGGTTAGAGCCCGAAGCATTGTTGTTGGAAGACATCTAAAAAGAAGATAGACAAGTTTAGATTAGATATATAGTCCTTAATAAGACACCCAAATGTAATATTAAGGCTAGGACCCAACACAATATGTTGTAACTTAGAACAGGGATGTTGTAGTCTAAGTTATAACATAATTGAAGGTAGGTGAATGACGATTCACTAATTTCCACCATGAAAACGAAATAAGATATTAGGTTTAATTGGTTCAAGAAATCCGTATATTATTTTGAGATTCATTGAACTTTTCAATGGCATGTTTCAATCTCGATTGTGCCCTTCAAGTTTTGTGACTGGGATGCCGAGGATCACAAAACAAGGTGTGAATAACCATGCAAATTCACTTGGTACCCTTAATATTATCACCTAATCGATGTGCCGGTTACCCACATGCGCTCCACTGATCTATGATAAACATTAAGTCACCCTTTGTTATCCTTACTAGTCCAAGTTAGTGTGCCGGTTACCCACACGCGCTCCACCAACGACTTAGTAAGGTACAAAGTGTGAATTTCATGGGTTAGCACCATATTCACATTTTCCTAAAGTAACTAAGATTGGGAATTATAAAAGCATTTAGTTACTTTATAATAATCATTATACTTTTAATGAGAATTAAAGTCATTGTCCTACCCGTTCGCCTAACAACCCTCCACCGATCAAGGAAGCGGTGGGTGAAAATGGACACCCATTAAGCGGCCATTTTATAGGCAACAACCTTATACCCCCTTATATACCGACTTTGTGAATGAGGCCTACTAATGCTAAAATGACTTAATCTTATACATATATATATATATATATATATATATATATATATATATATATATATACATATATAATTAACCATTAATGTTATAATAGTATAAGGGTTGAATTTTAACTTTTAAAACTCTAAGGGTTGGAATTAAAGTTTATTAAAGTGTGTGCAACTTTACAAATTCCAAAACTTGAGGACAAGTTTTGAAACTATTCAAAACTCTTCATTTCATAACTTATGAGTTAATGGTTCATAAAAACGAAGACTCTTCATTTTTATGTAACTTATGTGTTTTAAATGTGTGTTTAAAGAAAGTGACCTTTGGAAATCCATAACTTGAGGACAAATTATGGACTCCATTAAAACACATAAATGATCAAGAATTAATCATAAACAATTCAGCAAATAATTCTTATCATCTTCTAAACTCATATGAACATGAACATGAATATCAAAATTTCAAGAATCATATGAACACATATATATAGCATGGAATTTTGATATAAGCCATTGTAAATGGGTTAGCACAAACATTACACCATCTAAAATAAGTTTTAAAACACCAAAACAGTTTAGGGTAATGTTTCTAGCCCATTTCCAGCAACAACATCGAAAAAACTGCATTCTGCATGACCAACTCGTCGAGTGCAAGAACTGACTCGCTGATTTGGTTGAAGATTCACTTTGACTCGTTGAGTCCCCCCATGGACTCGGCGAGTCCTCTGTGCAGACAACATAAAAATCAATTTTTTCAACTAATTTGCATCAAGTATCAAACAAACAAGTCTAGTCTCTGATACCACTGTTGGGTTTTGAGCAAATTAACACTAATAAGGTGTTCATGCAACCCTAAAAACCTTGGATCTATGTTTGACTAAGATACATGCAAAATTATTTTTCCATGTTCATAACCTATCTAGCATGGCATGGTGTACTTTTAAACATAAAAGAACTAGAAGAATTACATACCTTTGGTTGTGAGTTGATTATTTTGGAGTTTGAGAGCCCAGCACCAATAGTGTGAATGCCTCAAATGGAAATCACAAAACACCACCAACTTGAAAACTGTATGATAGAGTATGTCTTTGCTCTAGAAATCGGCCACTCTTATGCACACACACACACTTAGTGTCATTTCAAGCATCACAAGCCTTTTTATATAGTGTAGATGATTAGGGTAAACCATAATAACCCATGTCTTTTCCTATTCCAAGGATCCATGGGTTAAAAGCTCCATGGATCATCCATGGACTCCCATCCAAGCTTAGCCCTTATCCTAATGAGTGTTAGCCCACATTATATAAATATAATAGACCATGTTTAATTAGTCACCTTTTTGATCACTAAATTAATTCAAAATTAATTTAAGATCAATACTAATTAAATAATATGATTTCATATTAATATATTAAAACTTCTAATATATTAATAAATCAAAAACATACTATTCTTATAAATGTTATCCATATAAATCGTTCGGGTGAAGTGCAACCCAAATGGACCATGCCGGGTCGGGTCAAGTATATACCAAATAAGTTATGGACTTAAACACCTTATCCAACAGAATTCACTGAAGCAAATGCAAGTGATGTTCTCCCAAAGATGGTGAAGCTGGATCTAGAAAGTGTAGCATACCTACTTGGGGCAGGATATAGCATGGTTGAAATAGAGAGCTTAAGAGGGGTAAAAGTTGAATTGGATGATATGCCACCAGTTGAGATGGTTAGTTTGACTTCATCATTTCCTAGATGCTACCATTAGTATAAAACTATTTATGTCCTTTATTAATAAGTATTTTTCAGATTTTTATTAACAGGATGTAACTGAAGTTGAGGATATTCCATATGTTGATGGTGTGATGGAAGGAAATGAGGGTGATGGTCTTATAAATGATGGTGTGGACGAAAATAAGGGTGACGATGAGGGTGATGAAGCTGGTAAAGTAGAAGGTAAGGCTAATGATGATGGTGTTGGTGAGGATGATGGAGAGGGTGATGGTGATGTTGAGGATGAAGGTGAGGGTGATGGTGAGGATGATGCAGTAGATATGGAGGAAATGATTTTGATGATGAACGACATGTACCAACTTGAAGGACAAGAAAACCCTCAGAAAGGATCATCCTATAAAAGCTGAAGAAACCTTGTTTTGACAAAGATGGAAGGGGTTCCACATCTAGCTATCCTGTAGATTTGGAGTAGTTAGCTAGGTATATAGGGGCAAAAGTGGGGACAGTATCGTTGGGCAATTGTATAGGTAGCCCTTTTTAGTTATTTTTTGATATACACCCACTACTTGCAACATACATCCATTTGTTTAGTGTTACATTCTGGCTTGCCTATTTTGGATATTTTTAGGCTTTTGGGTACATGTTTTGGTATACAAAATGGATGGCTGCTAGATGCTAGTAAAACTTATGTAATGGATGCTTTTTATTAAAGTTTATAATGGATGCCCCTACTACGGTAACCATAATGTTTTTATTTTATTTTCTAGTAGATGTTAAGCATTAACAATGAACTTTCATTAGTGCGATTCCTTTTATGCAAGTTATCCTTACATTCCATTCATGCAAAGTCCACTTTCATTATGAATGTAACCAAGTGTAGTTTAGTGCAATTCCTTTTATGCAATGTACTTTCATTATACTTTTATCCATGCAAAGTCTACTTACATTCCATTAATGCAATTCCTTTTACGCAATGTACTTTGATTGTGAATGTAAACAAGTAAATCAAGAAAAAAGTTCAACATATACATGAAATACCAATTAACTACCATTCTAACCAAGTGTAGTTTAGTGCAATTCTTTTTATGCAATGTACTTTCATTGTACTTCCAGTCATGCAAAGTCCTTACATTCCATTAGTGAAATTCCTTTTATGCAATGTACTTTCATTGTGTATGTAAACAAGTAAATCAAGAAAACAAGTGCAATATATACATGAAATAGCGATTAACTACCAATAATACCATTACCATTAATACATTACAAATGTAATACCTTGTTTATTTATTTGATAAATAAATAAATTAATGAGCGAATAGTAGCCATAAAATAAATGATTATATAGCGAAGTGTTGGTCTCGGGGAGCTATTGGTCACAATTTTAGAAGTCCGGGATTAAAAGTGTAAGTTCCGGACTAAGTTTATAATTATTTATGAAGATAGGGACCACTTGGTAATTATTTGGAATTAATTTAAAAAGAAATGATGTAGAAGGGCTGAATATGTCATAACTAAGATATTGGGTGCTGTCTAGTAAATTTTGTACCTAAGATGTAAAGGATTTAATGCGGAGGGTTTAAATGGTAATTATCGAATTTAATTTGAAGAATATTTCCAAAGTCAGGGTAGAAAGGGTAAAATTCGGATTACATTTGATAAGATCTTATGGGGAGGGACTAGAATGGTTTAAAGGGAAAAGTTAAATATAAACACGGGACAACTCCCGTCACCCTTGCTTAAGCCGAGTATATATGCATCATAAACTCCCGTTTCAAACCCTAAACCTAAAAGTTGAAGACAGCCGCCATCGCCGGAGTTCTCCAAACCGCCACCATCCTCGTTCTTCGTCTCCGGCGTCGTTACCACCTGACCCTTCTCCTCTCTTTCTCCGATATGGTGAGGTTTTGGACGACAGCCGACGTCCATGCTGCTGTTCGGAGTTGTTGCTACTTTAGTCGCCGTCGGGGGGGGGGGGGGGGGGGGGCTGGTGCGACGCCTCCTTCTTTTGTCGCCGGTTACTCTCTAGCCAACCGCCGTTGCTTCTTATTCATTATCACAGTCGCAAGCCACCTGACCACCTATTTTTCTTCTGACCAGACGAGGTTCTGAGTGACGCCAAGGCTATTGAAGACGACGTCAGGGCCATACGCTGCCATTCTCGGATGCGTCTCCGCCTCTTCTGCCGCTGCAAAGTCGTCGTCGTCACCTTTCTAAGCAACTGTAGTGAGTGACATCCTCCTTCGACTGCCTTATGACGCCGCAAGGTGCTGTTATCGCAATCTGCCGCTAATGTAGATCCTAGCATCGATGTTGTCGGCTGTTTCACCTCCTGCCAACACCATACACCTCAAGTGGGTGGTTGGTTATTCCTTCCGAGCAAAAGACGTGATTGTGTGTGTGTTTCAGTTTGTGGGTGTGTGTGTGGCTGGAATTCTCGGACAAGGCATCACCACCACCACCACCATAGGGTGGTGGCCGCCACCACATGCTGCTGTGTAGGTGTGTTTAGTGTGTGTGGGTGTGTATTATCAAGTTGTACATTGTAATGGTGCAAAAAATAATAATAGAAATGGAAAACCATCAGCTTAGGGTGGTGGTTGCCGCCTCCTGCCGCTTTGGACAAGGGACAATAACCCTAATGGGCCTTGAAACCCTAATGGGTTCAAAGGAGCTCTAATGGGCCCAATGAAGCTTAATGGACTCTAATGGACCTAATAAAACCCTAATGGGCTTAATAATATTGTAGTGGGCTTAATAGGCCCACCAAAAGCCCTAATTGATCTAAAAGCCCAACAAATTAATAAATGAGCTAGTATTTGGATTGGAAAACCCTAATGCCATTAAAACCCTAATTTTGGGGAATTAATCGAGACACACGAGAGTTATTTAATAACTTGAAATATTAAATAATAAACTTTGGCAAGATTAGTCTAAGCGATAATGGACTTAATGGATTAAGTCCTTAATGGGTTAAGTAGGAAACTTAACCCTAATCATCATTTTATGTGAAACCCTAATTTCACTTGGGTTTATTGTTGGGCCTTTCTTTTGGGCCTTGGGGGTTGAGTAATTAGTGGGCCATCCAAAGTCAAGCCAATGAACTAGAATAATTTAATGGGCTTGGGTAAGGCCAATGTAAGGGGCTTGGGCCTAATTTGGAAAATTGGGCCATAGATGTGCCATAGTTGGGCCTTAATGATTATATGATGTTAGGCCTTAGAATGAGATGATGTATAGGCCTAGGCCTAATTTGGAAAATTGGGCCATGTGTTGGGCTTTGATTCCTAGTTGACTTTAGGCCTACGGATTGGGCCTTGGGCTTGAATAAGCCAAATCTTGGGGTAATGTAATTATCCAAAGTAAGTGTTTATGGTTATGTAGTGGGACCCAATCATTAATTGGGTGATGTGATATTGACAGATCGTGAATCTGTCATCCAGCAACTGGGGTTGAGTCTGCGGGACTTCAACAGTGTGGGATTGTGTCTACGGGACTTCAGCAGTGTGAGGTGAGTTACCTTCCAGTAGCGGTGGGTCTAAGGCCACAATGCCGGCCCACCAGTAGGAGACGTATGATAGATGATTGTCTCTGTGATATCATCTAGGTTTGCTACTACCTGATATGTTATATGCTAGCATGATATGGTATATGTGATAGTAGTAGAGTTCGGTTGTTAGGACCGGAGGGTAGTCAGACTCCACAGATACGTCTGACAATATGTGATGTTATGTTTATATGCTAGCATGAACTGTTATATGAGTTTGAGGTAGTAGGAGGGGAGCAGTCCCCGAGTTCGGTTGTTAGGACCGAAGGGTAGTTCAGACACCCCAGATATGTCTGATAATATGTTATGTTATGTTATGTGATAGTAGTAGTAGTAGGGGGTGAAATAGTCCCCGAGGTTCGGTCGTTAGGACCGAAGGGTAGTCAGCACCCCAGAATGGCTTGACATGGGTAGTTAGCACCCCAGAATGGCTTGACATGGGTAGGACGGCACCCCAGAATGGCCGCATGGGTAGGTCGGCACCCCAGAAAGGTCGCATCGGGTAGGTCAGGCACCCCAGAAATGCCTGGCAGTATGTATGTTATGTGATTGTGTGGTATATGGTATGATGGGGGAACTCACTAAGCTTCGTGCTTACGTTTTTCAGTTTTGGTTTCAGGTACTTCGTGTTTAAAGGAAAGGAGCCGACTTGATCGCAGCGCATCACACTATGGTTTTCCGCACATGAGATCTTGAGGATTGCACTCTGATATTATTTTATGATAACACGTTTGATTATTTCTACTTTGGTTTTGACATGACGTATTTAAAAATGAAATTTTTGGCCTGTATTTTTGGGTTGTTACAAGTTGGTATCAGAGCCTTGGTTTGAGGGATTCGGACATACTCTCGGGTGTGTCTGAACTCAAACTAAGGGCTTGGTATGAAAGTTTCAAAAGTAAAACCATTTTATAAAAGGAGTTTGAAAAGAATCTGGAAAGAGAAAAGAACTTTGAGAAGAACAAAGTGTGTGATGCGTGCAATCAGCCGAGCTCACGTAAGTTTTCCCCAAGATACCCATACATGTTATGATATGATATGATATGATTATGAGAAATGAATGCTAGATTAGGGCTAAGGATCTATGAGGATGCCTTATATGCCTATTATATGTGCTTGTAGACTTGCATGCTAGTACAGATCAGTCAGTGATAGGTTAGCCTGTTTAGGTTATGCCTGATTGTATGAGCCTTTGAATTGCATGTACAGATTCCTGATTAGAGGATAGAATGATTTGATTGGAATATGATGGTTAGAGTTTCCACTGTCTGAATGCTGCTTGCTTTGTGCTTTGTGGGACTTTTATTAATGTGAGCTAACTATTAAGTGAATATGCTAAGTCACATGTGGCACAGGCTGGATAATCTCAGAGTGATAGATTTGACCCTATTGCGCATATCTTGTTTGAGTCCAACCGTTCTAGGGATAGGTATATTACTCGAAGGATTATCTGATCTTTGTTACATGTGGCTGTATTTATGAGGTAGCTAGTTGACATTACTGGGAATCTTTCAGCAGCTGAGGACCGGGTGAGTTCGGGAACCTAGGGAAGCCTAGGATATATTTCAGTGAGTTAGTAGTGAGGCTCAGTTAGACTTGGGTGTACCAGTTGAGGAAGTGACTTGGAGGATCCGGGAGGATTGCTGAGGAAAGTATGGATAGGTGTGGAAGGTAGTATTGGGCCCGTACTACTGAAAGCACAAGATCCATACTCGAATCAGTGAGTCTTGGAGAATCTAAGAAGCTTCAGGGAAGAGTTTGTGACCCAGTTTGGGGACAGAGGATGTACCAATTGTTGCAGCTTAGCCATTGGCAAGCGATATATCGAGCGTGACAGGGTGTCAGACCCTGAAGGATATGATTTCCAAGAGGTTGTAGATGCGAGATCGATTTGGAGCACCCTAGAAAGAGAGGTGCGTACCAGGTGCGTATAATGGAGGGTCCCGGGAAGAGACCCATGACTTCTGATCATCGAGTGAAAGGCCAGCATGGCCTGGGCCAGTGCAGTGCATACGAGAAAGTACACGAGGGAGTTTGTCACTCCAAGGGTTCAGGCTGCTACAGGGTAGCAAGATTGGTCATGTTAGCAGAAGGGGGATCAGTATTCCTCCAGAGGTTGTGGGTATGTCATCTTATTAGATGGATATTGGGAATACGTATCGCTTTGGGATTGCGAGTGAGTTAGGATAAGTCGGATCTCGAGTCAATTTTCTGCTAGTGTTCGGTTATCAAGGACCGTATATGCCATCTTGCATGCCGGAAGGTCCTTGATGAACCTACAGAGGGACGTATCTTGCGGAGTGGGTTCCACGCGCACCGTTATCATTTCGGATCTTTGTCAGGATCTATGTAGGAGTATTATTTTAAGGATACTCGATCAGGGATGGAGTGATTGTTCTCCAATGAAGTCAGCGTTTAGAGGTTCTATCCTTGTTCAGGTATGGCCGACAATTGTCTATGGATGAATTTTGGAGTTCAAGGCACTACCGTTGCTAGGACAGAGCTGGTGACATGAAAAGGATAATGCTAGTCGCGGGTGTTAGATGCAAAATTGGTTGGTCATAGCATGTTCAAGAGAATTGTATTTTCGCATGGGCTGTGCTCAGTCAGAGTTCAGTGGTACTGCAAGATTGGAAATGAGAACGAGGATTCATCAGCCAGAGTGAAGATTAAGGTCTTCAGTGGTCAGCCTGGGAGATAAATTGAGGTGTCAGAATGGAACAGATTTCAAGAGCACTCTTCAAGATTTCAGAGGATGGGAGATATTAAGGTTTAATCGGTGATTAAATGCTAGCATTGGTAAGCACATTTTGTCATCGGTGGGATATTAGAAAGCGAGACGGATTGGAAATCCTTCAATTCTCGCATGCCGTGATGACTTTGTAGAATCTAAGTGGGGGAGAGACTTTCTATAAGGTTCTCCAAATGTGAGTTCTGGTTGCGCGGGGTGCAATCTCTTGTCCACCTTGTCAACCAGAAGGGTATTCTAGTTGATCCGGCCAAGATAGAGGCCGTGATGCTGTGGGAGATTCCGAGGTCTCCATCTGAGATTCAGAGTCCGCTGGGTCTAGCGAGTTATTATCGGAGATTTGTATGGGATTTCTACGAGATTGCGGTTCCTTTGATCCGACTGACCAAGAAGTCGGTGACCTTTCGTTAGGGGCCTGAGCAGCAGGCAGCCTTCAAAACTCTCAGACAGCGGTTATGCGAGGCACCGATTCTCACCCTGCAAGAGGGTGTAGATGATTTCACGGTTTATTGTGACGCTTTGATCACGGGCATGGGTACGGTACTGATACAGTGGGGTTACATGATAGCAGGTCTCGGGAACCAGATTTGAGTTCCGGTTAGGACTCAAGTTCAGTTGTGTGTTAAGTCGAGTGCGTGTTCGACCCAGTATCGGAAGTGTTGTAAGACTACGGGGATAGCCATAGCATTCACTAGCAGTCAGATAGTTTGGGAAGTGTTGTGAGACTACGGGGGTAGCCGTAGCATTCACTAGGAGTCAGATAGTTTGGGAAGTGTTGTAAGACTACGGGGGTAGCCGTAGCATTCACTAGCAGTCAGATAGTTTGGGAAGTGTTGTAAGACTACGGGGGTAGCCTTAGCATTCACTAGTGGTCAGTTAGTATGGAAAGTGTTGTAAGACTACAGTGGTAGCCGTAGCATTCACTAGTAGTCAGATGGTATGGAAAGTGTTGTAAGACTATGGGGGTAGCCGTAGCATTCACTAGTAGTCAGATGGTATGGAAAGTGTTGTAAGACTGCGGGGGTAGCCGTAGCATTCACTAGCGGTCAGATAATGATAGACTGTTGTGAGACTGCGGGTGTAGCCGCAACATTCACTAGGTTAGTAGATAGTGTGAGCACGTTGTTAGGACGTACGAGGAACAGTAGTACCCACCAGTTTGGGTGTAGCAATAAGGATAAGGAAATCCATGGATTGGATTTCGGAATTACCCAGATGGATTAGATCTGGTTGAGCCAGTGATAGGAGTATAGGAGCGTCACTACAGTTATGAGATCAGAAAAGCAACGAAATGCTTCAGGACATGTGAGATAAGGCTACCATTGGTTAGGTAGCAATCACTTTCAGCCTTGGATTTGTAGATGACAAGATTCGAAGTATGGACCCAATTGGTTATATCGGAAAGTAGTAGAGTCACAGTGTCATGATAACTAGTGGCAACTAGTTTTAGAGAAGGATTTCATTCAAAAGTCATGTGAGACGACTAAGTAGTGAGTCCTTTGGCTCCGCAGCCGGGTGTAAACCCAATATTTTAGATGATTGGCGAGCGAATTGAGACCCAGGAGGTCTCGGTAGCTTGTGGGAAGCAGCCATATGGCAATATACTGCTTCAGACAATTCATTGTTCGGGCAGTTTCAGCGTCTGGGCAGTGTTAGTATTGGTGTTTGGGGTTGAAAGTACTCACGAAATAGCTGGTTTATTGGGGAGTGACAAGTCACTCACAACAGGAGTATCTGGGCCTTGGCCAGGTATGACTGATCTACAGAGATAATTAGGTCTATGATCCTGTTTTATAATGGGAACCTCGAGTTATTGGAAATTGAGTAGCCGGTTGAAAGATGAAGTGAACTGGGTCCAACGATATTGATTCAGTATGAGTGGTCTGCCAGGGATTCAGACCATCTCGAGACAGCAGATCCAGATCGAGTAAATGTTACCTTATCGTAAGAAATTCGTTCATCTATGGATTGTAGGGCTTTACGAGGATTGGTCATGGCTACCCTGCGATGGCTAGCGTGTGCCCAGGATGGTGACCATGTTACTAGAATGATTGGGTGTGTAAGGAATGGTAAGGAATGATTTCGAGGACGAAATCTAATTTAAGTGGGGGAGAGTTGTAATACCCTGTTTATTTATTTGATAAATAAATAAATTAATGAGTGAATAGTAGTCATAAAATAAATAATTATATAGCAAAGTGTTGGTCTCGGGGAGCTATTGGTCACAATTTAAGAAGTCGGGGATTAAAAGTGTAAGTTCCAGACTAAGTTTATAATTATTTATGAAGATAGGGACCACTTGGTAATTATTTGGAATTAATTTAAAACGAAATGATGTAGAAGGACTGAATATGTCATAACTAAGATATTGGGTGCTGTTTGGTAAATTTTGTACCTAAGATGTAAAGGATTTAATACGGAGGGTTTAAATGGTAATTATCAGATTTAATTTGAAGAATATTTCCAAAGTCAGGGTAGAAAGGGTAAAATTCGGATTACATTTGATAAGATCTTATGGGGAGGGACTAGAATGGTTTAAAGGGAAAAGTTAAATATAAACACGGGACAACTCCCGTCACCCTTGCTTAAGCCGAGTATTTATGCATCATAAACTCCCGTTTCAAACCCTAAACCTAAAAGTTGAAGACAGCCGCCATCACCGGAGTTCTCCAAACCGCCACCATCCTCGTTCTTCGTCTCCGGCGCCGTTACCACCTGACCCTTCCCCTCTCTTTCTCCGATATGGTGAGGTTTTGGACGACAGCCAACGTTCATGCTGCTGTTCAGAGTTGTTGCTACTTCAGTCGCCATCGGGGGGGGGGGGCTGGTGCGACACCTCCTTCTTCTGTCACCGTAGCTCCAAGAGATTCGGCGCTCCGGTTACTCTCCAGCCGACCGCTGTTGCTTCTTATTCGTTAGCACAGTTGCAAGCCACCTGACCACCTATTTTTCATCCGACCAGACGAGGTTCTGAGTGACGCCAATGCTATTGAAGACGATATCAGGGCCATACGCTGCCATTCTCGGACGCGTCTCCGCCTCTTCTGCCGTTGCAAAGTCGTCGTCATCACCTTTCTGAGCAACTGTAGTGAGTGACATCCTCCTTCGACTGCCTTATGACGCCGCAAGGTGCTGTTATCGCAATCTGCCGCTAATGTAGATCCTAGCATCGATGTTGTCGGCTGTTTCACCTCCAGCCAACACCATACACCTCAAGTGGGTGGTTGGTTATTCCTTCCGAGCAAAAGACGTGATTGTGTGTGTGTTTCAGTTTGTGGGTGTGTGTGTGGCTGGAATTCTCGGACAAGGCATCACCACCACCACCATAGGGTGGTGGCCGCCACCACGTGCTGCTGTGTAGGTGTGTTTAGTGTGTGTGGGTGTGTATTATCAAGTTGTACATTGTAATGGTGCAAAAAAATAATAATAGAAATGCAAAACCACCACCTTAGGGTGGTGGCTGCCGCCTCCTGCCGCCGTGTCGGGTGTCGGTGTGCTTCGTTGATGTTGTGTTTTGGTTTGGATATCTGGACAAGGGACAAAAACCCTAATGGGTCTTGAAACCCTAATGGGCCCAATGAAGCTTAATGGACTCTAATGGACCCAATAAAACCCTAATGGGCTTAATAATATTGTAGTGGGCTTAATAGGCCCAATAAAGCCCTAATTGATCTAAAAGCCCAACATATTACTAAATGAGCTAGTATTTGGATTGGAAAACCCTAATGCTATCAAAACCCTAATTTTGGGGAATTAATCGAGACACACGAGAATTATTTAATAACTTGAAATATTAAATAATAAACTTTGGCAAGATTAGTCTAAGCGATAATGGACTTAATGGATTATGTCCTTAATGGGTTAAGTAGGAAACTTAACCCTAATCATCATTTTATGTGAAACCCTAATTTCACTTGGGTTTATTGTCGGGCCTTTCTTTTGGGCCTTGAGGGTTGAGTAATTAATAGGCCATCCAAAGTCAAGCCAATGAACTAGAATAATTTAATGGGCCTGGGGTAAGGCCCATGTAAGGGGCTTGGGCCCAATTTGGAAAATTGGGCCATAGATGGGCCATAGTTGGGCCTTAATGATTATATGATGTTGGGCCTTAGAATGAGATGATGTATAGGCCTAGGCCTAATCTGGAAAATTGGGCCATGTGTTGGGCTTTGATTCCTACTTGACTTTGGGCCTACGAATTGGGCCTTGGGCCTGAATAAGCCAAAGCTTGGGGTAATGTAATTATCCAATGTAAGTGTTTATGGTTATGTAGTGGGACCCAATCATTAATTGGGTGATGTTTTGATATTGATAGATCATGAATCTGTCATCCAGCAGCTGGGGTTGAGTCTGCAGGACTTCAATAGTGTGGGATTGTGTCTACAAGACTTCAGCAGTGTGAGGTGAGTTACCTTCCAGTAGCGGTGGGTCTAAGGCCACAATGCCGACCCACCAGTAGGAGACGTATGATAGATGATTGTCTCTGTGATATCATCTAGGTTTGCTACTACCTGATATGTTATATGCTAGCATGATATGTTATATGTGATAGTAGTAGAGTTCGGTTGTTAGGACCGGAGGGTAGTCAGACACCCTGTTATATGAGTTTGAGGTAGTAGGAGGGAGCAGTCCCCGAGTTCGGTTGTTAGGATCGAAGGGTAGTTCAGACACCCCGGATATGTCTGATAATATGTTATGTTATGATATGTGATAGTAGTAGTAGTAGGGGGTGAAATAGTCCCTGAGGTTCGGTCGTTAGGACCGAAGGGTAGTCAGCACCCCAGAATGGCTGGACATGGGTAGTCAGCACCCCAGAATGGCTTGACATGGGTAGTCAGCACCCCAGAATGGCTTGACATGGGTAGGACGACACCCCAGAATGGCCGCATGGGTAGGTCAGCACCCCAGAAAGGTCGTACCGGGTAGGTCGGGCACCCCAGAAATGCCTGGCAGTATGTATGTTATGTGATTGTGTGGTATGTGGTATGATGGGGGAACTCACTAAGCTTCGTGCTTACGGTTTTCATTTTTGGTTTCAGGTAGTTCGTGTTTAAAGGAAAGGAGCCAGCTTGATCGCAGCGCATCACACTATGGTTTTCCGCACATGAGATCTTGGGGATTGCACTCTGATATTATTTTATGATAACACGTTTTATTATTTCTACTTTGGTTTTGACATGACGTATTTAAAAATGAAATTTTTGGCCTGTATTTTTGGGATGTTACAACAAAGATGTAACATTCCGTTGTTAAAAAAATTATACATATGTAACAATTCTTGATTACCCTTAATATATTGCTAGTACAAGAAAAACCAACAAACCTACATCTTAATAACCACTATTGCTAGCATCAACAATAGAACCACTAACAACTATATTATCACTTCTAACAATGACTTGATCTGCTCTATATGAGACATTTCTAGTTCTTGACCTAGTTCTTCATCCACCCATTTGAAAAAGCCAAAGTTGCCTCCTTCCACCTTCATCAAAATAAAATTAGGGTTCTATTACATATGTTCCTCTTTGGAAAATTAGAGCAACCCGAAAATTTTAGGGAGAAATTAGTACAAAAATAAAGAGGTTTTTACCTGATAATTAGGGCAACCCCAAAATTTTCATCATGGGTTATCAGGTGTTCGTGAGACTGATACACCACAAACATCACCACAATCGCATCTTATTACCTTCTTGTTCCTCATTCTTGTACCACCATTAAAGCTTGATCTTGAAGACGAAGTTGTCATTTTTCCGTTGGTGACTAATTTAATTTCGTGCAACTCTACGACTAACTATGTGGGTCGAAGGGATCAAATCCAGATGGAGATGTTTGTGAATCGATTTTTATAGGATAAATGACACGTATCTTTCAGCTAAGCAAGTGGTAACCAATTGATTAAAGGGAAATCGGTTAATAGGCAAAAACGACCCATTTAATGGAAGTTTGAGGCAAAACGAATTTTGGGCAAATCCGTCAATTTTGTGCAAATTTGAGGGTTTTTATGCCCTTAGCCCTATCATCAACTTAAAACAATTGAACTGGCAATGATTGTTTAATCTAAGCAGACAAAAACATATAATGATTAAAATCAAGATAAAAAAATGATACACTAAAACTTAATAAAAAAGAGATAAATAAGTTGGATAATGTGTGATTGAAAAATATGTAATTATAAAAAAATTATGTGTATAAATTATCATTTCCGGTCTTTTTTTAGACAAATTTCGGACCAATCTTGAGTTGGTCTCGAAATGATCTGGTCTTTATTGGGATCGGTCTCGAAACGATCCATTATTTTTTCGAATTGGTCAAGGATGGTCTCGAGCCGGTCTAGTCTTTTTTAGGATCCGTCTTCTTTCTGTTTGGTCTCGTTTTGACCGGTTCACTCTCAGTCTTTTTTTAGGACCAGACTTTTTGTTCATGTCTAAATCAGTCTTTGAGTAGCTCTTTGTGCACATTTATAGCATCCCTTATTTTTTAGAACCGAAGAAAACTTTCTCTTTACGCTTTAAAAATCAAAATATATATGTTTGTGTAAAATCTTAGTATATTAAAACATTTTGAGTACAACTGATTGTTTCAAAATAATAAAACCCTAAGGTTGTCATAATCAATACACAACATAAGTTACAACGTAAAGACCTAACGGTTCGGAACACTATTAGGTCTTAATGTGTATTTTACTACTGCTACAACTTTCAAATTTATAAAATTGCACTTAATCACAACTAAACTGCTACACAACTAGGCATGTGTACCTATTCATTTGGTAGTATAGGAATGGCAAGTACGGGTTATCTAACATCAGGAGAACGTATATGATTTCAATAAAAAACTATTGTTACTAATTAAACTAGAAAAAATAATGTAATTGGAGTTATTTTTCTGATGTTACAAGTTCAGAAACTTATATCAACTTAAAACAATTGAATTGGCAACAATTGTTTAAACTAAGCAAACAAAACATATAAGGATTTAAATCAAGATAAATGAGCACTTTCGTTTAGCATTAACTCACCTCTCCTATGGTTGATCTCTTTAACAGTGTAATAGATTATTTAATTGGTTACTAAAATCTAATTTGATTAGTTATCTTGATCAGATTTCCTAGTATTAACAATCAATTAAGGATTAATACAATGATCGTGCAATTAGTGAACACACAACTGATATAAATATATTCAGACTATGAATGATATGATCTAACAATTTCTTATATTTGATTAATATAATTAATCAACGTAGTAACATGGTTATCTAATGTTCTCTAACACCATTAAAGTTACTAATTAATAGTACTTAACCATAGGATTGGTTCAATCTCTAGATCCAACAATTTAATGGTCATAAATAGTTAAATATCAAGTTAATGTAATTAGAATGATCATCTAACTACACATAACTCATAGATAAGCAATAAAATTCATAACTTTAACATGTTATGTAAACAATATATCAAACACAAGTAATAACCAAGCTAAAAATTCAAAGATTATCGAAATCAACACATAGTATCGAGATTTGTCTCCACCAATAGGGATGAGCATAGGCGGGTATCCGCCTCATTTGGCGAGAACCGAAACCGGAACTGGAACTGCTCTAGGCAGTTCTTAAATGTTTGGAACCAGTACCAGAACCGGCGGTTCCCGTTTCGGGAGCGGGTAACCCGATCACATTAATTTTGTTAACTTTTATTGACAAAACCGCAATTTAGTTCGATCCAAATCAAATCAATTTGGACCAAAGACGGACAAAATCGGAAAAATATATTCTAAACTAATCTAAGTAACATATATATATATATATATATATATATATATATATATATATATATATATATATATATATATATATATAACCGGTTTCGGCGGGTACCCAGCGGGTAGCTGTTCCATAACATTAGGAACCGGAACCGGAACCCCTTAAGGCGGTTCCAGTACAAAAACCGGCAGTTCCAAGGCGGTTCCGGTTCCAAAAGCGGGTACCCGGTTCCGATGCTCATCCCTATCCACCAAACAAAAGTAAAGGGTTATTAACCCATAAATAAAGCATAAAAATAGCTAGAAACAATGTAAACTTCTCTAAACATGTTTAGGTAAGCAAACTAAATGATTAAGACATTCTTCGTCTCGTGATATCTTCAAATCTTGTTCTTCAATCGATATATGGCCTCCTTAGGGTTTCTAAGTGTTCTTTTGTCATACTTGGTTGCAGAAAATCACAACTCTCCTCTACATATTGATTTAGAAATGTATTTATAGAGTTTACCATAATTACGCTACCACTCGTGATTCCTTCACGTAGCCTGCAAGTGACCCATGCAATTCATCCGGGAAGCTTCTTTGATTTGACATGTCACCACGCCATGTCATGCATATGACTACATCATGATAAATAATTTTTGCATGAATATCCTTTTCGATGATTCCTTCTAGTCCTTAGCCTCCAGCCTAACATTTTAGCTCTTTTTTCCTCGAGAATATCTTTTCTGTTATGAATTATATTTTAAACTTAATAAGTACCAAATTTATTTATAAATAACTAAAGTGTAGCTAAAAACACAAATATACCACATAAAATACATGAATATATATATATATATATATATATATATATATATATATATATATATATATATATATAAGTACCAAATTTCTTTATAAATAACTAAAGTGTAGCTAAAAACACAAATATACCACATAAAATACATGAATATATATATATATATATATGTATATATATATATATATATATATATATATATATATATATATATATATATATATATATATATATATATATACGATATCAAAATACCCCACATTTTTTTTGATTGTCCCAAGTAAAACTGATTTTTATAACTATTAAATTTTAATATCATACATCAAAACTTTGCCCATAAATATCATACAGAATAACCCAGATTAAGTTCACCAATTATGTTTCACCTCAATGCATGTATGTGCATCTAAAATCCTTATTACTTCCCAAGTCTTAAGTAATAACAATCTTTATAAATGCTCCCCGCTTATTTTGAAAGTCATTAATTTCTACATCCCTCTAAGTACATCATCAAAAGATTTTCTTAATCTCAATATATTTTTTTTAACTTCATAAGCATACATATAATAAAAATGAAAAATCACAACTTGACTCATTAAGCCTTTGGATTTTGGCAATTTAGCCTTATTTCTTCACTTTCTCATGATATTCAAACTTTGCAAGCTTTTTATTAAGTGAATCACTTTTGACAAATTTTTTTCTTCTTTTTTCATATTTTCTCTCTTTTTTTCTTTTTTTTTCACTAACTTTTTTCACTTTTTTTTTCATAACTTACTTTTTTCTCAACTAAAAACCTAAAAGAAAAACATATGAGTTGGCAATGACTATATAAATTTTCCTAGATATATTTCAGTACATGATCCAAACTTTTTATGTCCCTCAAATTACATAAGTTAATGTTTTTGTCTCATGATTTACTAGAACCGAGAAACCACAAATATACTATAACATATTGGCTCAACTAAATTTTGGAATTTTCATCAAATTATCCAACACAAAACTAGCAAACTTAGTCCTAATGCAATAATATAAAATTAAATTTTAAAAGGTTTCTAGATATTCTAATTTAGACCAATTTCAAGTCTTTATATTTTCAATTATATATATATATATATATATATATATATATATATATATATATATATATATATATATATATATATATATATCCCTCAGAGGGAACGTCAAAAAGAGAACTCAAAACTAGTACCGAGCTTGGCTTGAGCTGAACTCAGTCAGACCAAGTCCAAAGCCAAGGCCGGGCCTTCGCCAACGCAAAAGACATAGGCATGACAGTTATGGTGCAAAGCAGCGCTATAATCTCCTCACCATGGGATAACATCTCGACGAGCGTTGAACTATTTAGAGCATCCCACGTGTTCGTCAGACGATAGCCACGATCTTCGTAATAACTGAAAGATCCTCCTCTAGCCAATGATGAGAGGATGCAAAAAGGACGTGACGAAGGATCTTCCAGTAGGAGTCCGCCCTGTCACGCCCCATGAAGAAATGTCCAACCAAATCAGTTGAGGTCCACATATCTCTGGAACCAGGTATAAAAGGATCATTCTTCCTCGTGAAGAAGGAGGACTCGCTTTCCAGTGAATATTATTTCTCTTCTCTGAGAACAAACACTAACTAGATCGTCGGTGCTTCGTCTCGGGAATCCCTCCCAGACATCAACTAACGATCTACTTTCCATTTTTGTACTGTGATATTAGGAGAGGGCATCTACACTAAACCCACCGGCAATCTCAGCACTACCGTCTCCAACATATCACAACATCTGGTGCCATCCGGGCTAAAATCTAGAACGAAACAAACACACATATCAAGAATGGCAGGTGAAATCCCAATAGTGTCCAGAATACAGGAGAAAAGTCCGCTGCATCCAATGCAGTCACTAGATGAAGGACAACCTTCTGTTCAGGAAGAACACATATCGAACCTCACACCAGTTTCACAAACGGCAGCAACCCTTGCGGCCAATCTATGGCTCCCTGCAACCAACCCAATCCCACAACTTGCAAACGTAACTGCAACTCCGCAAATCGTTGCAACACAACCAACATGGACCCCTATCTCACAACAACAGTCTCTCCCGCACACGTCTGACACTAGGACTTGGATCCCCCACACCATCCAACCACAACCACAAATTTCCTCCACGGTCTACCCACACACCACCATGGCAGGCTTGCCCCACATGCCGCTCTACGTACAACAGCAGCCGATCTTCAACTCATCTGTGCAACAGATCCCAGATTTCATCCATACACCGACTCAACAACAATACACAAGCACAACAAATCTTGGCGGTTCAGGGATCCAGTTTTTCCGGATCTGGAATTCAGTTCCCAGTTCAATCCGAAGTCAATCCCCTCGTAGCAGCCGCTTAATCATTCAACCTGAATGCGCAACAATACGCGAGAGTGCACTCATACACACCTCCCCCAATAGGGTAACACGACATCCAACAATTCAAGCCGATACCAGACCTGCCTCTGTATCAGCCATATATATCACCGATGACTATGCATAGCCAGATGTATGCAAGCTCGTACCAAATACATCAGCACATGGCTTACAGCGGGATGTTATCCTCATACATGGACAATCCCATGCGAAGCGCCAACTCTAATTTCAGTCACGAGCTGCTGCAGTACGAGATTCTGCACATGGCGATGATCCCACACATGCCCAAATATGACGGTACCACAAATCTAGACGACCACATTGACAATTATGAATGGGCAATGACTTCCCTCGAGATGGATCGTCGCTTCACTTGAACTTATTTTCCTTGCACCCTCACTGGCAACGTTGGAAAGTGGTTCAAATCTTTGAGGCCAGGCAACATCTCCAGCTTTGAGCAACTGAAATACCTTTTCCTCAACAATTTCATGAAATTAAGGAAAGGCAAGGGGGATGCTAACTCTGTAACGGCATGCAAGCAAAAAGAGGTGGAATCAATCCGTGAATATTATGACTAGTTCACGTTGGCGACATTGAATGTTCCAGGACATGAAGAGTTCCTGGTAATAGGTGCTTTCGCCCAAGGTGTACTCCCAGGGCCCTTATCGAAGAAGATGCAGGGAACCGTTCCCTGATCAAAGGATGAACTGATGTTCCATGTTGAAAAATACCTGAGGCAAATCGAAGGGGAAGAGAAAAAAGTGGCCAATATCAAAACTATAGCCAATGCATATGCAAAGCAGGAAGAGGCGATGTCGTGGCCAATATCAGCCCAACAGGGAAGGAAAGAGGGCGATCAGAAGCGGCACAATCGTCACCCTTGGCATATGTCTAGACGGTACAAACCGTTCTACAAGGACGATAGCAAAAGCGGTCATACCGACGCTCACGCGATCAACAAGGCCCTAACCAAGGAAAACAAAGACAAGCCCAAGTTCTGTGAGTACCATAAAGCAAACCTCATGATACAAATGAGTGTACAGTGCTAAAGAGGGAGATTGATCAAAAAGTAACTAGTAGGAAACATTGTTGATATAACAAAAGACCTCAGGGCAAAATTAGACGAGGATAAACATCGGCCCAAAAATCAGAAGGATGGAGGAAGAGACTGAGAAAAAAGGGCAGAGATACTCATCATCACTAGGCCTCACCCATGCACCAACCGCCAAATCCGATATCCCGATGCAAGGCCATACCACCAAAACGTCCTCAACATAGCATTCTCGATGAATGACCCAAGGTCGGAGCATTGGGATCTCAACGATCCACTGCACATCACTGGTTTTGTTATTCGACACTATGTTGAACAAGTTTACATTGACAACAGAAGCTGAGTCAACATGATCTACGAGCACTGCGTTAGCCAACTGCCCATCGATGGGGTGAGTACTTCCAACCACGATGCCAGGGCCCGCTAGTCAGTTTCAAAAGTCACCGCATTTGGCCAAGGGGAACAGTCAAACTCCCGTTCACTATGGTTAGCCATGATGGGGCAAAAGAAATAACAAGGGTGCTCGATTTCTCAGTTGTCAACTTCCCGGCTGAACACAACATTCTCTTAGGACGCCCTGCGCTTTTCCAGTTGCAAGCAATTCCATCTATCATCCACGACATCATCAAATTCAGCACAAGTGATGGATCAGCCACGATATTAGCGACTAAGCCAGCCAGTAAGTGTAATGCTCAACGAGAAGCAAGGCAGGAAACCCAATTGTGTCAAAATGACAGTCACCAAAAGACAGAGACCTCCCGTTGCAAATCTACTGAAGCACAAGTGCCGACCCAAGAATCAAGGAAAAGACGGCGAGACATGTTTAGTCGACTCACAACCCCTCCTCCACAGGAAGAAACTAACACCAATCCAAGGATTGCTCAGCTAAAATATAGGGTGCGAAATACACAACGAAGAAACGCTCGCCCACAGGCGAATGCACCTATCTGGCCCATAATCAACACCCGTGCCAAGCCCCACACAAGAGCAATTTTGGATCCAGATCAAACCTTGTATGATGGAAAATGTGAACTAAAGTTCCTCAGAACAGAGGAGGCGAGCACCAGAAACACCAAAAATAGGAGAAAAATGTCGTTCCATATGGCGTGCAAGTCTTCCCAAAGATGAGCACCAACAAAGGCCTTCGGAGATCAAAATAGCTCATCCGCTAATTCAGCACACTACCTAGGGAGTAGGTGTACAAAACCGCATAGATGGAACTCTCACCCAGCCAAGGGGAGGCGCCTTCCACGATTACAGTGCTTGCCGGGCAAAGAGAAAGGAAGGCGACAACAACCCTATAGCATGTAAAGCGACAAATTGTTCCCCCACACCGGGCCCCGCCAGGGGAAGCAAGAGGAAGCCTCGCACATGAAGGTCCATCTACATCAGGTGAATAAAGGACGTCACTGCCCAACATGGAGCATGGTCTAACTCCGCACGGGATAACCACACTCCTGGCGTTGATGCGAAAGCTGGGCATGCACCCTGGCGCTTAGATACCAAGTGTCTATCGACTTATGTCCTTTCTTTCATTCTAAAAAGATTAATACAATTTGCATTTTGAAAGAGCTTTCCAGAATTCTGTTTAAATTTTAAAAAAAGTAAAGGACGTCACCGCCCAACAGGGACCATGGTCTAACTCCACATAGGATAACCATACTCCCGGCGCTGATCCGAAATTCGGGCATGGGCCCTGGCACTTAGATACCAAGTGTCTATTGATTTGTGTCCTTTCTTTTATAATTTACCTCCCACAATTCTGTTTCAATTGCAAAAAGTAAAAGGGTTGTGCATATTTTCCAAGTAGCAACAATGACTGATCACCTACGCTACTTGAGCAAAATATGCAAGAATGCAACCGTAGGTCTTAAAAGAGTCATAATCTTTACCTACAATGTGCCGATAACATCTTAGAGCTGAGAATGTACAAATTCCAATTAAAGGCACAAGAAAAAGGGGTTTTAAAAGGTTCATAACCTTTCCCCTGATAATACAACAAATCAAGGCCTCGATTTGACAATCTCAGCCTATGTATTGGCAGCTAGACCATACAGTACAGTCCTCGATAGTGGCTAACGTCTCGCGCCTTAACAAATTAAGCCCGACTGAACACACGAATAAACAAAGCACAACTCAGTAGTAGCAGCTATGTGGCGTTTGTGGCACACTAGCCAATACGACGTAAACCCTAAAACAAGGGAAAATATACAAAAAAGAAATCATGGTAGAAATGTCGAACAACCATAACTTGAATTTATTACAGGAAAAATCAAAATTTACATACACGTGCGTACAACAAAAGTAAAGAGGAAGCGAGCAATTCCATGACAATGCATGACAAAATGTACAATCTCTTCCCTTGCAAACAGTGCATGGGAAGGCACATCTATTTCAAAACCAACAAGGGGTATATACAAATCAGGCCCTCAGAGTCCGAGGAAGAACCTCTCAGGCTCCGCTTGCCACAAAACCGGTGAAAGCCATCATAATCTAACTCCCCTAAATGGAATAGGCCAACAAAATCCATCCCGACAAAAGATGTAAGGGCGGTGTTGACATCCTTGGTTCTGCTCGCCACTTGACCAGGACCCGGAACTTAAGATTTACCAGAAGACGTGGAGCACTAAGCCTCACAAACATCATGGACCCCTTTGGCGAATTCAGTGCTCTCAATGACTCTGTCGATCGCACGAACCAATACTTTCTCTAGTACCCATTGCAATTCACCCCGAGCAATGACACCATCAACACGTGCTCGAGCCAGTTGATTTTGGCACCGGGCCAATTTATTCGCCAGCACATTCTTTTCTCGGGTCAGAAATCTTACTTGATCCTCGAGGCACTCTGTTCGGTCCTCCAGAGTGAGCACATGCTCCTCCAGAATGGCTTTCTCTCCGGCCACAACATAATTCTGTTTAGAGAGAACGCGACGCTCAGCCTCCGCATCCTGGAGTTCCTCCTTCAGGCTTACAATGGTGTAGGAGTCGAAATTTATTGTAAGGTGTCGAAATATTTATAACGTTCGTAATGTAATGTTATTTACAAAGGCATTGTTTGTTTTGAAATTGTATTGTCGAGTCCTTTGTATTTTTTGTATGCTTTCTTTTCTCCTATAAATAGGGGAAGGTACAGTAGATAGAGAAGAACTTTTGCATCATTTTCTGTCTAACTCTCATTGTATCAAGGATGCCTAATACGAGTTGAAACAAGATTATATTTACTCTAAGTGTTCATATTTATGTTTGTTTTTCTTATCTCGTTTCATTTCTCGATTAAATCACAACTACATTTGGTATTAGAGCAGGAATCATACTGCAATGATCTAATTTTCATCTTGTGTCAATCGTATGTTGAGTCTCGTATTGGATTCAAAAGTATTCGCACTTTTGATACTGAAAATCATCCTTGATCTTCAGTTGTGATTGGATTCTGCAACTAGTTTGTTTAATCGAGTGTTCTACTTGCTTTTTCTGATCAGTTCATCCATTAATTCTCAAATTTCTGAAGTTTTTCTCAGAATTCATTCGTACATCATGTAACAACGTAAATTTTCAAAACAATTTTTTTTCATTTCTAAAATGTATTTTCATCCGTAAATAAAAAAAAACATAAAACCAATGTATCAATAGCATCATAACAAATGTATCAAATCCCAAGATCAAATCACATCTAAATCCATCGGTGTGTGTACGAGTCAAGCATGCGCCTTCCCGCGATCATCACTAGTACCTGAAACACATTACACATAACACTGTAAGCATAAAAGCTTAGTGAGTTCCCGAATATACCACTTACACACATACACCTTTCCAGGCCATACTCTACACGACCTTCCGGTCTATGTGTATCAGGGGACTTCCGCCCCAGTCCCAGTAGACCTTCCGGTCCTACTCATATCGACCTTCCGGTCCATGACTCCTTGACCTTCCGGTCCACGTCATAATGCCTTCTGACCCATATCATACATAGCATACATATCACATACATAACGCATACAAAACATGCAACATATAACATACAATACATACATCTCATAGCATACAAGACCTTCCAGTCACACATACGTACCTTTCCGGGTATAGTATAGTGAGAAAACTCACCTCGGATATCTCGATAAATCTCGAACTCGGGAATCCTGCTCTAACCTCCTCCTAATCATATAAGGTGGTTTCTCTAATCAGTACAACATTCAAAATCAACTTAAATCTCTTCCCAAGATCTCTCAGGAGGGTAAAAGACCATTTTACACCTCCAATGACCCAAAGGCCCAAACTTTGACTTAAACCCCAAAAGTCAGCAAAAGCCAACCTTCTGGGGTACGCGGCGCGTACCAGATCTGTATGCTGAGTGTACCTGGTGGCTTCACAAAATCGGGGTACGCAACCCCTTACGTCGCGCGTACTGGGAGTACGCCCAGCGTAAATCCCAATGTTCTCCTCCTTTTCATTATGGTCTTAATCGGTTAAGCCACACGTCCAAATCATAGATCTGACCACTTCTAAGTCTCTTAATGCAGAAAGTTGGTGACTTTACGCCTTTGCATGGCTGAAAGAGTCACCAACACTCAAACCATTCCATAAACAACACTTTTGGGCTCCTACTTCTAGCATGACTCCAAAGTAACGACCAAGATAGGATTTTTATGGATCAACTACCCTCAAAATATTGAAATGGGACAGATCTAGGTCCTTGGAACCCTTTTTGCTCATAAAGTCTCCACCTTTGGGACTTCAACCCTAGAAATGACTCATGAACACCAAGTCAATTATCAAAGGAAAGTTTTGATCTTTTTACCTCCAAATGAAACTCCTTTCTCTGTAGATCTCAGATCCAAGTCCTGAATCCAAGCCTTGATCTCCACAAGCACTTCTCCTTCTTCTTCTCTAACACATAAAAGCAAGATAGCTCAAATCACACACTCACAAGCTTTAGGACGTAGGAATACTCTCTTAGGGTTTCTCTCTGTGACAATGGAAGCTGAGGAACTAAACACTTGGTGATCCAAAATTTATAGGAACTACACAAAATGCCTAGAAGAAGTAGTGCTCGTCTAAACCTGAACCAACGACCAGAACCAGAAAAACAACAACCGCAACCACCACCACTAGAAACAAACCCTTTAATAAGTTCAGTAGGACTTGAAGAAATTATAGCTCAGAGAATCGCTAAAACTCTTGCTAATGTCACAAGAGGAGGAGTTAGAAATGAAGGCAATGTAAGGACCGCCAGAATGTCTACCTACAAGGATTTTATGAATTGCGAACCTAAGAGTTTCCATGGAACGGAAGGGGTCATTATCTTGACTCGGTGGATTGAAAAGACAGAATCAGTATTTCAAGTAAGCTTATGTCCGAATGAATGTCAGGTACGATTTGCTGCGTGTACCTTCGCTGATGCAACACTTACATGGTGGAACAACCAAGTGAATACAATGGGTATTGATGATGCCAATTCCATGCAATAGGAAGAGCTGAAGAGGTTGCTAGTAGAGGAGTATTATCCCAGGGAGGAAATACATCAGTTGGAACAAGAACTGTGGACCCTAACCGTGAACGGTTCAGAGATAAATGCTTATACTGCTAGATTTAATGATCGTGCGGTGATGTGTCCAGCACTAGTAACCCCGGAGTATAAGAAGATTGAGCGATATATCTGGGGTCTAGCATCATAAATCAAAGGAATGGTGATCGCATCGAAGCCTACAACATATGACAGTGCAAAGCGTATAGCTCATCAGCTAACCAGCACAGAAATCCAAGTGGGATTTATAGCTGAGTCTCCCGAATCTGGAACGAACAAGCGCAAATTTAATGGAAAGAATCCCATACAATCATTTGAGGAAAGACAAGAGGTGGTAACTAATTTTCCAGCCACAACAGCAATACCCCGCCAAACCAAGGAAGTATGCTGGAAAACTCCCAATGTGCACTTAGTGCAATCATCATCACATAGGTCACTGTTCGTGGTGCAGTCAATGTAACCGTCAGCACACAGGTGACTGTTATATTTGCATGAAGTGCAAAAAGAAGGGACACACTGCCAGTTACTGTAGGAGCACAACACCTACAACAGCAAATCAAGGAACAAACATTGGAATAGGCAATGATGGAGGAAGATCATGCTTTGAGTGTGGTGAAATTGGACATATAAAGAAAGAATGTCTAAAGTTAAGGGGTCAATGAGGTTAGGTCATGGTAGCGCAATTGTAATAGGAAACAGGGAATCTATCTAGTACCCTTCGGTGGTATCTAGTTAAAAAATAAATTTCGAGATGAAATTTTATCACCGGGGGGAGAATGTAACATTAGTCAAAATAGGTCAATAGCAATCACATATGATTATACCAATCATGTAATGTGATTTTCTTAAACTAGTAATGTAGTAAACTGACTATGTATTTCATGATAATTCTAATATAAATATGAGCTTTCATATATACTTTATGGTATAAATCAAAGTACACGTCCATACGATTCCAAAAATATAGAGAACATCTAAATCTGACTTTGCATGAAGAAGTTATGATAAACCAAACACTATAAAATCTCTATAACATAAGGAATTTAAAATAGGCTTAGAACTAGCTATTGGAGTCTAAAAGAGAGTTGTAATGCTCGTAAATAGATACACGTGGATATAAAGAATGTCAAAAACGGAGTCTGTATGCAAAAGTTATGGACTTCCGAAGATGTCGCTGTCAGAAACCCTAATTGGCCTGAACTCACAACGTGAGCATAAAAACTCACGACGTGAGGAGTCAAACCGTCATATTTCGGATCTAGAAGGTGTGACGAGGCTGCAAGGGGATATGATCTAAACTCACGACATGAACAAGGCATTTTTCACGTCGTGAGGGTTCATTTTGCCACCTTCGGAAGCTAGAAGACGGATGGCAAGTCTACGAAGAGATTAGCTCGAAACTCACGACGTGAACAATGAGATTCTCACGTCTTGAGGGTCCAAAATCCTTCCTATAAATAGCAGATCCAACCTTGACACTTCCTTACACCATTTCCATTTCTCCTCTCTCTTTTGTTAAAGCCCTCTTGCATCCCCAGCCCCGACGACCTTGTACGCGGACCGTTTCTGCTTAGATTACAAAAAATCACTCTATTAAGGTGAGTTTCACGACCCCACTTTCTAATATTTTTGGGGAAAACACATGCTAAATATTATATATATGTTATTATTATGTCTATATGATAGTATATATCTGTATCAACGTAGATAGTTATAATAACCGGGATATAGTTATTTCGTATTTGAAAGTACACAACTATCGTAAAGTTGTTAGCATGTTATTGTCATACTAATGTAGATCTTGAGTTATACTTAGGATTCTTTATATATTTTGTGTGCGATATAGTTCCAGAGTTATACTCGGAAGTTCTATATGTGAAATGATAAGTATGTTGTTATTATTGGTTTTATGTCAAGATAAAACCAGGTATGTTATATATTGCTATTATTGGTTTTATGTCAAGATAAAACCGGATATGTTATATGTTGTTATTGTTAGTTTTATGTTAAGATAAAACTTAGTATTGTTATTGATAGTTTTATGTCAAGATAAAACTAGGAATGTTATGTGTTGTTTTTATTGGTTTTAGGTCAAGATAAAACTTGGTTTTACTTCAAGTTATAGCTATTATACTGCCTAAATGTTATGAAATTAAGAGTAATGATTAAAAGCATAGTCTAGTAACTTAGGGTTTTAGACATGAAAATGCTTTATTTGTTAGGACTATAGAACGTCGTCAAAGTTTACATGAGCTACCTCATTCATCAACTAAGATTGGGGATCTTAGTGGAAGTCCTCTGACCTGTAACCGTTAATCCCGTGTGAGCGAGAAAGTCGTGTATGAATAAGATACGGGTTGACGACCCCACTCGTGGTTGTTAATGACAACCCAAGACAAGTGAGTGACGATTCGTTCCTTTTATTTTTATTCCGGCGTCGATGAAGCGTGCAGTGTTGTTTCTCATGGTAAATCATGAGTGTATTGTTTCTCATGGTAAATCATGCGTGTATTGTTTTGTCAGAGGTTTTGTTGTCAAGCAGCAGTTACAGACTCATGGTAGCAACTTGTTAGAAACATTATACTTCGTCGCTATACAAGTATGAATGTTAAGTATTAGTTTCCCCTACTTATACCCTAGGTACTACTTGTATATTATGTAGATAATTATACCTAGCACACATACTCATATAGAATTGAAATAGATTTATACATAGTGTTTTTACTCGTATAGAACTGAAATAAGATATATACGTAGCAACTTTCGTTTGTATGAAATTACAAACACTTATATTCATAGTATATGAGACTTATAGGTATATACTTATTTGGTAAGTAAACTTTTATACCTAGGATATATATAGTAAACGTTGGAGATTCGAAATTATACTTTCAAAACTATACTTTTGAACATAGAAAAAGTGTTATTTTATATGGAGTCAAAACCTGTGGCTCACCAACTTTATGTTGACGTATTTTAAATGCATGTGTTTTCAGGAATTTGATAACTATGATACAAGAAATGACGTTACACTGCCCGGTGTTTCCGCCGAAGGCCAGGGTGTGGCAGATTGGTATCGGAGCCATTAATTATAGTGAATTAGTATTTTCTTAAGAAAGCACGACTATAGTTTAGGGCTTACTCTGTTAGGTTTAGGTATATCCCTTAGCCTACAATATAAAGTATTATTAAATATTCTACTGAAGGAGTACATACGGGAGCGGTGACAGGATAGACACGTTGGTTGGGTTGCTGGATTTCAGAACGACTATATGCTAAAATGATCCTACCCTCCGACTGTTCTGACTGGCCGGTGCCTTATCAGCTAGACCTGATGTAACGAACAATAATTAATAGAGCATGAATACAACAAATAATAAATATATAGTCATATATGAAGACTCAGACACATGATGAGAATACACCTAAATACCTGGAATGTTTTTGATCTCAACGATTTAAATTAGATATTCCAACTAAAGTTCATATGTGCATAGATCTTATCACAACTAGATGTAGGTGTACAACTATATTTTATTTTGATCAGATCATATGAACTATTTAAATTCGGAATAATATTTGATAAACTAAACACTTGGTGATCCAAAATGTATAGGAACTAAACAAAATGCCTAGAAGAAGTAGCGCTCGTCTAAACCTGAACCAACGACCAGAACCAGAACAACAACAACCGCAACCACCACCACCAGAAACAAACCCTCAAATAAGTTCAGTAGGACTTGAAGAAATTATAGTTCAGAGAATCACTGCAGCTCTTGCTAATGTCATAAGAGGAGGAGTTACAAACAAAGGCAATGTAAGGACCGCCAGAATGTGTACCTACAAGGATTTTATGAATTGCAAACCTAAGAGTTTCCATGGAACAGAAGGCGTCGTTAGCTTGACTCGGTGGATTGAAAAGACAGAATCAGTATTTCAAATAAGCTTATTTCCGAACGAATGTAAGGTACGATTTGCTACATGTACCTTCGCTGATGCAACACTTACATGGTGGAACAACCAAGTGAATACAATTGGTATTGATGAAGCCAATTCCATGCAATGGGAGGAGATGAAGAGGATGCTAGTAGAGGAGTATTGTCCCAGGGGGGAAATACATAAGTTGGAACAAGAACTGTAGACCGTAACCATGAACGGTTCAGAGATAAATGCTTATACTGCTAGATTTAATGATCTTGCGGTGATGTGTCCAACACTAGTAACCCCAGAGTATAAGAAGATCGAGCGATATATCTGGGTCTAGCGTCGCAAATCAAAGGAATGGCGATCGCATCGAAGCCTACAACATATGACAGTGCAAAGCGTATAGCTCATCAACTAACCAGCACAAAAATCCAAGTGGGATTTATAGCAGAGTCTCCCAAATCTGGAACGAACAAGCGCAAATTTAATGGAAAGAATCCCATACAATCATTTGAGGAAAGACAAGAGGTGGCAACTAATTTTGCAGCCACAACAATAATAACCCTACAACCAAGGAAGTATGCTGGAAAACTCCCAATGTGCACTCAGTGCAATCGTCATCACATAGGTAACTGTTCATAGTGCAGTCAATGTAACCGTCAACATGCAGGTGACTGCTATATTTGCATGAAGTGAAAAATGAAGGGACACACTGCCAGTTACTGTAGGAGCACAACACCTACAACAGAAAATCAAGTAACAAACATTAGAATAGGCTATGATGGAGGAAGATCATGTTTTGAGTGTGGTGAAATTGGACATATCAAGAAGGAATGTCCAAAGTTAAGGGGTCAATGAGGTTAGGTTGTGGTAGCGCAATTGTAATAGGAAGCAGGGAATCTATCTAGTACCCTTCGGTGGTATCTAGTTAAAAAATATATTTTGGGATGAAATTTTATCAACGGGGGGAGAATGTAACATTAGTCATAATAGGTCAATAGCAATCACATGTGATTATACCAATCATGTAATGTGATTTTGTTAAACTAGTGATGTAGCAAACTCACTATGTATTTCATGATAATTCTAATATAAATATGAACTTTCATACATAATTTATGGTATAAATCAAAGTATACATCCATACGATTCACAAAATATAGAGAACATCTAAATCTGACTTCGCATGAAGAAGTTATGATATACCAAACACTATAAAATCTATATAACATAAGGAATTTAAAATAGGCTTAGAATTAGCTATTCGGGTCTAAAAGAGAGTTGTAGTGCTCATAAATACCTACGCGTGGATATAAAGAACGTCAAAAACGGAGTTCGTATGGAAAAGTTATGGACTTCCGAAGATGTCGCTGTCAGAAACCCTAATTGGACTGAACTCACGACGTGAGCATAAAAACTCACGATGTGAGGACTAAAACCGCCATATTTCGGATCTAGAAGGTGTGACGAGGCTGCAAGGGGATAAGATCTAAACTCAAGACGTGAACAATGAGATTCTCACGTCGTGAGAGTCCAAAATCCTTCCTATAAATAGCAGGTCCAACATTGACACTTCCTTACACCATTTCCATTTCTCCTCTCTCTTTTTCTGAAGCCCTCTTGCATCCCGAGCCCCGACGACCTTGTACGCGGACCGTTTCTGCTTAGATTACATAAAATCACGCTATTAAGTTGAGTTTCACGACCCCACTTTCTAATATTTTCGGGGGAAAACACATGCTAAATATTATATATATATACATATATATATATATATATATATATATATATATATATATGTTATTATTATGTCTATATGATAGTATATATCAGTATCAACGTAGATAGTTATAATAACCGGGATATAGTTATTTCGTATTTGAAAGTACACAACTATCGTAAAGTTGTTAGCATGTTATTGTCATACTAATGTAGATCTTGAGTTATACTTAGGATTCTATATATATTTTGTGTGCGATATAGTTCCAGTGTTATACTCGGAAGTTCTATATGTGAATTGATAAGTATGTTGTTATTACTGGTTTTATGTCAAGATAAAACCAAGTATATTATACATTGCTATTATTGGTTTTATGTCAAGATAAAACTGGATATGTTATATGTTGTTATTGTTAGTTTTATGTTAAGATAAAACTTAGTATTGTTATTGATAGTTTTATGTCAAGATAAAACTAGGAACGTTATGTGTTGTTATTATTGGTTTTAGGTCAAGATAAAACCTGGTTTTACTTCAAGTTATAGCTGTTATAATGCCTAAATGTTATGAAATTAAGAGTAATGTTTAAAAGCATAGTCTAGTAACTTATGGTTGTAGACATGAAAATGCTTTATTTGTTAGGACTATAGAACGCCGTTAAAGTCTACATGAGCTACCTCATTCATCAACTAAGATTGAGGATCTTAATGGAAGTCCTCTGACCTGTAACCGTTAATCCCGTGTGAGCGAGGAAGTCGTCTATAAATAAGATACGGGTTGACGACCCCACTCGTGGTTGTTAATTACAAACCAAGACAAGCGAGTGACGATTCGTTCCTTTTATTTTTATTCTGGCGTCGATGAAGCGCGCAATGTTGTTTCTCATGGTAAATCATGAGTGTATTGTTTTGTCAGAGGTTTTGTTGTCAAGCAGCGGTTACAGACTCATGGTAGCAACTTGTTAGAAACATTATACTTCGTCGCTATACAAGTATTAATGTTAAGTATAAGTTTCCACTACTTATAACCTAGGTACTACTTGCACATTAAGTAGATAATTATACCTTGCACACATACTCGTATAGAATTGAAATAGATTTATACGTAGTGTTTTTACTCGTATGGAACTGAAATAAGATTTATACGTAGCAACTCTCGTTTGTATGAAATTACAAACACTTATATTCATAGTATATGAGACTTATAGGTATATACTTATTTGGTAAGTAAACTTTTATACCTTGGATATATATAGTAAATGTTGGAGAGTCAAAATTATACTTTCAAAACTATACTTTTGAACATAGAAAAAGTGTTATTTTATATGGAGTCAAAACCTGTGGACTCACCAACTTTATGTTGATGTATTTTAAATGCATGTGTTTTCAGGAATTTGATAACTATGATACAAGAAATGACGTTACACTGCCCGGTGTTTCCGCCGAAGGCCGGGGTGTGACAGATTGGTATCAGAGCCATTAATTATAGTGAATTAGTATTTTCTTAAGAAAGCACGACTATAGTTTAGGGCTTACTCTGTTAGGTTTAGGTATATCCCTTAGCCTACAATATAAAGTATTATTAAATATTCTACTGAAGGAGTACATACGGGAGCGGTGACAGGATAGACACGTTGGTTGGGTTGCTGGATTTCAGAACGACTATATGTTAAAATGATCCTACCCTCCGACTGTTCTGACTGGCCGGTGCCTTATCAGCTAGACCTGATGTAACGAACAATAATTAATAGAGCATGAATACAACAAATAATAAATATATAGTCATATATGAAGACTCAGACACATGATGAGAATACACCTAAATACCTGGATTGTTTTTGATCTCAACGATTTAGATTAGATATTCCAACTAAAGTTCATATGTGCATAGATCTTATCACAACTAGATGTAGGTGTACAACTATATTTTAGTTTGATCAGATCATATGAACTATTTAAATTCGGAGTAATATTTGATAAACGAAACACTTGGTGATCCAAAATGTATAGGAACTAAACAAAATGCCTAGAAGAAGTAGCGCTCGTCTAAACCTGAACCAACGACCAGAACAATAACAACAACAACCGCAACCACCACCACCAGAAACAAACCCTCAAATAAGTTCAGTAGGACTTGAAGAAATTATAGTTCAGAGAATCACTGCAGCTCTTGCTAATGTCATAAGAGGAGGAGTTACAAACAAAGGCAATGTAAGGACCGCCAGAATGTGTACCTACAAGGATTTTATGAATTGCAAACCTAAGAGTTTCCATGGAACAGAAGGCGTCGTTAGCTTGACTCAGTGGATTGAAAAGACAGAATCAGTATTTCAAATAAGCTTATTTCCGAACGAATGTAAGGTACGATTTGCTACATGTACCTTCGCTGATGCAACACTTACATGGTGGAACAACCAAGTGAATACAATTGGTATTGATGAAGCCAATTCCATGCAATGGGAGGAGATGAAGAGGATGCTAGTAGAGGAGTATTGTCCCAGGGGGGAAATACATAAGTTGGAACAAGAACTGTAGACCGTAACCATGAACGGTTCAGAGATAAATGCTTATACTGCTAGATTTAATGATCTTGCGGTGATGTGTACAACACTAGTAACCCCAGAGTATAAGAAGATCGAGCGATATATCTGGGTCTAGCGTCGCAAATCAAAGGAATGGCGATCGCATCGAAGCCTACAACATATGACAGTGCAAAGCGTATAGCTCATCAACTAACCAGCACAAAAATCCAAGTGGGATTTATAGCAGAGTCTCCCAAATCTGGAACGAACAAGCGCAAATTTAATGGAAAGAATCCCATACAATCATTTGAGGAAAGACAAGAGGTGGCAACTAATTTTGCAGCCACAACAATAATAACCCTACAACCAAGGAAGTATGCTGGAAAACTCCCAATGTGCACTCAGTGCAATCGTCATCACATAGGTAACTGTTCATAGTGCAGTCAATGTAACCGTCAACATGCAGGTGACTGTTATATTTGCATGAAGTGAAAAATGAAGGGACACACTGCCAGTTACTGTAGGAGCACAACACCTACAACAGAAAATCAAGTAACAAACATTAGAATAGGCTATGATGGAGGAAGATCATGTTTTGAGTGTGGTGAAATTGGACATATCAAGAAGGAATGTCCAAAGTTAAGGGGTCAATGAGGTTAGGTTGTGGTAGCGCAATTGTAATAGGAAGCAGGGAATCTATCTAGTACCCTTCGGTGGTATCTAGTTAAAAAATATATTTTGGGATGAAATTTTATCAACGGGGGGAGAATGTAACATTAGTCATAATAGGTCAATAGCAATCACATGTGATTATACCAATCATGTAATGTGATTTTGTTAAACTAGTGATGTAGCAAACTCACTATGTATTTCATGATAATTCTAATATAAATATGAACTTTCATACATAATTTATGGTATAAATCAAAGTATACATCCATACGATTCACAAAATATAGAGAACATCTAAATCTGACTTCGCATGAAGAAGTTATGATATACCAAACACTATAAAATCTATATAACATAAGGAATTTAAAATAGGCTTAGAATTAGCTATTCGGGTCTAAAAGAGAGTTGTAGTGCTCATAAATACCTACGCGTGGATATAAAGAACGTCAAAAACGGAGTTCGTATGGAAAAGTTATGGACTTCCGAAGATGTCGCTGTCAGAAACCCTAATTGGACTGAACTCACGACGTGAGCATAAAAACTCACGATGTGAGGACTAAAACCGCCATATTTCGGATCTAGAAGGTGTGACGAGGCTGCAAGGGGATAAGATCTAAACTCAAGACGTGAACAATGAGATTCTCACGTCGTGAGAGTCCAAAATCCTTCCTATAAATAGCAGGTCCAACATTGACACTTCCTTACACCATTTCCATTTCTCCTCTCTCTTTTTCTGAAGCCCTCTTGCATCCCGAGCCCCGACGACCTTGTACGCGGACCGTTTCTGCTTAGATTACATAAAATCACGCTATTAAGTTGAGTTTCACGACCCCACTTTCTAATATTTTCGGGGGAAAACACATGCTAAATATTATATATATATATATATATAAATATATATATAAATATATATATAAATATATATATATATATATATATATATATATATATATATAAATATATATATATATATATATATATATATATATATATATATATATGTTATTATTATGTCTATATGATAGTATATATCAGTATCAACGTAGATAGTTATAATAACCGGGATATAGTTATTTCGTATTTGAAAGTACACAACTATCGTAAAGTTGTTAGCATGTTATTGTCATACTAATGTAGATCTTGAGTTATACTTAGGATTCTATATATATTTTGTGTGCGATATAGTTCCAGTGTTATACTCGGAAGTTCTATATGTGAATTGATAAGTATGTTGTTATTATTGGTTTTATGTCAAGATAAAACCAAGTATATTATACATTGCTATTATTGGTTTTATGTCAAGATAAAACTGGATATGTTATAAGTTGTTATTGTTAGTTTTATGTTAAGATAAAACTTAGTATTGTTATTGATAGTTTTATGTAAAGATAAAACTAGGAACGTTATGTGTTGTTATTATTGGTTTTAGGTCAAGATAAAACCTGGTTTTACTTCAAGTTATAGCTGTTATAATGCCTAAATGTTATGAAATTAAGAGTAATGTTTAAAAGCATAGTCTAGTAACTTATGGTTTTAGACATGAAAATGCTTTATTTGTTAGGACTATAGAACGCCGTTAAAGTCTACATGAGCTACCTCATTCATCAACTAAGATTGAGGATCTTAATGGAAGTCCTCTGACCTGTAACCGTTAATCCCGTGTGAGCGAGGAAGTCGTCTATAAATAAGATACGGGTTGACGACCCCACTCGTGGTTGTTAATTACAAACCAAGACAAGCGAGTGACGATTCGTTCCTTTTATTGTTATTCTGGCGTCGATGAAGCGCGCAATGTTGTTTCTCATGGTAAATCATGAGTGTATTGTTTTGTCAGAGGTTTTGTTGTCAAGCAGCGGTTATAGACTCATGGTAGCAACTTGTTAGAAACATTATACTTCGTCGCTATACAAGTATTAATGTTAAGTATAAGTTTCCACTACTTATAACCTAGGTACTACTTGCACATTAAGTAGATAATTATACCTTGCACACATACTCGTATAGAATTGAAATAGATTTATACGTAGTGTTTTTACTCGTATGGAACTGAAATAAGATTTATACGTAGCAACTCTCGTTTGTATGAAATTACAAACACTTATATTCATAGTATATGAGACTTATAGGTATATACTTATTTGGTAAGTAAACTTTTATACCTTGGATATATATAGTAAATGTTGGAGAGTCAAAATTATACTTTCAAAAATATACTTTTGAACATAGAAAAAGTGTTATTTTATATGGAGTCAAAACCTGTGGACTCACCAACTTTATGTTGACGTATTTTAAATGCATGTTGTAGCACCTGGTTCTTGGTACGTATTTTGTTGTTAAATCTAAATTTATTTTTGCATTTTTGGCCTTAGACTCGGCGAGTCGAAGGACTGACTCGCCGAGTAGAAGCGGGATGAGGCGCGAGGTTTAAGCTGCTGACTCGGCGAGTCGAGTCCCGGACTCGGCGAGTAGCCGCTGTTTGGACAAAAACCCTAATCCAGGGGTTTTCACCCTATTTAAACGACCTTATGCAGCCTCCTCTCCCCCCTTCATGCTCCCAAACACTCCTCATAGCAAACCCTAGTCGTTTTTGTGAAGATCTAAGGCTTTTTGAGTGATTCTTGTGAGTATTGATCTCAAGGAAGAAGGAAGAGCATAGAAGGATCAAGAGGGGACTGAAGGATTTGAGTTTGTAGTCTTTGGAAGGTATAAAGTCTGAATCTTAATCATTCATTTGTTTGATCCCTCTTTGGGGTGATTTAGGGCTTTTGTAAGCCATTTTTGGTGGCCAACCATGTTTGCAGACATGGTTGGGGGTTTGCGCTTCTGTATCATGTCATTCTATGAGCCACAAGTCAGATATAGGTTTCTTTTTGCACCAAGGAAGGCCTCATGCAAAAAAAAGAACCATTTTAGAGCCTTTTAAGCTCTAATGTCCCATGCGTGCACGTAAAGTTTGTAACTTTACGTGCTAGATCGAGTTTAGGAGCCTAGATGTATCATTTGGTTGAGTGTTGTACATCAGAAATCGAAGTTCTTAGTAAGGAATGTGATAGACTCGGCGAGTCTATTTCCTGGACTCGGCTAGTCCAAGGGTTTCGGTCCCATATCAGTGAGGGTCATAAGGACCAGTTGAGTGTTGAAGGGTTTTAGGAGTCCCGGGGAGTGACCCAACGTTCTAGACTAAGCAAAGTGTTCTAGGAATTCTTGGTACTCGGCGAGTGCATGAACGGACTCGGAGAGTCCAAGACAATCTTCATGGAACTCAGCGAGTTGTTAATCAAATAGGTGAGTCGAAGACAAAACGTGTTCATAGGATGAAGAGTAACTCGACGAGTTTTTCATATAACTCGGCGAGTCAAGACATGACATGAGTATCAGTTGATGATGAACTCGACGAGTTGTTCATACAACTCGGCGAGTCGGATGTGGATTATGTCGGTGTTCATTTAGAAGGAAAACTCGTCGAGTCATCGCCTAACTCGACGAGTAGAGTCGGGTATGAGGTCTGGTGGAAGGATAGGGACTCGGCGAGTTGACGAGTCAACTCGGCGAGTCAGGTCAACTGGAAGTTGACTTTGACTTTGACTTTGACTTGGTCAAGGGGTATAATGGTCATTTTACCCTAAGGGTAAATGTTAGTTTCTGACTAAGTGCTTTGTGGGAATTTTAGCCGGAGGATTTACAGAGCAGCAGTGGCAGCAGTCAGAGGATTCCCACACAGTTCAGCAGCTACGAGGTGAATTACCTTCCAGTAGGGGTGGGTCTAAGGCCACAATGCCGGCCCACCATTGAGGAGTATTTAGAAGATAATTGTCTTTGTGATAATTTATCGTGGTCTGGTATGCGTTTGGTTATGAGTTATATTTGTATGATATGTTGCATGATAGGGATAGTTTCCCTGATAGTGGTCCTTAGGACCAAGGGGTAGGTCAGTACCCGGATATGTTTGAATGTGTGCTTATATCTTGCTATTGTGTGCTAGTGGTAGGGGTGGAATAGTCCCTAGTTACCGGTTGAAAGATACCGATGACGATTACCGGTTGAAAGATACCGATGACGATTACCGGTTGAAAGATACCGATGATGATTACCGGTTGAAAGATACCGATGGTATTGTATGGTATGTGGTATGATGGGGGAACTCACTAAGCTTTGTGCTTACGGTTTCAGTTTTTGGTTTCAGGTACCTCTTCGTCTAAGGGGAAGGAGCCGGCGGCGTAGCATGGCATCACACACACCTATGATTTTTTCGCATGGTGTTTTCTGGGATTGTACTCTGATATGACATTTGTTCATGGTTGTGGGTTTCAAATATGATACTTGGTTTTGAGATGTCGTGTTTATACAATACTTTCTAATGAATGTTTTATGAATTAATTAATCAAAAATGAAATTTTTGGGCTTGAATTTTGGGATGTTACAAGTTGGTATCAGAGCCCTAGTTAGAGGGATTCGGACACGCCTTCGGCGTATCTGGACTCAAACTGAGGGGCTAAAAGATTTTTACTATAAAATGATTTTCAAAAAAAAAAAAAAAAATCTAAACGGAATGATCTTATGAAAGACAAGGTATGTGATGCATGTGACCGGCCAGACTCAAGTAAGTTTTCCCCAAGATACCCATACATGTTATGTTATGCTATATGGCTTGATTCAGAATTGCATGGTAGAATAGGACTAAGGATCTAGGAAGATGCCTTGCGTGCCTGATATATGATTCTGATAATCGCATGCTAGTTAGGGATAAGGATCTAGGAGGATGCCATATATGCCTATGGTATGAGCTGTATGCTAGGGCTATTTAGTCAGCAGTAGGATGGCCTGTATAGGTTATGCCTGATTTGGTTACTCGATGCACGAATGCTGCTTGCTTTGTGCTATGGGGGTTTTGGCTATTTCCAACTAACTCAGGAGCGGATATGTAACGGTACCTGCAAGTTAGTTAGGGGAAATGGTAGGGACTCCTGTGCAGCTGATGGCGGAGAGTAGGTCGGAGAGTGCCCTAGGGAAGCCTAGGATGAGGTTAGTGGAAAGGGGTACCGGTAAATGGACCTGGTGAAGTCGAAGCAATCCTTGAGGAAAGCACATGTAGATGTGGAAGGTAGTATGGGCCCGTACTACTGAAAGCAGATGACCCGTACTCGAATTAAGGAGGGCCTAGATGAAATCGGGAACCTTGTAGAGTGTTAGATCTCTCGAGTATATGTATGATCCTGACTTTTATGCGTGTGTTTTTAGTATGGTGTTCACACGGCTTGGAGCAGGAGGTTCCGGATCCGGATCAGGATCAGGCTCGGGTTCGGGATCCGAGCAGGTCGATGACGGGCTACACGAGTTCATCGCGTCTGAGATCACGAGAGGCATCCATGAGTCGACCCCTATCATCTTCGAGTCGATCTAGGAGGGGATTGTTGAGTTGATGGAGGATCGTCTCCGATCATTCAGGAGTGACATGGCATCTAGCCAGGTGGGTGCGTGCACACTATCCTTTAAGGACTTTCAGGAAAGTGGTGCGCCGGATTTCCATGGGGTGAAAGACCCCATTGCTGCTAGGAGATGGATCGCAGACATTGAGTCTGCGCAACTGACAAGCTTCTGCCCAGAGGGGTCGAAGGTGCGATATGCAGCAGGATGCTTACGAGACAGGGCTAGAGATTGGTGGGAGTCTGTTGGTGACTCATTGGGAGCCTCGGCTATTGAGGCTATGACTTGGTCAGATTTTGTGACTAGATTCAGGGCAAAGTTTGCGCCAGCTGTGGAGCTACAACGGCTGGCCAGGGAGTTTTTGGATATGAGGCAGACTACGGAGACTGTGGCGGAGATCACCACCAAGTTTCGGGAGAGGGAATTGCTGTTGCCCCAGTATGCAGGTGATGAGGATATGAGGAGGACCCGCTACCACGACATGCTACGAGCTGACATACAGTAGCATGTTAGTTTTTCGGCTTGCCCTACCTTGGATTCCGTGATTGCCAGGGCTAGGGAGAGGGAGATTGATCTGGAGCACGACCAGAAGAGGAAGGCAATGGAGGGGCTGACGACTGGGGCTTCGGGGAATAAGCCCAAGGGATCTGATGGTAGGACGAAAGGCCAGGCAGGACGAGACCGCTGTGGGAAATGCGGTCGGTCACACGAGGGAGCTTGTCGCACTGGGCCGGGTTCAGGCTGCTATAAGTGTGGAAAGGTGGGGCATTTTGGCAGGGATTGTACTACCATTGCCCCTGCGGTACAGATGACAGACCTGATTTGCTTCCATTGCAATCAGAGGGGCCACAAAAGGGCCAATTGCCCGAGATTGGCAGCAACGTCAGTAGCAGTGCCAGCGGCGGCGCCGGTCTCAGCGACGACGCGGGTTACAGATGGCTGGAAGGTCAAGACAGAGGTTCTAGTGGTGCGGAGCCGAGCATTTCAGCTGACAGCCAAGGAGGCACGCACTGCACCTGATGTGGTGACGGGTATGATTCTTTCCCTCTGATCTTCTTTTTGTTGTAATTATATCATTGATATGTGCTCTGTTTAGGATCGTTCCATGTGAACGACATCCCGGTTCTGGTATTGTTTGACTCGGGCGCTAACCGATCATTTGTGTCTCTTGCGCTTAGCAAGAGATTTTCCGAGGCTTCAGGCACGTTGGATTTCCCTCTAGAGGTAGAGATTGCATACGACCGTTCGGTGCGGGCATCGACGGTATTTCGAGATTGTGTGCTGAGGTTATTTGTGGAGCGCTACTTGGTAGACTTGGTTCCCATTCCATTGCTTGGGAACAAAGTGATTATGGGCATGGATTGGCTCAGCCCTAATGGGGCAGTGACCGACTGCGCGCAGCAGTTGGTTCGGGTGAGGACCCCAAGTGCGGGAGAGCTGGTGATTCAGGGCGAGAGGCCACAACGAGGACCAACTTTATGTTCAGCAGCGAGAGCTAGGCGCTACCTCCAACATGGTTATGCAAGTTATGTCGCGTAAGTTATGGATACCCGGGAAATGGGTAAGGAGACGGTGGACGATGTACCTGCGGTACGGGAGATTGCAGACGTATTCCTCGAGGAGTTGCGTGGGATACATGTGGAACAACAGGTGGAATTCTGGATCGACCTAGTTCCTGGTGCGGCTACGATAGCCAAGGCACGGTATCGGTTGGCTCCTCCTAAGATGTAGGAGTTGTCTATACAGCTGCAGGAGCTGTTAGACAAGGGTTTCATTAGACCGAGCAGTTCACCCTGGGGAGCCCCGATTCTGTTTGTGAAGTAGAAGGACGGGTCGCATTGGATGTGTATAGATTATCGGGAGCTGAACAAGGTAACGGTGAAGAACCGCTACCCACTCCCGAGGATTGATGACCTTTTTAACTAGCTTCAGGGAGCATCTTGGTTGTCCAAGATTGATTTGCGTTCAGGGTATCATCAGATGATGGTCAGAGAGGAGGATGTGCAGAAGACTGTGTTTCAGACGCGTTATGGCCTCTATGAGTTTGTGGTGATGCCTTTCGGGCTCACCAATGCTCTTGCCGCCTTCATGGATCTCATGAACCGCGTGTGTAGACCGATGCTAGATCGGTCTGTGATAGTATTTATTGATGACATCTTGGTTTACTCCAAGACGCAGGAGCAGCAAGAGGAGCATCTGTGGGAGGTTCTGGAGACTTTGAGGAGGGAGAACTTGTATGCTAAGTTCTCCAAGTGTGAGTTCTGGTTGCGCGAGGTGTAGTTTCTTTGGCACCTTGTCAACCAAAATGGGATTTCGGTAGATCCGGCCAAGGTAGAGGCCGTGATGAATTGGGAGGTTCCGAGGTCTCCATCTGAGATTCAGAGCTTTCTAGGATTGGCAGGCTATTATCGGAGATTCATTCAGGACTTCTCCAAGATAGCGGTTCCGCTCACCCGACTGACTAAGAAGTCGGTGGTGTAACGCTGGGGGCTTGAGTAGCAGGCCACATTTGAGACGCTGAGACGGATATTGTGCGAGGCGCCAATCTTAGACCTGCCAGAGGGCATGGAGGATTTTGTTGTGTACTGCGATGCATGCATCGCAGGTTTGGGAGCGGTATTGATGCAGAGAGGGCATGTCATCGCCTACACGTCGAGGCAGCTGAAGCCTCATGAGGCGAACTACCCGACGCATGATTTGGAGTTGGGGGCTATTGTGTTCGCCCTCAAGATTTGGCGTCATTACCTCTATGGGGTTCGTTGTACGATTTACACAGACCACAAGAGTTTGAGGTATCTCATGGACCAGCCAAATCTGAATATGAGGCAGCGTCAGTGGCTTGATGTGGTGAAGGCCAATGTCGTGGCCGATGCACTTTGCCGCAAGGCAGCGCCGATCAGGGATATCTGTCTAAGGATGACAGTGATGACTCCGCTTCTGGAGCGGATCCGAGAGGCTCAGCAGGAGACCATGAAGGAGGAACATCCAATGAGTGAGCGGATTGTGGGGCAGGTTTCTTCTTTCGACTATGATAGTCAAGGGTTATTGACTCTTCACCGCAGGCTGTGGGTCCCTTATCATGGAGGAGTACACCAGGTCATGATGGAGGAGGCACACAAATCCCGATTCTCCATTCATCCCAGGGCGACGAAGATGTATAGGGATCTTCGTCTGGACTATCGGTGGCCCTGCATGAAGCGGGATGTGGCATGGTACGTGGAGCGGTGCTTGACATGCAAGAAAGTCAATGCCGAGCATCAGAGACCACATGACAAGATGCATCCATTGGATATCCCGCTGTGGAAATGGGAGGATATTACGATGGATTTTATCACGAAGCTTCCCAGGACCACGCGGGGGATGGATACGATATTGGTCATCATGGATCGATTGACCAAGAGTGCCTACTTTATTCCGATTCGGGAGAGAATCTCAGCCGAGAAATTGGCCGATATCTATATCAGGGAGGTGGTGGCGCGGCACGGAGTGCTAGTTTCGGTGATTTCAGACAGAGACGTGCAATTTACTTCCAGGTTTTGGAAGAGGTTTCATGACGAGTTGGGTACTCATCTGCATTTTAGCACCACTTTTCACCCGCAGACGGATGGCCAGAGCGAGCGGACCATCCAGACTCTGGAGGATATGTTGCGGGCATGCGTTTTAGATTTCGGAGGTAGTAGGGATACCTACCTCCTGTTGGCAGAGTTGTCGTATAATAACAGCTATCGTGCGAGTATTGACCGTCCTCCCTTTGAGATGTTGTATGGGAGGAGGTACAGGACCCCGATATGTTAGGGCAAGGTTGGCCAGAGAGTCATGGGGAGCACTGAAGTAGTGCTCAAGACGACAGAGAAGATTCAGCAGGTCCAGAGCAGGCTCCAGACTGCTTAGAGTCGGCAGAAAAGTTACGCCGATAAGCATCGATCAGACCTGGAATTCCAGGTCGGGGATATGGTTCTCCTGAAGGTGTCACCATGGAAGGGCGTCATATGATTCAGGAAGCGGGGCAAGTTGGGCCCAAGGTATATTGGACCATTTAGTGTTGTAGCCTGGGTGGGCAAGGTGGCGTTCCGATTGGATCTGCCAGCCGAGCTCTGTCAGATCCACAACACTTTCCACGTCTCTTAGCTACGGAAGTGCCTAGTGGACGATACGGCGGTGGTACCCTTGGAGGACATTCAAGTTGATGGCAGCCTAAATTACATCGAGCGGCCTGTAGCGATCCTTGACCGGAAGTCAAAGGACCTGAGGAACAAAAGAGTAGAACTCGTGAAGGTGCAATGGCAGCACCGGAAGGGGTCGGAGTGGACTTAGGAGCTGGTGGATGAGATGATGGAGCACTACCCCGAGCTGTTTCAGGATCGAGCGGCAAACTTCGAGGACGAAGTCTAAAATAAGAGGGGGAGATTTGTAGCACCTGGTTCTTGGTATGTATTATGTTGTTAAATCTTCATTTATTTTTGCATTTTTGGCCTTGGACTCGGCGAGTCGAAGGACTGACTTGTCAAGTAGAAGCGGGATGAGGCGCGGGGTTTAAGCTGCGGACTCGGCGAGTAGCCGCTGTTTGGACAAAAACCCTAATTCTGGGGTTTGCACCCTATTTAAACGACCTTATGCAGCCTCCTCTCCCCCCTTTACGCTCCCAAACACTCCTCATAGCAAACCCTAGCCGTTTTTGTGAAGATCTAAGGCTTTTTGAGTGATTCTTGTGAGTTTTGATCTCAAGGAAGAAGGAAGAGCATAGAAGGATCAAGAGGGGACTAAAGGATTCGAGTTTGGTTCATCATTTGCAGTCTCTAGAAGGTATAAAGTTTGAACCTTTGTCATTCATTTGTTAGATCCTTCTTTGGGGTGATTTAGGAATTTTATAAGCCATTTTTGGTGGCCAACCATGTTTGCAAACATGGTTGGGGGTTTAGGCTTCTGTATCATGTCATTCTATGAGCCACAAGTTAGATCTAGGGTGCTTTTTGCACCAAGGAAGGCCCCATGCAACAAAAGAATCATTTTAGAACCTTTTAAGCTCTAATGTCCCAAGCATGCATGTAAAGTATGTAACTTTATGTGCTAGATCGAGTTTAGGGGCCTAGATCTATCATTTGGTTAACTGTTGTACATCAGAAATCGAAGTTCTTATTAAGGAATGTGATAGACTCGGCGGGTCTATTTCCTGGACTCGGCGAGTCCAAGGGTTTTGGTCCCATATCAGTGAGGGTCATAAGGACCAGTTGAGTGTGGAAGGGTTTTAGGAGTCCCGGGGAGTAACCCGACATTCTGGACTAAGCAAAGTGTTCTCGGAATTCATGATACTCGGCGAGTGCATGAACGAACTCGGCGAGTCCAAGACAATATTCATGGAACTCGGCGAGTTGTTCATCAACTCGGCGAGTCCAAGACAATCTTCGAGGACAAAACGTGTTCATAGGATGAAGAGTAACTCGACGAGTTATTAATACAACTCGGCGAGTCAAGACAGGACATGAGTATCAGTTGATGATGAACTCGATGAGTTGTTCATACAACTCGGCGAGTCGGATGTGGATTTTGTCGGTTTTCAATTAAAAGGAAACCTCGTCGAGTCATCGCCTAACTCGACGAGTAGAGACGGGTATGAGGTCTGGTGGAAGGATAGGGACTCGGCGAGTTGACAAGTCAACTCGGCGAGTCAGGTCAACTGTAAGTTGACTTTGACTTTGACTTGGTCAAGGGGTAAAATAGTCATTTTACCCTAAGGGTAGATGTCCGTTTCTGACTAAGTGCTTTGTGGGAATTTTAGCCGGAGGATTTCCGGAGCAACAGTGGCAGCAGTCAGAGGATTCCCGCACAGTTCAGCAGCTACGAGGTGAGTCACCTTCCAGTAGGGGTGGGTCTAAGGCCACAATGTCGGCCCACCATTGAGGAGTATTTAGAAGATAATTGTCTTTGTGATAATTTATCATGGTCTGGTATGCGTTTGGTTATGAGTTATATCTGTATGATATGTTGCATGATAGGGATAGTTTCCTTGATAGTGGTCCTTAGGACCAAGGGGTAGGTCAGTACTCGGATATGTCTGGATGTGTGCTTATATCTTTCTATTGTGTGCTAGTGGTAGGGGTGTAATACTCCCTAGTTACCGGTTGAAAGATACCGATGACGATTACTGGTTGAAAGATACCGATGACGATTACCGGTTGAAAGATACCGATGATGATTACCGGTTGAAAGATACCGATGGTATTGTATGGTATGTGGTATGATGGGGGAACTCACTAAGCTTTGTGCTTACGGTTTCAGTTTTTGGATTCAGGTACCTCTTCGTATAAGGGGAAGGAGCCGGCAGCGTAGCATGGAATCACACACACATATGATTTTTCCGCATGGTGTTTTCTGGGATTGTACTCTGATATGGCATTTGTTCATGGTTGTGGCTTTCAAATATGATACTTGGTTTTGAGATGTCGTGTTTATACAATAATTTCTAATGAATGTTTTATGAATTAATTAATCAAAAATCAAATTTTTGGGCTTCAATTTTGGGATGTTACACATGTGTTTTTAGGAAGTTGATAACTATGATATGAGAAATGACGTTACACTGCCCGGTGTTTCCGTCGACGGTCGGGGTGTGACAGATTGGCATCAGAGCTATTAACTATAGTGAATTAGTACTTTCTTAAGAAAGCACGACTATAGTTTAGGGATTACACTGTTAGGTTTAGGTATATCCCTTAGCCTACAATATAAAGTATTATTAAATATTCTACTGAAGGACTACTTACAGGAGCGGTGACAGGATAGACACGTTGCTTGGGTTGCCGGTGCCTTATCAGCTAGACCTGAAGTAACGAGCAATAATTAATAGAGCATGAATACAACAAATAATAAATATAGAGTCATATATGAAGACTCAGACCCGCGATGAGAATACACCTAAATACCTGGAATGTTTTTGATCTCAAGGATTTAGATCAGATATTCCAACTAAAGTTCATATGTGCATAGATCTTATCACAACTAGATGTAGGTGGACAACTATATTTTATTTTGATCAGATCATATGAACTATTTAAATTCGGAGTAATATTTGGTACACTAAACACTTGGTGATCCAAAAAGTATAGGAACTAAACAAAACACGTAGAAGAAGTAGCGTTCGTCTAAACCTGAACCAACGACCAGAACCAGAAAAACAACAACCACAACCACCACAACCAGAAACAAACCCTCCAATAAGTTCAGTAGGACTTGAAGAAATTATAGCTCAGAGAATCGCCGCAGCTCTTGCTAATGTTACAAGAGGAGGAGTTAGAAACGAGGCAATGTAAGGACCGCCAGAATGTGTACCTACAAGGATTTTATGAATTGCAAACCTAAGTGTTTCCATGGAATGGAAAGGATCGTTAGCTTGACTCGGTGGATTGAAAATTCAGAATCAGTATTTCAAATAAGCTTCTGTCCGAACGAATGTAAGGTACGATTTGCTGCGTGTACCTTCGCTGATGCAACACTTACATGGTGGAACAACCAAGTGAATTCAATGGGTATTGATGATGCCAATTCCATGCAATGGGAAGAGCTTAAGAGGATGCAAGTAGAGGAGTGTTGTCCCAAGGGGGAAATACATAAGTTGGAACAAGAACTGTGGACCGTCACCATGAAAGGTTCAAAGATAAATGCTTACACTACTAGATTTAATGATCTTGCGGTGATGTGTCCAGCACTAGTAACCCCAGAGTATAAGAAGATCGAGCGATATATCTGGGGTCTAGCATCGCAAATCAAAGGAATGGTCTTCGTATCGAAGCCTACAACATATGATAGTGCAAAGCGTATAGCTCATCAGCTAACCACCACAGAAATCCAAGTGGGATTTATAGTTGAGTCTCCCGAATCTAGAACGAACAAGCGCACATTTAATTGAAAGAATCCCATACAATTATTTGAGGAAAGAAAAGAGGTGGCAACTAATTTTGTAGCCACAACAGCAATACCCCTACAACCAAGGAAGTATGCTGGAAAACTCCCAATGTGCACTCAGTGCAATCGTCATCACATAGGTAACTGTTCATGGTGCAGTCAATGTAACCGTCAGCATGTAGGTGACTGTTATATTTGCATGAAGTGCAAAAAGAAGGGACACACTGCCAGTTACTGTAGGAGCACAACACCTACGACAGAAAATCCAGGAACAAACATTGGAATAGGCTATGATGGAGGAAGAGAATGTTTTGAGTGTGGTGAAATTGGACATATCAAGAAGGAATGTCCAAAGTTAAGGGGTCAATGAAGTTAGGTCGTGGTAGCGCAATTGTAATAGGAAGCAGGGAATCTATCTAGTACCCTTCAGTGGTATCTAGTTAAAAAATAAATTTCAGGACGAAATTTTATTAAGGGGGGGAGAATGTAACACTAGTAAAAATAGGTCAATAGCAATCACATGTGATTATACCAATCATGTAATGTGATTTTGTTAAACTAGTAATGTAGTAAACTCACTATGTATTTCATGATAATTCTAATATAAATACGAACTTTCATACATACTTTATGGTATAAATGAAAGTATACATCCGTACGATTCCAAAAAATAGAGAACATCTAAATCTGACTTTGCATGAAGAAGTTATGATAAACCAAACACTATAGAATTTCTATAACATCAGGAATTCAAAATAGGATTAGAATTAGCTATTGGAGTCTTAAAGAGAGTTGTATTGCTCGTAAATACCTATGCGTGGATATAAAGAACATCAAAAACGGAGTTCGTATGCAAAAGTTATGGACTTCCAAAGATGTCGCTGTTAGAAACCCTAATTGGACTAAACTCACGATGTGAGCATAAAAACTCACGACGTGAGGAGCCAAACCGCCATATTTCGGATCTAGAAGGTGTGACGAGGCTGCGAGGGGATATGATCTAAACTCACGACGTGAACAAGGCATTTTTCACGTCGTGAAGGCTCATTTTGCCAACTTCGGAAGCTACAAGACGGATGGCAAGCCTACGAAGAGAATAGCTCGAATCTCACGACGTGAACAATGAAATTCTCACATCGTGAGGGTCCAAAATCCTTCCTATAAATAGCAGGTCCAAACTTGACACTTCCTTACACCATTTCCATTTCTCCTCTCTCTTTTGCAGAAGCTCTCTTGCATCCCGAGTCCTTCGTGTTGGTTTGCAGTCACAACTCTTTTGCCCTGTTTAATTGTGATTCTAGCTCTGCTTCCTTCTGGTTCTTTTTCAAATCTATCGACAATAGTAGTTGTTCTTGGAGCAGGTGGGTCAACGGGTAGATCATCAGTTGCAGGAGGTGAAGAGGGCTTTTACTTTTTCACTAAAAGCATCATACAATACGTTCTTGAGATTAAAATAACTGGCTAAAACGGATCCGAGACTCGTTTGTAAATCTTTGATTTGTTTGGTCTTTTCTTCATCCTTTGCCCTGAGCTCAAAGATATATGCAGAAAGTTGATCCATTTGAATTGATTTTTCAATGAGCTGTTGGCGGAGAACTCCAACTTCCTCTCGAAGATCAGATGAAGAGAATTTGTCGTCATCTGTCCGACCCTCGTTAAATGATATTCCTTTCCCGCATGAAGAGGTTGGACTTGATTGAGCCAAATGTCTTACTAGTCTGATAGAAGCTTCATCTAGAGAAGGTCGAGTTGGAGAATATTCTGGAACATAAGAAGATCCACCAGTCTCGAACATGGTGCTTGGACCTTCATTAGTCTGCTTTGTAGGAGAGTGAGCAAAGGTTGCAGTGATTGTTGAGGTAACTTGAGGAGCACTTTTTACAGCGGGAATCTCCAGACTTTCAAGAGATTGGCTTGTTCTTAAGGAAGTCTGAGAAGTCTGAGGTTCAGATAAGTCGGAAATGATTGGAGCTGATGTTGAGACAAGTGACACAGAGGGAGGAATCTGTGATGTCACATCTCCTTGGCTTGTTGTGACCTCCAAGGGCTTTGAGGTGGAGAGTAGAATTTTGTGAGAATCTTCTTCAACTATAGTCTTGGTTGCTAGAGAAACAACTTCATTGACTTTATTTGCACGGCTGCTGGGGATACCGAGTAAAGGATCAAAGTCTTCATCATTGAGATCAAATTCTATGTTTGCTGGGATGTCATCATTGATTCCTGTAAAGTCAATTCCTTTCAAGAATTCTACGTCATCATAAAGATTATCGTCATCATCCCCTTGAGAATATTTTGAATCATTTGCCTTCTGATAATAATGTTCATCAGCTACACAAGCTGTAGGGGAGTGATGAATCTCCTCCACTTCAGGTTCGGAGGGAGAGTGATGAATATCTTCATTTTCTATTGGCATAGATTGTTCTTCCGATTCGTCTCTATCATCTTCTTTAAAAATTCCAAATTTTATCAATGGGAATTTTCCTTCAAATACAAATTTCCCGCCTCTCTTCTGTTTCATTAGCCCAAAAGCACTTGGACCAATGGATTTAAAATCCAAGACATCATTTCCTCTCTGCAGCTCGGCGTGATTCACGTTGAGGATGATTTGCAGAAATCTTGGATACATCCTGAATTTGTCTCTTTTGTTCCCTTCAAGATTCAGGATCATTTCATTCAGTATGAATTTTGAGAAATTAAACTCAAAACCTGCAGCCAATGCTGCAATGGCACCAGTGTTAGCAAGAGAGATCTCGTTAGCTCCAAATCTCCTGCCGGAAATACAGCTCATGAACACATGAGCCAAATACTTCCAACACAGAGGAAGCAACTTCTTGATTGTAGGGGAAATGTTCCCTCATAGCCCATATGCTCCAAGACATCCTGAGTCTGATGAATATCAATCTCCATGGTATACTCAGGTCTGTCCGATATTTGAAGGGATTCTCTAATGATGCTCTCCGTTACTTGGATTTTCTTTTCTTCAATTTTTGCTTCAACAAATTTGTCACCCTGACCATTTTTCTTTACGACAACATTTCTCCAAAATTCTTTGATCAAACTCTGGTAGATAGCAGGACTTGTTGTTAGGGCATGAACCAAACATGATTTCTTCAATCCATCCACAATGAATTTCAAGTCACTGTGGGCTGTAGGAGGGTCTTCAAGAAAAATTGCAGAATTATGAGCTTTAGCAAATTCCTGGTCTCCCATTTTAGTCTGAAAGTAAACACATGAATAATTAGGGCAACAAGAAAATGTTTAGCCGCACATTCACAAAATCATGCAGCCGCACACGGTCAGCCGCACACGCTTGTGTGGTAGCACATGGTCAGCCGCACACTCTTGTGGGGCAGTACACGGTCAGCCGCACACTCATGTGTGCGGCCGCACACGGTCAGCCACACACTCACGTGTGCGGCCGCATACACAGTGTGCGGTTACCCAAACAAACATATTTTATGAAAAACTAACAACAAACAATAGAGAAATTTTTGAAAAATGATAAAAAATTCAGCCGCGTTCATAAGAATTACCGAGTAGAAGCTTGTTTTCACTGAAATTTGGTGGAAATTTTCAAAGAGATTGAGAGAGAAAATATGTGTGTGCGGTTGAGGCAACAGTAAATGATGGTGAAAAAGCCTCACCGCACACACGCTATATACATTCACAAAATTTACACATTCTCCCCCTTGTCCTTTAAACATTTATTCCAAAACCCCTTTTCGCACACAGTTTTCTTAAAAACGAATTGTTTTGAGGATTAATAGATTTTTAATTTCAAAGTTTTAATAAAAAAATAATAATAAAAAATAAAAGTAAAATAAAATAAAATAAAATTTAAAAATTTATTAATCGACAAGAATCAATTTAAACTTTTAAAAATTCCTTTAATCTGTTCAGGATTAGGGATCAAAGTTTTTAGACGACCATTATCTGCTTGTCGGTACCTTTCATATTCACATCTTTGTCTGGTCGATTGTCGGTATTATTGTCCACTTAAGCACGAAAAATTGTGACAAAAAATAGGACATACTATAAGTGACAAGACAATGTGATCCTAAGTTCCTAGATATTATATCTAATCCTAAGTTTCTAGATACTATATCTTAAGGACCATTAGCTGACGACGACCAGGGATATTGTTGTCCACCTAAATTGAGCAGCGAGATCTATAGACAATTTGTATGTGTTCAATTTTAAGTGTACTAGAACGTGTTTCCCGCTTCCTGATATGCCCCAGCCATCAAGAACTTCCAGAGTACTCCTTACACCGGGTGAGCAGACAACCATTCAGAGAGAGAAGAGATACATAATTCTTCAGAGGGGTTGAGAATAAGAAGGTTGCATATGCTGTGTACCAGGTCGGATTAGAAGTCGCGCAAAGGAGACAGCATATGGCTAACAGATAAGAAGTTTTTCACACATTTCACACATTTATATATATATATATATATATATATATATATATATATATATATATATATATATATATAGCTTGCAGAGAAATAGACTTGCATATGTTGTGTACCAGGTCGGATTAGAGATCGCGAAAAGGAGACAACATATGACTAACAGAGGGAAAGAAAGAAAATGATATTCTACAGACCTAATTTATCGGAATTTACCAGTCGCCCCATCCAACCGGAATTAAGGACAGAATCCACACATCGAGGAAAAGTTAAACCACGGTTCCAAGTACGGGTTCATTTAATGTGACGAGTAGATTCCCATATATATCTCCCTGCTCAACCTATCCAAGCGTCGTATTGTCAGGCTAAACGGAACTATCTAGGTCAAGATTTGTCAAGTCATTTGATTTCCTAAGTTCAATTCTGCCTAGTCATGCCCATTTAGAATCTTTCGTGCCTACCGACACATCAGACAAGAGCATAGACCCTTCAACTTTGGGTACGTTACACAGACTCAGATTGCCTGTTATCACATGATCATATCACTTCCCAAATTATGTCCCTCAAAGACAATCTATAACCAGCATAATTTTATTTTCTAATATTTTGGATTTTTTTTAACGTTTTTGGTTTTTCTAATTTTTTAATGTTTTTGGATTTTATCTTTTTTTAATGTTTTTGGTTTTTCTAATTTTTTAATGTTTTTGGATTTTCCCTTTTTTTTTTTTAATGTTTTTGGATTTTCTCTTTTTTTAATGTTTTTGGATTTTCTCTTTTTTTAATGTTTTTGGTTTTTCTCCCCCTAAATTTGTGCATAAAAGAAATGAAATGCACAAATTTATTAAAAATTGTCACACCCCAAAACCAAGAACGGCGGAAACGTTCTGGGGCGGAGGACGTCATGTAAAGTATCACAACACAGTAAATGTAAATAAGCAAACAACATCATACATTGCATTAAATATATAATTTTAATACAAGCGTGTTCTGTACAGTTTTAGACACCAAAAATATAAGGTAAATCAAAATAATAATATGATGAGTCTTGGATGTGCTCCATCTTCTCAAAAGCTGGCCTCGGTACCTGTCTACTGATGACCTGAGAATACAAGTTATTTTGAAAGAGTTTATCAGCATTAAGCTGGTGAGTTCATAAGTAATTTAGTGTCGGTGTTTGTTACCAAAAACATTTGAACGTGTCTCAAGTATAAGTTCGTGAAATGTATGTAAGTGTTTGCAAAAGTTTGAATCTCTCAGAAAAACCTATATTTTCTAATAAAGTAGCCTTCTACCAAGGCTTAACTATTTTGTATGTTCGTTCGTTGTAAATGTGTGTAATTTCCCAAGTGCAACTATCTCTTAACAAAATATAGTTTGTACATTAAAGTTCAAGTGAGGTTATCACTAAAAATATGTAATGGGTAAATCATTGTAGTACTGTAGCTTAGTTTTAGAGTAACTACTACTGTACTAACTACCTTAAACCAGATTTATATTAAGGTAAAATGTGATAATTGCACCATGCTATCGACTGGTAACAACGACATACGAATGGTCGTAATAATGGAATGACGTTTGGCACCCGCAGACCTGCAGGTCTGGCTGTAGCTAGCAGCAAGGTGTAGGATAGTCAATCCAATATAGATCTATACACAAACTCAACGCTCTCCCTCCAAGAGAATTTTGGCTACATCTCGGGCCATGACATTTAAGGCATGCTCCGATACAGTGGATCACAATTGTTAAAGTATTAATGTAAGGGTAATGTTTCTCGTTTTGGTGTAGTTGTATATGTTCTCATAGTATAGTTATATATGTTCTCATAATATAGTTGTATATGGACTCATGAATGAACTGACTCATTGATCTAGCAGTCGTAATAGTATGATTCTGTGTTACCCCGACGGTAACTTACTAATGGTGTGTCTCGTACGTATGAATATGGAAGTACTTTTATGTCTATATATGTATATTTGATATATAATTAATATTGAAACGACCTTCGGATGGTCACCCGAAATCCCACCAGACCACATCCAAATCGAGGAAAAGGAAATAGGGTGGATGGCCTTTCTAAGCCCTTTAAACATTATTTATACATCTATACATATATGGGCATGCAATTTATAATATAAAAGCATAAATAAGTTTTTTTATAAGACATTTGAAACATAAGTATTATTTTAAGAAAAGATCGACTTGATGTCAATCTATAAAACAATTTGAAGGCATAGGTTTGATAAAACAGTTTAAGTATAAGGAACATTTGTTTGAATCACAGTTGTAAATAAGTTTTAAAGTAAAAGGGGTTTGTAAAACATTTTGAAGTAAAACAGTTTGATAGACAGTTTGAACAGTGATAAAATCACTGGTTTCCCTAGTTATTAATCACATGTGATTAATGTAATCACATGTGATTGAAGCAATAACTATAAGTATTTAACTTGTATTCCCCCATAAGTATTTAAAGCATTTAAAATCATTTCAAAGGTTGATAAAAGGGGGTATGAACTCACTTGAAAGTTTGAAGATAGCGAGATGGAAAACCGGCAGAGTTTCGTCTTGGGAAACGGATTTTTCGCGGGATTCTCGAGAATCTCGGGAGTAAAATCGACCCTCGGGACTTGAGCAAAATGACCAGGGCTTCGGGTTTGAACGGGCACGGAAAACGAGGCAAAACGTAAGAGAAAAGAGAAGAAATGGGCAGGTTTTTCGGAAACCCTCGCATCCCTTTTATAGGGGTGCTGAACCGCCTCGGTACGCAGGGCGTACGCTTGTACGCAGCGCATACACGTACGTCATGCATGAGCAAGTCCTCGACTGCCTCGGCTTCGGATGGGACGGATCGGACGGGGCAGGTCGGACGGGGCGGGTCGGTAGCTTCGCATAGGGCGACGTGGACGATCCGGGGCCCTTGATTCAAGTACGCGGGGCGTACGGGGGTACGCAGGGCGTACTCCGGTCCTATCTGCTGACTCCCCTTCGGATATTACCAAGAATTTATATTTAAATTTATATTTATTTTAAATAAACTTCTAAAATTCATATCTCTTTCATACGAACTCCGTTTTCGACGTTCTTTATATCCACGCGTAGGTGAGACTAAGATCTACAACTTTCGTTTAGATTCCGTTGGAAAATTCCGAAATTATTTTTATTATTTATTTATTAAAATGACGTGATTAAGGAATTTCATCAAAAATTCATAACTTCCTCATCCGAAGTCAGAATTGGACGTTCTTTTTATGTACACTCACGGTTTGAGGTTATCTATAACTTTCATTTAGATACTTAAGGCTAAAAACTATTGTATTGAAACTTCGCGTTTTTTGTTTAATCGTTGTTGCCGGTTTTGCCGAGAATCTTCGGTTGGTCATAACTTCTTCGTTATAACTCGGATTTTAGGGTTCTTTATATGTACGAAAACCTTGATACGATTCCTACTACTTTATTTAACCCAAATAAGATTTTAGGAAAGTTATATTTTGACCTAGATTTGATTGGTTTTACATTACATTGTCTCGAAATATCGGGTTGTCACATCATCCCCCCGTTAGAAGGAATTTCGTCCCGAAATTAGAATTTAAGCAAGTAAGAAATTACAAATAACTAAGCAAAAAGGTGAGGGTATTTCAGTTTCATCTAATCCTCACGTTCCCAAGTGAATTCCGGTCCTCGCTTGGCTTTCCAGCGAACCTTCACGATAGGGATACGGCTGCTTTGTCTGCTTGACCTCACGGTCCATGATCTCTACAGGTTCTTCCACGAAGTTGAGGCTCTCGTTGATCTCGATCTCGTCGAGTGGGATTACAAGAGTCTCGTCGGATAGACACTTTTTCAAGTTAGATACGTGGAATGTAGAATGTACGTTACGAAGGGCGTCTGGTAGGTCGAGTTTGTAAGCTACGGGGCCGACTCTTGCAAGAATCTCGAAAGGCCCTATGTACCTCGGATTAAGCTTCCCACGCTTGCCGAAGCGTATCAAACCCTTCCAAGGTGAGACTTTGAGAAGGACTCGGTCTCCCACCTGAAATTCCAAAGGTTTTCTTCGTTTATCAGCGTAGCTCTTCTGTCGGTCTCTAAAGGCTTTCAATCGTTCATGGATCTGAACGATTTTCTCTGTCGTTTCCCGAATGATCTCCGGACCGGTAAGAGTACTGTCGGAAGCTTGCCCCCTGGCTAATTAGGTATCACCCACCTCAGTCCAGCACAGAGGGGATCTGCACTTTCGGCCGTAGAGAGCTTCAAATGGAGCAGCCTTGATGCTCGTGTGATAACTGTTATTATAGGAAAACTCAAAAAGGGGTAAATGAGTATCCCATGCCTTCCCAAAGTCAATCACGCAGGCTCGCAACATATCTTCCAGTGTTTGGATGGTCCTCTCACTCTGTCCGTCGGTCTGAGGATGGTAGGCTGTGCCCATGTCCAGCCTTGTTCCTAGGGAATGTTGTAATGATTGCCAAAATCTTGAGGTGAACCTACTATCTCTATCGGAGATGATGAACATAGGTACACCATGTAGCTGTACGATTTCCCTAATGTAGGTTCTCGTAAGTTTTTCCATCTTGTCGGTTTCTTTGATAGGCAGGAAGTGTGCAGACTTGGTCAATCTATCAACGATGACCCATATGGTTTCAAGTCCACCCGTTGTCTTGGGCAACTTGGTTATGAAATCCATAGTGATCCGCTCCCACTTCCATTCCGAGATCTCTGGTTGTTGCAATAAACCAGAGGGCTTCTGGTACTCGACCTTAACCTTTGCGCAAGTAAGGCATTTACTTACGAAGGTAGCAATCTCTGCTTTCATATTAGGCCACCAGTATAGCTTTTTAAGATCCAGATACATCTTATCTGAACCTGGGTGGACGGAATACCGAGTGTTGTGCGCCTCGGTCATGACCAAGTCTCGGAAACCTCCGTGTTTCGGTGTCCAGATCCGGTTCATGAAATATAAGGCTCCGTCACCCTTGGCTTCTAAATTCTTGTCCATTCCTCTAAGGGATTCATTCGTCACATTTTCAGGTTTCATGGCTTTAAGTTGAGCCTCCTGAATTTGCTTAGACAAGTGTGAATGGATGGTTATTGACAATGACTTGATTTTGCGACCAGAATAATCCTTCCGACTTAGGGCGTCTGCTACTACGTTGGCTTTACCCGGATGATAACGAATATCGCATTCGTAATCACTGAGTAGCTCGACCCACCGTCGTTGTCTCATGTTGAGCTCCTTTTGATTGAAAATGTGTTGTAAACTCTTGTGGTCGGTAAAGATAGTGCTCTTCGTTCCATACAAGTAATGTCTCCAGATCTTCAGAGCAAACACTACTGCTCCTAGTTCAAGATCGTGGGTCGTGTAGTTAACCTCGTGTGTCTTCAACTGCCTCGAGGCGTAGGCGATGACCTTACCTCGCTGCATCAGAACACATCCGAGCCCTTGATTTGATGCATCGCAATAGACTACGAAGTCCTCTATTCCTACGCGAAGGGATAGTATTGGTGCGGTGCACAAGGCTCGTTTGAGCGTTTGGAACGCTCTCTCTTGTTTCTCTTCCCAGTCAAAGGCCACGCCTTTCTGGGTTAGGGTTGTAAGGGGTTTCGCTATTCGGGAGAAGTTCTGAATGAATCTGCGGTAGTAGCCAGTGAGACCTAGAAATTGATGAATTTCTGTAGGCGTCTTAGGTGCTGACCAGTTCTCAATGGCTTTAATTTTGGATGGGTCCACGTGGATTCCCTCTTCGCTTACCACATGTCCTAAGAATTCGACTCTCCGGATCCAAAATTCACATTTTGAGAACTTCGCATAAAGCTTCTCTTTTCATAATGTCTCTAGAACTTTTCGCAGGTGATCGCCATGCTCTTTCTTACTTCGGGAGTAGATCAGGATGTCGTCAATGAAAACGATGACGAACTGATCCAATTAAGGTCAGCATACTCTATTCATCAGATCCATGAAGACTGCGGGCACATTGGTCAATCCGAATGGCATCACCACGAACTCGTAATGTCCGTAACGAGTTCGGAAGGCTGTCTTCGGCACATCCTCCTCTAGCACTCGTAACTGGTGATATCCGGATCTCAGATTAATCTTAGAAAAATAGTTCGCCCCTTGTAGTTGGTCGAATAGATCATCTATGCGAGGCAGAGGGTAACGATTCTTGACCGTCAATTTGTTGAGTTCTCTGTAGTCAATACACATACAGAATGATCCGTCTTTCTTCTTAACGAACAAGACCAGTGCTCCCCAAGGTGAGAAACTTGGTCTTATAAAGCCCTTGCTGAGCAATTCGTTAAGTTGACCAGAGAGTTCCTGCATCTCAGCTGGTGCTAAACGGTAGGGCGACTTGGCTACTGGGGTAGCTCCTGGGACTAAGTCGATTCTAAACTCAACTTGTCGTTGCGGAGGTAACCCGGGTAGTTCTTCTGGGAAAATGTCGGGGAAGTCCCTCACTACTGGGATGTTCTTTAGTTCTTTCGTTTCGAGGCTCGTGTCGACGACGTGGGCAAGGAATGCATGGTATTCCTTACGCAGATACTTCTGTGCTTGAATACTTGATATAATACGAAGACTTGCACCGGGTTTGTCGCCATAGACTATAAGGGTTTCGTTAGACGGAAGGTTTAGACGGACTGCTTTCTCGTAGCACATGATGTCGGCGCGATGAAGGCTTAACCAATCCATGCCAATGATAACGTCGAAACTTTTTATTGAGACTGGCATGAGGTCGATTGGGAATGAATGGTTATCTAGAGTTAGGGTACAACCTAAGTATATGCTACTCGTACTTTCAGTTTTTCCATTAGCCATTTCTATTGTGAATAGTTCTTTGAGTGCGTGCGGTGGTTGATTGAGCATGCGAGCAAATTTATGGTTTACGAAGCTTCGCTCCGCTCCACTATCGAACAGAATGCATGCATAGGAGTTATCGAGGAGGAACGTACCAGTCACCACTGTCGGGTTAGCAATTGCTTCCCCGTGGCTTATAGCTAGTACCCTTCCTGCTCCACCAGCATTCTTTGCTTTGGGGCAGTCCCTCTTATAGTGGCATGCTTCGCCACATCCATAGCAGGTCGGGCTCGCACCAGAGCCAGGGACTTGGTTGATTGGTTGTGCCGGGAACTTACAGAAACGAACTGTGTGTCCTTTCCTGTTGCAGTTAGAGCACTGCATTTCACGGCAGGGGCCGTTGTGGTGGTAGTTGCATTTGTTGCACTTGGGCGAACTTCCAGCATACCGTCCCACCAGAGCAGTAGTAGCAGCAGCAGGGGTTATTGCGGCATGTATTGCCACAATTTGCTGCTTTTTGGCAGCCTGTTGCTTCTTCTTTTCATCCCAGAATTTTCGCTTAGTATCAGCGGGTTTGGAGGGTTCCGGAATGGCTAGGGTGGTTGTGGTTGCAAGGGTTTTGACTCCATGGTCAATGAGTCGTTGTGCCAATCGTTTGGCACTGTCGAAGGTAGCGGGGTTTGATGCTAGAACATTCCCCTGATACGGAGGCACTAGCCCCCATATGTACCTCTCGATCTTCTTCCCCTCGGTGGGAACCATATTGGGGCAGAGGGCCACCAGCTAGCTGAATCGGGCAGTTTAAGCGACCACGTTGGTGCCCTTCATCGTCAGGTTCCAAAGTTCCTGCTCCAATTTCTGGATCTCGCCCCTTGGGCAGTATTCCTCAGTCATGAGGTCTTTCATTGTTTCCCAGCCTATGTCGTTGGCTACGACGAGAGTTAGTGCCTTGACATGGCCGTTCCACCATGTCAGGGCCTTTCCTTCAAAGGTGCATGCGGCGTACTTGACTTTACTCGCCGTAGGGCATGAACAGATTTCGAAGACGGATTCAGTCTTCTCGAGCCATTGCGATAGGGCAATGACTCTGCCGGTGCCGTAAAAAGGCTTCGGTTTGCAATTTGTGAAATCCTTGTATGAGCACTCTCTTGAGCGCACAGGGGTTTCAACCGGGGTTGATTCCACAGGGGTTCCACCTCTGCTGGCATCAGAAGAGTGATACTGAGCCATGGCAGTTGCCACTTCTGCAGCTACGGCAGCATTCAGGGCTACAGTATCGATGACCGGAGGCGGAGGAGGTGGTGGTGTAGGATTATTCTTGGGAGATTTGCGAGGAGGCATCTTTCAGCTATAAGTTTATAAAGATAAGAAAAATGGTAAGAATCAATTTGTAAGCAACGTGAGAGTGACACATGGACTAACTAACCATAGCCCAACAATTGAATGAGTGTTTGAAATCACAATAAGGAATATTAGTAGGAAAGCACAAGTGTATAGATTTTTCCCACATATTAGATAGATTTCAATAATATTGGTATTACTGATGTAATAAGTTCAGGGAAAATCGACCTAACAGTAGGTCTTACATCATACCATATAGAAAAGTTTGACAGTTCTTTGATTCCTAATTAGAGTAGTGAAAGTTAGGAATATTTTACAGACAAGTGCTACTTAGAGCACAGATGTTAAAGGCTATTCTTTAATCAAAAGATAGAGATGTACTAGACATCATCTAACGATGATGGGAATTACTCGGGCGAGCCCTGAGGTCGGACACTTGATGAAACACCTCTTGAAGGTGTCGATCCTGAGCTCTCTGACGAGCTCGAAGTTCCAAGATTTCAGCTCGTGAGGCAGCCAGCTGCTGCTGCAGGGTTTTATTGGTTCTCCGGGTCGATTCCATGTCTTCTTCAAGACGTCGGATGCGGGCTGTGTTGATACCTGAGTTGGCATCAATCTCCATGAACCGGTCGATGGCTGCTCGACCTTGCTCGACATTACGAGCTATTCTGCGGATAATGACAGGCAGAGCTCGGTCAGCAGAGCCACCATCGCTGACGTTGTAAAAGCTTCGGTCCCCAAAGTATGGTAAAGGTTGACCCTGTTCACCACTCCAGCGATTCAAGTTGTTTGCCCACAAGGGGGTAGGACCTGGAAAAGTTGGTCGAGGGTTGCTGTTCGGGGCTTGACCTACGAGCGGTAGGTTGTTGACTTCAGGCTCGGAGTCGGATCTATCAGAAAAGCCTTCTGCGAGGTGATCATCCAAAGGGATTGGATGCTCAACTTCGGGCTCTTCATCGATCCACCCGGCATTGCCTTCATTTGGAAAGTACGGGTCGCCGTGATGGAATCCAGCCATTTAGATCTATGCGATAAGAGAGGTATAAGAATATAGTATACGTGAAACTAGTAGTACAAAATACACCTATAGTATTTTAAGTTTAAGTTCTACTGGTCTTCTTTTGGTATTGTTGGTAAGTTTTTAGACTTGTTAACCTATCACAACCATTCTAGGGCATATGCTAATCACTCCTAGGACCAGCATAGTTGATCAGGCTATGGCATTCCCAGGACTGACCATACATCCCCGAGCTCACTTGTGATATTTAACAATCGTAATACTTTTGTTCTTGTCATTGTGACACTGATTTTAGTATGAATGCAGACTAGTATACTTAATTAAATATTTTAATATTTAAAGTATAGACTCTTGGTCAGAGTGCTTTAATCCCTAATGGGTTTATAGTTTAGTATATCTTTTATGGGTTGATATACTTGATTCACTATAAACAATGCTCTGATACCAATTTGTCACACCCCAAAACCAAGAACAGCGGAAACGTTCTGGGGCGGAGGACGTCATGTAAAGTATCACAACACAGTAAATGTAAATAAGCAAACAACATCATCCATTGCATTAAATATATAATTTTAATACAAGCGTGTTCTGTACAGTTTTAGACACCAAAAATATAAGGTAAATCAAAATAATAATATGATGAGTCTTGGATGTGCTCCATCTTCTCAAAAGCTGGCCTCGGTACCTGTCTACAGATGACCTGATAATACAAGTTATTTTGAAAGAGTTTATCAGCATTAAGCTGGTGAGTTCATAAGTAATTTAGTGTCGGTGTTTGTTACCAAAAACGTTTGAACGTGTCTCAAGTATAAGTTCGTGAAATGTATGTAAGTGTTTGCAAAAGTTTGAATCTCTCAGAAAAACCTATATTTTCTAATAAAGTAGCCTTCTACCAAGGCTTAACTGTTTTGTATGTTCGTTCGTTATAAATGTGTGTAATTTCCCAAGTGCAACTATCTCTTAACAAAATATAGTTTGTACATTAAAGTTCAAGTGAGGTTATCACTAAAAATATGTAATGGGTAAATCATTGTAGTACTGTAGCTCAGTTCTATAGTAACTACTGCTGTACTAACTACCTTAAACCGGATTTATATTAAGGTAAAATGTCATAATTGCACCATGCTATCGATTGGTAACAACGACATACGAATGGTCGTAATAATGGAATGACGTTTGACACCCGCAGACCTGTAGGTCCGACTGTAGCTAGCAGCAAGGTGTGGGATAGTCAATCCAGTATAGATCTATACACAAACTCAACGCTCTCCCTCCAAGAGAATTCTGGCTACAACTCGGGCCATGACATTTAAGGCATGCTCCGATACAGTGGATCACAATTGTTAAAGTATTAATGTAAGGGTAATGTTTCTCGTTCTGGTGTAGTTGTATATGTTCTCATAGTATAGTTGTATATGTTCTCATAGTATAGTTGTATATGGACTCATGAATGAACTGACTCATTGATCTAGCAGTCGTAATAGTATGATTCTGTGTTACCCCGACAGTAACTTACTAATGGTGTGTCTAGTACGTATGAATATGGAAGTACTTTTATGTCTATATATGTATATTTGATATATAATTAATATTGAAACGACCTTCGGATGGTCACCCGAAATCCCACCAGACCACATCCAAATCGAGGAAAAGGAAATAGGGCGGATGGCCTTTCTAAGCCCTTTAAACATTATTTATACATCTATACATATATGGGCATGCAATTTATAATATAAAAGCATAAATAAGTTTTTTTTATAAGACATTTGAAACAAAAGTATTATTTTAAGAAAAGATCGACTTGATGTCAATCTATAAAACAATTTGAAGGTATAGGTTTGATAAAACAGTTTAAGTATAAGGAACATTTGTTTGAATCACTGTTGTAAATAAGTTTGAAAGTAAAAGGGGTTTGTAAAACATTTTGAAGTAAAACAGTTTGATAGACAGTTTGAACAGTGATAAAATCACTGGTTTCCCTAGTTATTAATCACATGTGATTAATGCAATCACATGTGATTGAAGCAATAACTATAAGTATTTAACTTGTATTCCCCCCCATAAGTATTTAAAACATTTAAAATCATTTCAAAGGTTGATAAAAGGGGGTATGAACTCACTTAAAAGTTTGAAGATAGCGAGATGGAAAACCGGGCAGAGTTTCGTCTTGGGAAACGGTTTTTTCTCGGGATTCTCAGGAATCTCGGGAGTAAAATCGACCCTCGGGACTTGAGCAAAATGACCAGGGCTTCGGGTTTGAACGGGCACGGAAAACGAGGCAAAACGTAAGAGAAAAGAGAAGAAATGGGCAAGTTTTTCGGAAACCCTCGCATCCCTTTTATAGGGGTGCTGAACCGCCTTGGTACGTGGGGCGTACGCTTGTACGCAGCGCGTACGCGTACGTCATGCATGAGCGAGTCCTCGACTGCCACGGCTTCGGATGGGACGGATCGGACGGGGCGGGTCGGATGGTGTGGGTCGGACGGGGCGGGTCGGTAGCTTCGCATAGGGCGACGTGGACGATCCGAGGCCCTTGATTCGAGTACGCGGGGCGTACTCCGGTCCTATCTGCTGACTCCCCTTCGGATATTACCAAGAATTTATATTTAAATTTATATTTAATGTAAATAAACTTCTAAAATTCATATCTCCTTCATACGAACTCCGTTTTCGACGTTCTTTATATCCACGCGTATGTGAGACTAGGAGCTACAACTTTCGTTTAGATTCCGTTGGCAAATTCCGAAATTATTTTTATTATTTATTTATTAAAATGACGTGATTAAGGAATTTCTTCAAAAATTCATAACTTCCTCATCCGAAGTCAGATTTGGACGTTCTTTTTATGTACGCTCACGGTTTGAGGTTATCTATAACTTTCATTTAGATACTTAAGGCTAAAAACTATTGTATTGAAACTTCGCGTTTTTCGTTTAATCGCTGTTGCCGGTTTTGCCGAGAATGTTTGGTTGGTCATAACTTCTTCGTTATAACTCGGATTTTAGGGTTCTTTATATATACGAAAACCTTGATATGATTCCTACTTCTTTATTTAACCCAAATAAGATTTTAGGAAAGTTATATTTTGACCTAGATTTGATTGGTTTTACATTACATTGTCTCGAAATATCGGGTTGTCACAAAAATTAATCCTCAAAACGAATAAATTTTAGAAAATTAACCAGCACATCGAATCGAGCTTTGTTAAAAGGCTTGGTGAACAGATCTGCTACATTATTATCAGAGCGGACCTGTTCTAGCCGAATAAGCAAACGTTCATAACATTCTCGAACAAAATGAATTTTAATGTCGATGTGATTGGTTTTTGAGTGCAAGACCAGGTTTTTGGCAATTTGAATCGCAGCCTCATTGTCACAAAAAATAGGGGTTTCTTGAAAATTCAAACCGTAGTCCAATAACTGATGTTGGATCCAGATGACTTGAGAACAACAAGCTGATGCAGCAACATATTCTGCTTCTGCTGTTGACGTTGAGACTGTGTGCTGCTTCTTGCACTGCCATGACACCAATCTATCTCCCATAAATTGGCATCCTCCTGAAGTCGATTTTCTATCAAGCTCACACCCGCCATAATTGCTGTCTGCAAAAGCGTAGAGATCAAATTCGGGATTTTTCTGATACCAAAGACCCAGTTTTGGGCACCCTTTGAGATACCGAAGAATCCTTTTAATAGCAATTAAATGAGAGAGTTTAGGATTAGCCTGGTAGCGAGCACATTGACAGATCACAAACATGACGTCTGGGCGACTAGCAGTAAGATACATGAGTGATCCGATCATTGATCGATAATGAGTTTGATCTACGGATTCACCCTCAAGATCAGGAGTCAGAAGAGGCCGTTCCGCCATGGGCGTAAGAGCAGGTTTTGCGTCTTGAAACCCGAACTTCTCCAGTACATCTTCCACATATTTTGCTTGATGAATAAGGATTCCGGTTGAAGATTGTTGGACCTGAAGCCCCAAAAACGTGGTCATTTCCCCAAGTGAACTCATCTCAAAGCGCTTCTTCATCACCACTTCAAACTCCTTGCAAAGTTGCTGGCTTGTCGACCAAAAAATAATGTCGTCCACATAAATTTGAACGAGAATTTGATCTGGACTAACATGCTTGAGAAATAAGGTTTGATCAATGGTGCCTCGGGAATAGCTATGATTGAGCAAATGCTGAGTAAGAGTAGCATACCAAGCTCGAGGAGCTTGATGCAATCCATACAAAGCTTTGTCTAACTTGTAAACATGGTATGGAAGAGATGAATTAACAAAACCCGGTGGTTGGTCATCGTAAATCTCCTCCTTGACTTTGTCGTACAAGAAAGTCGTCTTGACGTCCATTTGGTATACAGTAAAGTTCATGTAGGAAGCATAAGCAAGGAAGATACAAATGGCTTCCAAACGAGCAACCGGAGCATAAACTTCTGTATAGTCAAGACCCTCAACCTGTCGAAACCCTCGAACCACCAATCTTGCCTTGTTGCGTACAATGACACCTGAATCGTCTTGTTTATTTCGAAATACCCAACGAGTATCAAGAGATTTCTTTCCTTTTGGTAGTTCCACCAATTTCCAGACTCCGAGTTTCTCAAATTGATTTAATTCATCATGCATGGCTTCAACCCAGCTGGGCTCATTCAGAGCCATTTTGACAGATTTAGGTTCTATTTGAGATATGAAGCAAGAGTAAAGACATGTATTTACATCCCCACTTTTACTTCTTGTTTGAACCCCATCGCCCAACTGGCCAATGACGTTCTCTATTGGATGATCTCGCTAAATGCGTGAAGGGATCTGATAATTAATATCATTGACCGAAACAGGAAGATTATGAATGTTAACCGCTCCATCATTTGCTGTATGGTCTGTAGAGGATGAACAAGGTTCGTTAGAAGAATCCGCGACAAACTCTTCTGCAATATTTTCTGGAAAAGAAGTTCCATCAAAGTTGAAGTTACAGCGGAAGTCTCGTGATTCATGAACTCTGTTTCCATTGGATTTAAAGGAGTAGCAATGGCATCAGGAGAAGGTTGTTGAGGAGATTCAGAAGATTCAAAATGAGTAGGGGGTACCGAATGAGGATTAGTGGAAATCAATGGAGGTCGATAAACAACTTCATCTTCTTCGTCTTCACTAGGAATCTTCGAATTGGAAGTAGATCCTTCTTGATTATCTGAAGACACATTGAATGATTTGAAAAGAGATGTGTAGTCAAACAACCAGTCAGGACCCACTCTAGCATCTGTCTCATTTTCCTCAAGCCAACGAACATCAAATGATTCTACAATCTGTTTAGTCTTCTTATTGTAAACCCTGTACGCAGTTCGAGCAGCATATCCAACAAAGTAACAGTCATCAGCTTTGGCATTGAATTTGGGATTGGATTCCAAGTGGAGAAGGGTGCAAGGGCAGCCAAATACTCAGAAATGACTGACAGATGGCTTGTGTCCAAATAAAATCCCATACGGTGTCTTCATTCTGGCTTTGTTGATTAGCACACGATTTTGAACATAACACGCAGTGTTAATCGCCTCTGCCCAGAAGAATACAGGAAGCTTGGAATCACAGAGCATCCTCCTTGCGGCATCTTTTAGAGTTCGATTCCGACGTTCGGCAACCCCGTTTTGTTGAGGTGTTCGAACAAAACTGAATTGACGCACAATCCCTTTCTCAGTGCAAAAATGATCAATAACAACGTTCTTGAACTCTGTACCATTATCAGTACGTAGCGCTTTCACTTGATTGTTAGTCTGTTTTTCGATCATCACAATGAACCTTTTGATAAGGTTAGGAATTTCAGCTTTGTTAGACAGAAAGAAAACCCAAGTGAAACGAGAGTAATCATCTATCACAACAAGGCAGAAAGAGTTGTGATTGATGCTCAAAACATTAACCGGACCAAATAAATCCATATGCAATAACTCGAGCACATGACTTATGGAGTTTATCTGCTTTGGAAAGTGTGGTTTTCGATGATGTTTTCCCTGGGCACACAAAACACATTTCTCAAAAGTAATGAAATCTTTGATGGGTAGCCCACGAACCAATTCGTTCTTCGCAAGCCAATTCAGGTTCATTGCATTCGCATGACCGAGACGACGATGCCACAACATCGCATTTTGTTCAGAAGCTTTGGAGAAGAGACACGTGACATCATCAGGGAAATTGCTATTCATGTCTATAATGTAGGCATTTCCATCCCGTTTAGATCTTACAAGAATCCAATCGTCAGGGATAATAATGCCAGGTTTTAAGATCAGACATTCCTTATCTGTGAAATGAGTAGAGTAGCCCTTGTCGCATATCTGGGATACACTCAGCAAGCTGTGCTTCAGTTCTGGAGCAAAGTTAACATTCTCAAAATTCAACACTCCATTGGACACAGTTCCTCTTTGAGTAATTTTTCCACCCTCTCCGCCCGCAAAAGAAACATATCCCCATTAAAAGTTTGAATGTCGTGCAATTGGGATATGTCTCCAGTCATGTGCCGGGAGCAACCGCTGTCGACATACCAAGGTCTGGCGACATTCCTCCGCAACTGTCCCTGCACGATGAATGGAATTATTTAGTTTTGGGAACCCAGGTCATCACAATCCTGGGTTGACTCTTTCCTTTTACAAGTTTTTCATTTGATTCTTTCTTTGCTTTTGAATTGGAGAGTAATGGAGATAGATCTGAAAAAGATTTTGGAATCCATTGAAGGTTAGGTTTCAAAAAATTGTGAGTTTGCTTTGAACCGGTGGATCTCTTACTTGAAGAGTTAAAAGATCCTGTCCTGCTCTTTGACAAATTCAACTTAGGCTTGGCCTAAGTTGATTTTGGCAAACTTCTGTTGTTTTTGCAAAAAACCTGTTTATTCTTTTGAAATCTTTTGAATTTTTGGTTTAATGTTGTATTCAAATCTCCATTTCTAGAATGAGTTTTGGGAATTTTTCTAGTCAAAGATCGTCCCCGAAATTCATTCTCCCCTCTTTTTGTTGTATGAGATACAAACATCCGGTTCATGTAGTTTCTTGCAATGTGTCCAGCAGTGCCACAGCTAAAACAAATTTGTTTGTTATAAGAAGCTTTGGCACTGCTGTTGTCAGTGTTGTTCTTTTCTTTTCTATTTCTAACACATTTACACTTGCAAGATCCATCATTGATTTTAGTAATAGATGTGTTAGATGCAGAGACATGTAAATCAGGTTTAGCAGTTTGATCAAAAACAACACTATTAGATTCATTTTCAGAATGAAATAAAATACCACCCGACACAAAAACATTTGTGTTTGATTTTGACACAGACTCATGACTGTAATTAACACCAAACTCAATCACAACATTATTTGACTCAAAAGTTTCAGCAGCATGCTCCCCCTGGACTATTGATATATCTGCACTTGAAGCCAAAACATTAGTATGCAAAGTCTCATAATTAGACTGTATTTCCTGCTCAGAAGCTGACTTTCCGTACACCATGCAAGGTTCTTTGTCAATTTCTTCTTGAGACAGGGGAATAGCAGTATAATTGTGATTGAAGGGAGGAGGGACACTCTCATAACCTAATCCAACTTTTATTTGATTACCATGAGTGATATCTCTCCAGTGTGATTGACCTTCGATTAATTTTGCAATCTTTTCACTTGACCCATCGTACTTTTTGAAATTAAATTCAGATTTTTCATAACAAATTTTTAATGTGTCAAGTTCCATGGTTACAGTAGCAAGTTTTCTTTTGAGATGATCATAGTTCTCGCATTTGTTGCTGTAATCCGCTTGCAATTTTTTAAAATCTTTTGTTTTGTTTTCTAATTGAGTTTTTAAGGGCTTTTGATTTTTTCTAAGAGTATATCCCTCATATTTCAAGTCCTCGTTCTCTCTTTTGATTATTTCAATTTGATGTCTCAAAAACTTAACAATTTTAATACAAGATTGAGAATAACCGAATTCACTAACCTCAGATTTGACTGGTTCAGGAGTGGTCTGAACCATGAATGCAAACTGCAAATTCATCATCTCCTCCTCTGGAACTGCTTCCATTTCTTTACTTGCATCCTTGACTTGAGCAAGATTTGCCTTTTCAGGTTCCGAAATGTTTAGGGCCTGAACTTGATCTTCCCAGTTGAACAATTGAGCTACCATTGCCATGTTTGCAGACTGATTATTTGTAGATGATCCTTTGTTGTTGCTGTGAACGTACGTTACTGGCACCATGGTTCTTTCGGAGTTTTCTCGCTGATTTGGTTTTGGACATTCCCTCGCAAAATGTCCTGGTTCATGAAAATTATAACAACGCAACTTTCCTTTGCTAAAACCCATCTCTTTGTCTGAATTTACACCCCAGTTGTTCATTCCAGTCTTTTTTTAGAATTGTTTAGCCCTGAATACTGCCATTGCCATTTGCCAAGTAATATCCATCTCTTCCACATCTTCAGGATGGATTTGATCAAGATCAGTGAGTGAAAGTTGTGGAGAGAGCTCTCCAGCAACAAAGGCATTGTAGCAGTTCACCAACCCAGTAGCTAAAGCTATATTTTCCTCCTTTTCTTTTGCAAATGAGCTTTGGGAACCAATTCCATGAGATTGAATTAAAACATCTGTGGAAGGACTAACACTAGAACTAGCTTGAGATATGGTTTGAGGGATTTGAGTTTGTTGCATGTTAGGTATGATGTATGGTATGTTATGATGAACTATATGAGGTTGAACTTGAGGAACCTGGATTTGAGTATTTTGAAGAGTGGTGAAGCTTGAAAAAGCGGTGTTGTTATTTTGAAGTCCAAGATTGGCTGTAGAGTATGAATTGACATGATTGATTTCTCTTTGTTTATCATCAAGATCGCAAGCTTTGATGATTGCCATTGTTTCAGACAGGCTTAAACGGTTCAGATCTTTTGTCTTTTTAATCACCGAGACATTCATGTCCCATGATTTTGGAAGAGAATTTAGTAACTTCTTGTTGATTTCAGATCTAGTAACCATCACTCCTGCGGAGCTCATTTCAGTGGTTAGTGTGATAAATATTTGCAATTAATTTTCCAATGTTTCTCCCAATACATAGTTAAACATGTTGAATTTTTGTCGGAGCATGTCTTGTCGACTTTGCTTCATGTCTTCATTTCCTTCATAAACTTCTATGAGTGCTTCCCATAATGCTTTTGCAGATGTATACTCACGAAATCCTTGTGCTATTTCCGGAGACAATGCCATAGTCAGTGTGGCAAGAGCCTTTTCTTGTTCTTCAACTCGTTCAAAATCATCATCAGTGTAGTTTTCAACTTGTTTGTCAATTACCGTTCCATCTTCTAAAGTAGAAGTAATCCGAATTGGTCCTCTCAAAATGCTTCTCCAAATTTTGAAATCCTTCATTTTGATGTATTTTTCAATTCGATATTTCCATTCAGGAAATCCTTCAGCTGATAGCAATCTAGGAATATGAGTAGTTGTTCCCATTATTGCATCCAAATCTTGATGAACAGTCATGTTTTGAGATTCCATTTTAGTAATTTTAAACTGCACACTAATACTCTTCAACACACACTCCTTAACCGCACACACTTATCCAGCCGCACACTGAATTGAGCCACACACACCAATCTAACCGCACACTCAACCGGCAATCACTTCAACCGTACACACCTTCAACTGCACACACCTTCAACCGCACACACCTTCAACCGCACACACCTTCAACTGCAAACTCCCAGCCACACACGTACCTTAACAGCAAACCTTGAAAGTCAACAGCAAACCTTCAACAGTTGGCAACAAACCTTCAACAGTTGGCAACAAACACTCAAAAAGCAACTTCAATTGATACCAAATTGGCTTTGATACCAATTGTAAGTCCCCAAAATTAAGGATCTAATTTAGTAATCAATGAAGTTAATTGCAATTAGATTTAGATTAAGAAGAAGAAGAAAATGAATCAAGCATGCACACATCTATATCATATAAATGTCAGGTACACCTTGGGAAAACACACACATACGTCACTGACTTCTAGCAAAAAGGTACAGACTGACACACCTCAGTTGCTATAAATAGTACTCCTCCTACCAGCACAAGAGTGTGTAGCCAAACACATGTGTGCGGCCACACACCCAGTGTGCGGCCGTACACATACGTGTGGCAGCACACATTACATGACTACAAACAAAACACTGCAAAATGACACAATTAACTATACAAAAATGATTCCTAGCTCAAACCACCAATTATGTTCTTTCAGTATATATCAATATCAACGTAGATAGTTATAATAATCGGGATATAGTTATTTCGTATTTGAAAGTACACAACTATCGTAAAGTTGTTAGCATGTTATTGTCATACTAATGTAGATCTTGAGTTATACTTAGGATTCTATATATATATTTTCTGTGCGATATTGTTCCAGAGTTATACTCGGAAGTTCTATATGTTAATTGATAAGTATGTTGTTATTATTGGTTTTATGTCAAGATAAAACCAGGTATGTTATATATTGCTATTATTGGTTTTATGTCAAGATAAAATTGGATATGTTATATGTTGTTATTGTTAGTTTTATGTTAAGATAAAACTTAGTATTGTTATTGATAGTTTTATCTCAAGATAAAAATAGGAACGTTATGTGTTGTTATTATTGGTTTTAGGTCAAGATAAAACCTGGTTTTACTTCAAGTTATAGCTGTTATACTGTCTAAATGTTATGAAATTAAGAGTAATGATTAAAAGCATAGTCTAGTAACTTAGGGTTTTAGACATGAAAATGCTTTATTTGTTAGGACTATAGAACGCCGTCAAAGTCTACATGAGCTACCTCATTCATCAACTAAGATTGGGGATCTTAGTGAAAGTCCTCTGACCTATAACCGTTAATCCCGTGTGAGCGAGGAAGTCGTGTATGAATAAGATACGGGTTGACGACCCCACTCGTGGTTGTTAATTACAACCCAAGACAAGCGAGTGACGATTCGTTCCTTTTATTTTTATTTCGGCGTCGATGGAGCACGCAGTGTTGTTTCTCATGGTAAATCATGAGTGTATTGCTTCTCATGGTAAATCATGCGTGTATTGTTTTGTCAGAGGTTTTGTTGTCAAGCAGCGGTTACAGACTCATGGTAGCAACTTGTTAGAAACATTATACTTCGTCGCTATACAAGTATTAATGTTAAGTATTAGTTTCCCCTACTTATACCCTAGGTACTACTTGTATATTAAGTAGATAATTATACCTAGCACACATACTCGTATAGAATTGATATAGATTTATACGTAGTGTTTTTACTCGTATAGAACTGAAATAAGATATATACGTAGCAACTTTCGTTTGTATGAAATTACAAACACTTATATTCATAGTATATGAGACTTATAGGTATATACTTATTTGGTAAGTAATTTTTTACACCTAGGATATATATAGTAAACGCTGAAGAGTAAAAATTATACTTTCAAAACTATACTTTTGAACTTAGAAAAAGTGTTATTTTATATGGAGTCAAAACCTGTCGACTCACCAATTTTATGTTGACGTATTTTAAATGCATGTGTTTTCAGGAAGTTGATAACTATGATACAAGAAATGACGTTACACTGCTCGGTGTTTCCGCCGACGGTCGGGGTGTGACAGATTGGCATCTGAGCTATTAACTATAGTGAATTAGTACTTTCTTAAGAAAGCATGACTATAGTTTAGGGCTTACTCTGTTAGGTTTAGGTATATCCCTTAGCCTACAATATAAAGTATTATTAAATATTCTACTGAAGGACTACTTACAGGAGCGGTGACAAGATAGACACGTTGCTTAGGTTGCTGGATTTCAGAATGGCTATATGCTAAAATGATCCTGCCCTCCGACTGTCCTGACTGGCCAGTGCCTTATCAGCTAGACCTGAAGTGACGAACAATAATTAATAGAGCATGAATAAAACAAATAGTAAATATAGAGTCATATATGAAGACTCAGACCCACGATGAGAATACACCTAAATACCTGGAATGTTTTTGCTCTCAAGGATTTAGATCAGATATTCCAACTAAAGTTCATATGTGCATAGATCTTATCACAACTAGATGTAGGTGTACAACTATATTTTATTTTGATCAGATCATATGAACTATTTAAATTCGGAGTAATATTTGATATACTAAACACTTGGTGATCCAAAATGTATAGGAACTAAACAAAATGCCTAGAAGAAGTAGCGCTCGTCTAAACCTGAACCAACGACCAGAACCAGAAAAACAACTACAGGCAACCACCACCACCAGAAAAAAACCCTCCAATAGGTTCAGTAGGACTTGAAGAAATTATAGCTCAGAGAATCGCTGCAGCTCTTGCTAATGTCATAAGAGGAGGAGTTAGAAACGAAGGCAATGTAAGGACCGCCAGAATGTGTACCTACAAGGATGTTTTGAATTGAAAACCTAAGACTTTCCATGGAACGGAAGGGTTCGTTAGCTTGACTCGGTGGATTGAAAAGACAAAATCAATATTTCAAATAAGCTTCTGTCCGATCGAATGTAAGGTACGATTTGCTGCGTGTACCTTCGCTGATGCAACAGTTACATGGTGGAAAAACCAAGTGAGTACAACGGGTATTGATGACGCAAATTCCATGCAATGGGAAGAGCTGAAGAGGATGCTAGTAGAGGAGTATTGTCCCAGGGGGGAAATACATACGTTGGAACAAGAACTGTGGACTGTAACCATGAACGGTTCAGAGATAAATGCTTACACTGCTAGATTGAATGATCTTGCGGTGATGTGTCCAACACTAGTAACCCCAGAGTATAAGAATATCGAGCGATATATCCGGGGTCTAGCATCGCAAATCAAAGTAATGGTGACCGCATCGAAGCCTACAACATATGACAGCGCAAAGCATATAGCTCATCAGCTAACCAGCACATAAATCCAAGTGGGATTTATAACTGAGTCTCCCGAATCTGGAACGAACAAGCGCACATTTAATGGAAAGAATCCCATACAATTATTTGAGGAAAAACAAGAGGTGGCAACTAATTTTGCAGCCACAACAGCAATACCCCTACAACCAAGGAAGTATGCTGGAAAACTCCCAATGTGCACTCAGTGCAATCGTCATCACATAGGAAATTGTTCATGGTGCAGTCAATGTAACTATCAGCACGCATGTGACTATTATATTTGCATGAAGTGCAAAGAGAAGGGACACACTGCCAGTTACTGTAGGAGCACAACACCTACAATAGAAAATCAAGGAACAAACATTGGAATAGGCTATGATGGAGGAAGAGCATGTTTTGAGTGTGATGAAATTGGACATATCAAGAAGGAATGTCCAAAGTTAAGGGGTCAATGAAGTTAGGTCGTGGTAGCGCAATTGTAATAGGAAGCAGGGAATCTATCTAGTACCCTTCAGTGGTATCTAGTTAACAAATAAATTTTGGGACGAAATTTTATTGATAGGGGGAGAATGTAACACTAGTCAAAATAGGTCAATAGCAATCACATGTGATTATACTAATCATGTAATGTGATTTTGTTAAACTAGTAATGTTGTAACCTCACTATGTATTTCATGATAATTCTAATATAAATATGAACATTCATACATACTTAATGGTATAAATGAAAGTATACGTCCGTATGATTCCAAAAATATAGAGAACATCTAAATCTGACTTTGAATGAAGAAGTTACGATAAACCAAACATCATAAAATTTCTATAACATAAGGAATTTAAAACAGGCTTCGAATTAGCTATTTGACACTAAAAGAGAGTTGTAGTGATCGTAAATGCCTATGCGTGGATATAAACAACGTCAAAAATGGAGTTCGTATGCAAAAGTTACGGACTTCCGAAGATGTCGCTGTCAGAAAGCCTAATTGGACTAAACTCACGATGTGAGCATAAAAACTCACGATGTGAGGAGTCAAACCGCCATATTTCGGATCTAGAAGGTGTGACGAGGCTGCGAGGGGATATGATATAAACTCACGACGTGAACAAGGCATTTTTCACGTCTTGAGGGCTCATTTTGCCACCTTCGGAAGCTACAAGACGGATGGCAAGCCTTCGAAGAGATTAGCTCGAAACTCACGACGTGAACAATGAAATTCTCATGTCGCGAGGGTCCAAAATCCTTCCTATAAATAGCAGGTCCAACCTTGACACTTCCTTACACCATTTCCATTTCTCCTCTCTCTTTTGCTGAAGCTCACTTGCATCCCGAGCCCCGACGACCTTGTACGCGGACCGTTTCTACTTAGATTACATAAAATCACGCTATTAAGGTGAGTTTCACAGCCCCACTTTCTAATATTTTCGGGGTAAAACATATGCTAAATATTATATATATGTTATTATTATGTCTATATGACAGTATATATCAATATCAACGTAGATAGTTATAATAACCGGGATATAGTTATTTCGTATTTGAAAGTACACAACTATCGTAAAGTTGTTAGCATGTTATTGTCATACTAATGTAGATCATGAGTTATACTTAGGATTCTATATATATTTTGTGTGCGATATAGTTCCAGAGTTATACTCGGAAGTTCTATATGTGAAATGATAAGTATGTTGTTATTATTGGTTTTATGTCAAGATAAAACCAGGTATGTTATATATTGCTATTATTGGTTTTACGTCAAGATAAAACCGGATATGTTATATGTTGTTATTGTTAGTTTTATGTTAAGATAAAACTTAGTATTGTTATTGATAGTTTTATGTCAAGATAAAACTAGGAACGTTATGTGTTGTTTTTATTGGTTTTAGGTCAAGATAAAACTTGGTTTTACTTCAAGTTATAGCTATTATACTGCCTAAATGTTATGAAATTAAGAGTAATGATTAAAAGCATAGTCTAGTAACTTAGGGTTTTAGACATGAAAATGCTTTATTTGTTAGGACTATAGAACGTCGTCAAAGTTTACATGAGCTACCTCATTCATCAACTAAGATTGGGGATCTTAGTGGAAGTCCTCTGACCTGTAACCGTTAATCCCGTGTGAGCGAGAAAGTCGTGTATGAATAAGATACGGGTTGACGACCCCACTCGTGGTTGTTAATGACAACCCAAGACAAGTGAGTGACGATTCGTTCCTTTTATTTTTATTCCGGCGTCGATGAAGCGTGCAGTGTTGTTTCTCATGGTAAATCATGAGTGTATTGTTTCTCATGGTAAATCATGCGTGTATTGTTTTGTCAGAGGTTTTGTTGTCAAGCAGCAGTTACAGACTCATGGTAGCAACTTGTTAGAAACATTATACTTCGTCGCTATACAAGTATGAATGTTAAGTATTAGTTTCCCCTACTTATACCCTAGGTACTACTTGTATATTATGTAGATAATTATACCTAGCACACATACTCATATAGAATTGAAATAGATTTATACATAGTGTTTTACTCGTATAGAACTGAAATAAGATTTATACGTAGCAACTTTCGTTTGTATGAAATTACAAACACTTATATTCATAGTATATGAGATCTATAGGTATATAATTATTTGGTAAGTAAACTTTTATACCTAGGATATATATAGTAATCGTTGGAGAGTAAAAATTATACTTTCAAAACTATACTTTTGAACTTAGAAAAAGTGTTATTTTATATGGAGTCAAAACCAGTGGACTCACCAACTTTTTGTTGACGTATTTTAAATGCATGTGTTTTCAGGAAGTTGATAACTATGATACAAGAAATGACGTTACACTGCTCAGTGTTTCCGCCGACGGTCGGGGTGTGACAGATTGGTATCAGAGCTATTAACTAGAGTGAATTAGTACTTTCTTAAGAAAGCACGACTATGGTTTAGGGCTTACTCTGTTAGGTTTAGGTATATCCCTTAGCCTACAATATAAAGTATTATTAAATATTCTACTGAAGGACTACTTACGGGAGCGGTGACAAGATAGACACGTTGCTTGGGTTGCTAGATTTCAGAACGACTATATGCTAAAATGATCCTGCCCTCCGACTATCCTGACTGGCCAATGCCTTATCAGCTAGACCTGAAGTAACGAACAATAATTAATAGAGCATGAATACAACAAATAATAAATATAGAGTCATATATGAAGACTTAGACCCGCGAGGAGAATACACCTAAATGCCTGGAATGTTTTTGATCTCTAGGATTTAGATCAGATATTCAAACTAAAGTTCATATATGCATAGATCTTATCACAACTAGATGTAGGTGTACAACTATATTTTATTTTGATCAGATCATATGAACTATTTAAATTCGGAGTAATATTTGATAGACTAAACACTTGGTGATCCAAAATGTATAGGAACTAAACAAAATGCCTAGAAGAAGTAGCGCTCGTCTAAACCTGAACCAACGAACAAAACCAGAAAAACAACAACCGCAACCACCACCACCAGAAACAAACCCTCTAATAAGTTCAGTAGGACTTGAAGAAATTATAGCTCAGAGAATTGTTGTAGCTCTTGCTAATGTCGCAAGAGGAGGAGTTAGAAACGAAGGAATTGTAAGGACCGCCAGAATGTGTAACTAGAAGGATTTTATGAATTGAAAACCTAAGAGTTTCCATGGAATGGAAGGGGTCGTTAGCTTGACTTGGTGGATTGAAAAGACAGAATCAGTATTTCAAATAAGCTTCTGTCCGAACGAATGTTAGGTACGATTTGCTGCGTGTACCTTCGCTGATGCAACACTTACATGGTGGAACAACCAAGTGAATACAATGGGCATTGATGACGCCAATTCCATGCAATGGGAAGAGCTGAAGAGGATGCTAGTAGAGGAGTATTGTCCCAGGGGGGAAATACATAATTTGGAACAAGAACTGTGGACCGTAACCATTAACGGTTCAAAGATAAATGCTTACACTGCTAGATTTAATGATCTTGCGGTGATGTGTCCAACACTAGTAACCCCGGAGTATAAGAAGATCGAGCGATATATCTGGGGTCTAGCATCGCAAACTAAAGGAATAGTGATCACATCGATGCCTACAACATATGACAGTGCAAAGCATATAGCTCATTAGCTAACCAACACAGAAATCCAAGTGGGATTTATAGTCGAGCCTCCCGAATCTGGAACGAACAAGCGCACATTTAATGGAAAGAATCCCATACAATTATTCGAGGAAAGACAAGAGGTGGCAACTAATTTTGCAGCCACAACAACAATACCCCTACAACCAAGGAAGTATGCTAGAAAACTCCCAATGTGCACTCAGTGCAATCGTCATCACATAGGAAATTGTTCATGGTGCAGTCAATGTAACCGTCAGCACGCAGGTGACTGTTATATTTGCATGAAGTGCAAAAGGAAGGGACACACTGCCAGTTACTATAGGTGCACAACACCTACAACAGAAAATCAAGGAACAAACATTGGAATAGGCTATGATGGAGGAAGAGCATGTTTTGAGTGTGGTGAAATTGGACATATCAAGAAGGAATGTCCAAAGTTAATGGGTCAATGAAGTTAGGTCGTGGTAGCGCAATTGTAATATGAAGCAGGGAATCTATCTAGTACCCTTCAGTGGTATCTAGTTAAAAAATAAATTTTGGGACGAAATTTTATTAATAGGGGGAAAATGTAACACTAGTCAAAATAGGTCAATAGCAATCACATGTGATTATACGAATCATGTAATGTGATTTTATTAAACTAGTAATGTAGTAAACTCACTATGTATTTCATGATAATTCTAATATAAATATGAACTTTCATACATACTTAATGGTATAAATGAAAGTATACGTCCGTACGATTCCAAAAATATAGAGAACATCTAAATCTGACTTTGCATGAAGAAGTTATGATAAACCAAACATTATAAAATTTCTATAACATAAGGAATTTAAAATAGGCTTAGAATTAGCTATTGGAGTCTAAAAATGTCACACCCCGAAAACCGAAAGCGGAAACATTTCCGGGGTTGACTCCACGTTGAGTATCAAATCCAATACACATAGTAAGTAAAGTAAAACAACCATTACATTACATAATAAAGTTTTACAGTTGTTTCAAAAGTAAAGTTTGTACAGTTGTGATACATAGTATATACAGACAAAATGAAACGGATCTTCATGTACTCCGTCTTCTGATCAAAAGAAATCTCCGGGTACCTGTTCTATCGCTGACCTGAGAACACAAGCGGTTTAAAAATCAGCATAAAGCTGGTGAGTTCATAAGCGGTTTTTGTTTGTGAACATGATTCGAGTTTCCTTTCTGTTTCTGAAATGTCATATGTACCAAGAAAAATCCCATATTTTCTTAATAGTTAGTTATTGATTCACAAATGAAAGGTATGATAAGTTCGTACATTGAAAACACGTTTATTCATGTGAAAATGTATAGTTGGTTATCTGACTGATTTAAACTGATCTGTTTGCTTATCATATGTTACCAGGAAAGTCCCATACTTTCCTTATTGTGTATTTCAAATTGTAAAAGATGTAATGTTATCCAGTTTGTTACTCTTTCTAGTTAGGTAAGTGTTTCCCAGAAAAGCCCCATGCTTTCCTGCATGTTGGTTTCAAATGTAAACGATGTAAAGATGTAAAAGATGCAATTGTGATTGGTTTCCATGTTTACCCCAGGAAAGTCCCGTACTTTCCTGAATGTTGGTTACAGTGTTGTGAAAGATGTGAAAGATGTAAAAAGTGATTCATTATTACTATAAGTAAATCTCTGTTATCCTAATTGCGAGTTCCATAACCACACAATAGACTAAAACCTGTGGCAATAAGTAGTCCACATGTGGCAATAAGTCGTCCACATACTTATGACTTTCGTCACCCTTGAACCATTTCGGTTCGGCTGTAGCTAGCAGCCAGGTGTGGGGTAGTCAGCCCCGTATAGATCTATACACTCAAGTCACGCTCTCTAAATACCAGAGATTTTGGTTATGGGTGTAGTCTTCCACTCGCATACCTTGGTGGAGTGTTCTCCAAAGACGTGTCTGCAATTATACAGGATTAACAAATTTACTAGTAATAATATGATAGTCCTCCACTCGCGTATAAATGTGGAGTGTTACCGAGGACAAAACAGTGTACAGGCATTATATTCAAATGTCTTATGTAATGCTTTTAACTGATAAAATGTGGAAAAATCATTTGTGAAATATATGTAAAACATAACAGTCTAAAGACCTATTTCACAAATATATGTTACGTGATCTGCATGTTCAAATGGTTAATAGTTGTGGTAATCAGTAATAAAAGCATATGAAATATGAAACACATATTTGAAAATATTTTTTAAGTACAAGAATTTCCTTGTACTTTGCTTGTGTTCCCCCCTAAAAACAGTGAAAACAGTGAAAAAGGGTAGGGGTATGAACTCACCAGACGCGGAAACGTGTCGGTTTTAAATGCTAGTCGTTGGTTCGGGGTTTGATTACTCGCGATGACCCTATGTAAAATGAAATAATGTCCATATATATACAATTAGGGATACATTCACTAATCATATGGAACATTACACTCCAATGTGGTTAAACACCTTAAAATGAGCGTTTGGAGTGACCCGGGTGGCGTTTAAGGACTTGCAAAGGCACTAGGGACTTGGGACTTGAGTTTACTCTCCATAAGTAAACATTTAAATGAGTTTACAACCTCAAAACACACACATACATGAGTTTACGGCCGTAAACTCATGTGGGTGTGGTTTTGGGTGTTTAAATGGCTTAAATGGCTTACTTGGACATGGGAAATGATTCTAGGCTTTGATCACAACGATGACGTTACATGGTATCAGAGCCCTTGTTTATAGTGAATGAAGTATACCAAACCTTACATGGTATAAAACTATAAACACTAAAGGGCCTAAGTGCTCTGAATTAAAAGTATCTTCTAATTACAAGTATTTTCGAAAAGTATACAAGTATACCGAATCGTCGGTATCCGTAACTACAAGTAAAACCGAACATAAGTAATTGGGTGTTGTGTACTATGGTTAAACCTGGGCAGTTATGTAGTCGTGTCTAGGGTCAATATAGCCTGGCCAACTATATTCATTCGAGACACGGCCAACATGTGCTTGGGAGTGACTGTAATATGCAGCATGCCTAAAACTTACCCAATATCCCAAACAACAAATCATCGCTGCAGCAAACCATGAAATACTATGGGAGTATTTCTTGAGACGTTCCTTTGTAGAAATTCTTGTATACGCATTAATCCTTGATTATTACTCTAGCGATAAAATGTTCTATATAGATAACTCCTTTCTGCTTATTCGCTTAGTATGATGCTATAATTGCCTTGATGAGATATCTCCTGTCCCATATCTCTTGATTCAATTCAGAGGACTTATGATCCTCTCTTTCCTGATCTTTTTAGATCAAGATGCCTCCAAGAAAAAGACCCAGCTCAAAGAACAACGATAATCCCTCTTCACCGCCACCCCCTCCCCAGTTTGACCTAGCATCACTCCAGACGATGATGACAGCTGCAATGGTAGCAGCTATGTCGCAAATGAACTCTAATAGTTCAGGAGGTGGTTCTCAATCTCAAAACCCTGAAGGTAGTCAGGGGCATCAAAGAGGAAATTCTTATAAGGATTTCATGAACGCGAAACCAACTTCCTTTAATGGCACTGGAGGTGTCATATCCTTATCCCGATGGTTCGAGAAAATCGATTCCATCTTCGAAATCTGTGCTTGTGCAGAGTCTGATAAAGTTAAATTTGCGGCTTGTACCTTCGAGGATAAAGCCTTGACTTGGTGGAATGGCCAAGTCAAATCTCTGACCTTACCTGTAGCCAATGCCATGGGCTGGGAGGCCATGAAAGAACTTCTCATTGCTGAGTACTGTCCTCGTGGTGAAATGCAAAAATTAGAACACGAACTTTGGAACTTAAAGATGAAAGGTTCTGACATTGCTGCGTATACTTGCCGATTTGATGACCTCGCACTTCTCTGCCCGGGATTAGTCACTCCTGAAAACAAAAAGATCGAAAGGTTCGTTTGGGGGTTATCTCAACCGACAAAGAGTCATGTTTTGGCTGCTCATCCGAATACTTATGATCGTGCCAAGACTTTGGCACAAATTCTGATTGATCACAACGACGACGTTAAGGAAATCACTACCACTTCTGAACCGACTCAAAGAAGAAGGGTCAATCTTCTCAAGGATCTTCCAAGAAACATCAGACGGTAGCAGTCCATGCTGCTACTGTTACTCCTGTCACTGCAGTTTCTGTTATGGGATCCACAGCTTCAACTCCTACCAGTAAATATGCTGGTAACCTTCCCCTATGTGACAAGTGTAAATACCATCATCATCCTGGTCCTTGCCGAGAATTGTCTTGCACCAGCTGTGGTAAGAAAGGACACACGGTTCGATTCTGCAGAACTCCTACCCAATCAGCCAACCAATCATCAGGAGCAGGTGTTAGTCAAGCCTGCTACAACTGTGGAGAAGTTGGGCATTTCAAAAGGAACTGTCCCAAGAAGTCAACTGCTGATAACACTAGAAGGATTCTAACCATGGGACGAGAGGAAGCGGTTGCTGATCCCACTGTTGTTTCGGGTACGTTCCTTCTCGACAACTCATATGCTAGTATAGTTTTCGATTCGGGTGCTGAAAGGAGTTTTGTTAGTCATGCATTCAAACATAATCTAAAACCAAATCCTCAACCATTAACTGAAACGTTTACCGTCGAGATGGCTAACGGTGAGAAAGAACGCGCTAACGATATATTCATAGGTTGTACACTTACCTTAAACGATCACTCATTTTCTATAGATCTCATGCCCGTTTCCATTAAGAGCTTTGATGTTATCATTGGCATGGATTGGTTGAGTCCCAATCATGCTGACATTCTTTGTTACGAAAAAGCTATCCATCTCAATTTTCCTTCGGATGAACCTCTAATAATCTATGGCGATAAACCCAGTTCCAATCTTCATATCATCTCTTGCATCAAAGCTCGAAAGCTCCTTCGAAAGGAGTGCGTTGCATTCTTAGCTCATGTGATCAACAAGAATCAAGAAGTTAAAGACCTCGCGAGCATCCCCGAGGTCTGCAATTTTCCCGATGTGTTCCCTGAAGAGCTTCCAGGAATTCCTCCCGAACGTCAGGTCGAGTTCCGCATCGACCTAATTCCTGGAACTACTCCTGTAGCAAAATCTCCGTATCGAGTAGCTCCGGCAGAAATGCAGGAGTTATCCAGTCAACTCAATGAGTTGCTCAGTAAGGGATTCATTAGGCCGAGTTCCTCACCCTGGGGAGCTCCGGTTCTGTTTGTCAAGAAGAAAGATGGATCCTTTCGAATGTGTATCGACCATCGTGAACTGAACAACTTAACCGTTAAGAACCGATATCCTCTTCCACGTATAGATGATCTCTTCGATCAACTTCAGGGAGCCAACTACTTTTCTAAGATAGACCTTCGGTCAGGGTACCATCAGTTGCGAGTTCATGAAAGTGATGTGCCCAAAACAGGTTTTAGGACTCGGTATGGACACTACGAGTTCGTAGTGATGCCCTTCGGTCTAACCAATGCACCGGCTGTGTTCATGGACCTTATGAACCAGGTGTGCCGTCCCTTCTTAGACAAATTCGTTATCGTGTTCATTGATGACATCCTCGTTTACTCCCGAAGCGAAGAAGACCACAAACAACACTTGAAGCTAGTGTTGGAAACCCTTAGATCCAAAAGGCTATATGCAAAATTTTCCAAATGTGAATTCTGGATACGGAAGGTAACTTTCCTCGGTCACGTGGTAAGCGGGGAGGGTATTCATGTAAATCCTTCCAAAATTAAAGCAATAGAGAATTGGTCGGCACCGAAAACACCCACAGAAATTCGTCAATTCTTGGGTCTCGCCGGCTACTATCGGCGATTCATTCAAAACTTTTCCAAAATCGCCAAACCTTTAACCACTCTAACACAGAAAGGTGTACCCTTTTGTTGGAGTGATAATCAAGAAACTGCATTTCAAACATTGAAGAGAGCCTTATGTAGCGCGCCTGTTCTGTCTCTGCCTGAAGGGACAGAGGATTTCGTCGTCTACTGCGATGCGTCTAATCAAGGTTTAGGTTGTGTACTTATGCAAAGAGGAAAGGTGATTGCTTACGCCTCAAGGCAATTGAAAGCACACGAGGTCAACTATACTACACACGACTTGGAACTAGGAGCTGTAGTCTTTGCAATAAAGATTTGGAGACATTATCTCTACGGAACCAAGTGCACAATCTTCACTGATCACAAGAGCCTTCAACACATCTTTAATCAAAAAGACTTAAACATGAGGCAACGGCGATGGGTAGAATTACTCAGTGATTATGAGTGTGAAATCCGTTACCACCCCGGCAAAGACAACGTAGTAGCAGATGCCCTTAGTCGAAAGGATAGTACATGCTACAAAGTAAAGAACCAGACGATGACCATCCATTCCAACCTACCCGTGCAAATCCGAGAAGCTCAGTTAGAAGCCCTGAAATCTGAGAACATGACAACTGAAGCTTTGAGAGGGATGGAAAAGAAACTTGAGATCAGAGGTGACGGAGCTCACTGTTTCATGAATCGAATCTGGATTTCCAAATCCGGAGGATTCAGAGAAATAGTCATGGAAGAAGCGCACAAAACTAAATACTCTGTTCACCCAGGTTCTGATAAGATGTACTTGGATCTCAAGAAACAATATTGGTGGCCAAACATGAAAGCTGAGATAGCTACATTCGTGGGCAAGTGCTTGACTTGCGCCAAAGTCAAAGTTGAACATCAGAAACCTTCAGGTCTGCTTCAACAACCCGAAATCCCCGAGTGGAAATGGGAGATGATTACCATGGACTTCATCACCAAACTACCCAAGTGTTCTAGTGGGTACGATACCATTTGGGTAATTGTCGATCGTTTGACAAAATCCGCTCACTTCATTCCAATTAAAGAATCATACAAGATGGAAAGACTTGCGCGAATCTACATCTAGGAAGTAGTACGTCTACACGGTGTACCTGTATCCATTATCTCTGATCGAGATAGCAGGTTTACCTCCAGATTCTGGCAATCCCTTCAGAATGCTCTTGGAACCAAACTAGATATGAGCACGGCATATCATCCTCAAACCGATGGACAAAGTGAAAGAACAATTCAAACCCTGGAAGACATGCTTAGGGCATGTGTCATCGACTTTGGAAAATCGTGGGATACACATCTATCCTTGATCGAATTCTCGTACAACAACAGTTACCACACCAGCATTAGGGCTGCTCCATTCGAAGCCCTATACGGTCGTAAGTGCAGATCCCCTCTGTGTTGGGCCGAGGTGGGGGATACACAGTTAGCCAGGAATCGAGTTCCCGACAGTGCTCTCACTGGTCCTGAAATCGTCCGCGAAACCACCGAAAAGATCATTCGAATCCGTAACCGACTGAAAGCCTCACGTGATCGTCAAAAGAGTTACGCTGATAATCGTCGGAAACCCCTTGAATTCCAGGTTGGAGATCGGGTTCTGTTAAAAGTCTCGCCCTGGAAAGGCACTGTACGTTTTGGTAAACGTGGGAAACTTAATCCAAGGTACATTGGACCCTTTGAGATTCTCTCCAGGATCGGTCCAGTTGCCTATAAACTTCAATTACCTCACGAACTCAGTAACATTCATCCTGTCTTCCATGTTTCAAATCTCAAAAGGTGCCTATCCGATGAAACCCTAACGATTCCTTTAGACGAGATCGAGATCAATGAAAACATTAACTTTGTGGAGGAACCAATCGAAATCATGGATCGAGAAATCAAACGTACGAAACAGAGTCGCATTTCGTTGGTGAAGGTTCGCTGGAATGCCAAGCGAGGACCGGAGTTCACTTGGGAGCGAGAAGATTCGATTAAACAAAAATATCCACAACTCTTTTCTAATCCATGATTTCTATCTTGTCTTGTGTTTTAAACTTTGAATTTCGGGACGAAATTCTCTCTAACGGTAGGATAATGTAACAACCCGAAATATCCGTATAAATTATTGTAACTCTTTTGTAGTCCAACTCGCGCAACCAATCGTCATTTCAAATTCGATTTACGATCTTCCGTATAATTAAGTCATTTATTAGTGCACATTTAAAATGACTTAATGAGTGTCTTAATACATTTAGAGATCATTTTAACACCCAACTTTAGTGATCAGAATATTTCTAGAAATTACCATATCGGGTACGACCAAAAACCTCATTTAACGTCGGTATCGGGTAGAATTCTATCGTGTCCAATTCCCGAACACTATATAAACATGATTTAGACTCCATTTGAAGCCTTTGGCCAAATTCACACTAAACTCTTACAACCTCTCTCCTCCAAGCTAGAATTAAGTCCAAATCACAAGTTTAAGGCTTCAAATATTTAAGGTAACCTCTCTAGCATGTTATTCATCATCTTTAGCCTTCAAATTGATGAATTAATTGAATTTTGGGGTCAAGAACATGAGTTTACGGCCAAGGAGCAAGCTTGGGCCGTAAACTCCATTTTATGGGGTTTTAAGCTCTTAAACTCCTTCCAAAACTCAATTGGACTTTAGATATGGCTAAGGGACTTCAAGATATGGACTTAGAACATGTAAATCTTTGATTTTGAGGACATTGAAGGAGTTTACGGCCAAGGCATAAGCTTAGGCCGTAAACTCATGTTAATGGGGTTTTTCATGCCCTTAAACCCTTCCAAATCACTTTTATGGCTTAGATATGAATTATAGGACCTTGGATATAGCATTTGGACACTTGAAACATAACTTTTGAGGGACTTATGTGAGTTTACGGCCAAGGGGAGTGCTTGGGCCGTAAACTCCCTAAAACAAGGAATAAATTCAATTCTAAGGTGTTAGAAAGCCATCCAACACCACCAAAAGCCTTGGAATAAATCAAGGAACCAACCAAAAATAGTTTAAGGGACTTAAACACAACATTTGTGGGTTTTCTAAGAGTTTACGGCCAAGGCTTGTTCTTGGGCCGTAAACTCCAAAACTTTTGGTGTTAGAATGCAAACTAAACACCCCTACAGCCTTTAGATGAATTTTAGAAGCCATTCTATGCTAGTTTCAGGCCTTGAAACGCATTGTAGCTTGTCATATTAGAGTTTACGGCCATGAAGGGGGTTTCATGGGCCGTAAACTCCATAAATCCCTTATATGTCACTTGCAAACTCATTTCTAGGCTTGTGGGAATTTTTAGAATCACATGTGATTGGTTTTAACAACATTTAGCATCATTTTCATAAGGATTAAGGAGTTTACGGCCAGGAGCCTATGCTAGGCCGTAAACTCCCATAAATTAATCATTTTTGGTGATTTTAATCCATTCCATGCATTTAAATCAAAGCCTAGAATCATTTCCCATGTCCAAGTAAGCCATTTAAGCCATTTAAACACCCAAAACCACACCCACATGAGTTTACGGCCGTAAACTCATGTATGTGTGTGTTTTGAGGTTGTACGAGAATTCGATCAAGGATAGATGTGTATCCCACGATTTTCCAAAGTCGATGACACATGCCCTAAGCATGTCTTCCAGGGTTTGAATTGTTCTTTCACTTTGTCCATCGGTTTGAGGATGATATGCCGTGCTCATATCTAGTTTGGTTCCAAGAGCATTCTGAAGGGATTGCCAGAATCTGGAGGTAAACCTGCTATCTCGATCAGAGATAATGGATACAGGTACACCGTGTAGACGTACTACTTCCTGGATGTAGATTCGCGCAAGTCTTTCCATCTTGTATGATTCTTTAATTGGAATGAAGTGAGCGGATTTTGTCAAACGATCGACAATTACCCAAATGGTATCGTACCCACTAGAACACTTGGGTAGTTTGGTGATGAAGTCCATGGTAATCATCTCCCATTTCCACTCGGGGATTTCGGGTTGTTGAAGCTGACCTGAAGGTTTCTGATGTTCAACTTTGACTTTGGCGCAAGTCAAGCACTTGCCCACGAATGTAGCTATCTCAGCTTTCATGTTTGGCCACCAATATTGTTTCTTGAGATCCAAGTACATCTTATCAGAACCTGGGTGAACAGAGTATTTAGTTTTGTGCGCTTCTTCCATGACTATTTCTCTGAATCCTCCGGATTTGGAAATCCAGATTCGATTCATGAAACAGTGAGCTCCGTCACCTCTGATCTCAAGTTTCTTTTCCATCCCTCTCAAAGCTTCAGTTGTCATGTTCTCAGATTTCAGGGCTTCTAACTGAGCTTCTCGGATTTGCACGGGTAGGTTGGAATGGATGGTCATCGTCTGGTTCTTTACTTTGTAGCATGTACTATCCTTTCGACTAAGGGCATCTGCTACTACGTTGTCTTTGCCGGGGTGGTAACGGATTTCACACTCATAATCACTGAGTAATTCTACCCATCGCCGTTGCCTCATGTTTAAGTCTTTTTGATTAAAGATGTGTTGAAGGCTCTTGTGATCAGTGAAGATTGTGCACTTGGTTCCGTAGAGATAATGTCTCCAAATCTTTATTGCAAAGACTACAGCAATAAAGATTTGACAAAATCCGCTCACTTCATTCCAATTAAAGAATCATACAAGATGGAAAGACTTGCGCGAATCTACATCCAGGAAGTAGTACGTCTACACGGTGTACCTGTATCCATTATCTCTGATCGAGATAGCAGGTTTACCTCCAGATTCTGGCAATCCCTTCAGAATGCTCTTGGAACCAAACTAGATATGAGCACGGCATATCATCCTCAAACCGATGGACAAAGTGAAAGAACAATTCAAACCCTGGAAGACATGCTTAGGGCATGTGTCATCGACTTTGGAAAATCGTGGGATACACATCTATCCTTGATCGAATTCTCGTACAACCTCAAAACACACACATACATGAGTTTATGGCCGTAAACTCATGTGGGTGTGGTTTTGGGTGTTTAAATGGCTTAAATGGCTTACTTGGACATGGGAAATGATTCTAGGCTTTGATCTAAATGCATGGAATGGATTAAAATCACCAAAAATGATTAATTTATGGGAGTTTACGGCCTAGCATAGGCTCCTGGCCGTAAACTCCTTAATCCTTATGAAAATGATGCTAAATGTTGTTAAAACCAATCACATGTGATTCTAAAAATTCCCACAAGCCTAGAAATGAGTTTGCAAGTGACATATAAGGGATTTATGGAGTTTACGGCCCATGAAACCCCCTTCATGGCCGTAAACTCTAATATGACAAGCTACAATGCGTTTCAAGGCCTGAAACTAGCATAGAATGGCTTCTAAAATTCATCTAAAGGCTGTAGGGGTGTTTAGTTTGCATTCTAACACCAAAAGTTTTGGAGTTTACGGCCCAAGAACAAGCCTTGGCCGTAAACTCTTAGAAAACCCAAAAATGTTGTGTTTAAGTCCCTTAAACTATTTTTGGTTGGTTCCTTGATTTATTCCAAGGCTTTTGGTGGTGTTGGATGGCTTTCTAACACCTTAGAATTGAATTTATGCCTTGTTTTAGGGAGTTTACGGCCCAAGCACTCCCCTTGGCCGTAAACTCACATAAGTCCCTCAAAAGTTATGTTTCAAGTGTCCAAATGCTATATCCAAGGTCCTATAATTCATATCTAAGCCATAAAAGTGATTTGGAAGGGTTTAAGGTCATGAAAAACCCCATTAACATGAGTTTACGGCCTAAGCTTATGCCTTGGCCGTAAACTCCTTCAAAGTCCTCAAAATCAAAGATTTACATGTTCTAAGTCCATATCTTGAAGTCCCTTAGCCATATCTAAAGTCCAATTGAGTTTTGGAAGGAGTTTAAGAGCTTAAAACCCCATAAAATGGAGTTTACGGCCCAAGCTTGCTCCTTGGCCGTAAACTCATGTTCTTGACCCCAAAATTCAATTAATTCATCAATTTGAAGGCTAAAGATGATGAATAACATGCTAGAGAGGTTACCTTAAAGATTTGAAGCCTTAAACTTGTGATTTGGACTTAATTCTAGCTTGGAGGAGAGAGGTTGTAAGAGTTTAGTGTGAATTTGGCCAAAGGCTTCAAATGGAGTCTAAATCATGTTTATATAGTGTTCGGGAATTGGACACGATAGAATTCTACCTGATACCGACGTTAAATGAGGTTTTTGGTCGTACCCGATATGGTAATTTCTAGAAATATTCTGATCACTAAAGTTGGGTGTTAAAATGATCTCTAAATGTATTAAGACACTCATTAAGTCATTTTAAATGTGCACTAATAAATGACTTAATTATACGGAAGATCGTAAATCGAATTTGAAATGACGATTGGTTGCGCGAGTTGGACTACAAAAGAGTTACAATAATTTATACGGAAATTTCGGGTTGTTACAAAAATAGAGTTGTAGTGCTCGTAAATACCTATGCGTGGATATGAAAAACGTCAAATACGGAGTTCGTATGCAAAAGTTACGGACTTCCGAAGATGTCGGTGTCAGAAAGCCTAATTGGACTAAACTCACGATGTGAGCGTAAAAACTCACGATGTGAGGAGTCAAACCGCCATATTTCGGATCTAGAAGGTGTGACGAGGCTGCGAGGGGATATGATATAAACTCACGACGTGAACAAGGCATTTTTCACGTCTTGAGGGCTCATTTTGCCACCTTCGGAAGCTACAAGACGGATGCCAAGCCTACGAAGAGATTAGCTCGAAACTCACAACGTGAACAATGAAATTCTCACGTCGCGAGGGTCCAAAATCCTTCCTATAAATAGCAGGTCCAACCTTAACACTTCCTTACACCATTTCCATTTCTCCTCTCTCTTTTGCTGAAGCTCACTTGCATCCCGAGCCCCGACGACCTTGTACGCGGGCCGTTTCTGCTTAGATTACATAAAATCACGCTATTAAGGTGAGTTTCACAGCCCCACTTTCTAATATTTTCGGGGTAAAACACATGCTTAATATTATATATATGTTATTATTATGTCTATATGACAGTATATATCAATATCAACGTAGATAGTTATAATAACCGGGATATAGTTATTTCGTATTTGAAAGTACACAACTATCGTAAAGTTGTTAGCATGTTATTGTCATACTAATGTAGATCATGAGTTATACTTAGGATTCTATATATATTTTGTGTGCGATATAGTTCCAGAGTTATACTCGGAAGTTCTATATGTGAAATGATAAGTATGTTGTTATTATTGGTTTTATGTCAAGATAAAACCAGGTATGTTATATATTGCTATTATTGGTTTTATGTCAAGATAAAACCGAATATGTTATATGTTGTTATTGTTAGTTTTATGTTAAGATAAAACTTAGTATTGTTATTGATAGTTTTATGTCAAGATAAAACTAGGAACGTTATGTGTTGTTATTATTGGTTTTAGGTCAAGATAAAACTTGGTTTTATTTCAAGTTATAGCTGTTATACTGCCTAAATGTTATGAAATTAAGAGTAATGATTAAAAGCATAGTCTAGTAACTTAGGGTTTTAGACATGAAAATGCTTTATTTGTTAGGACTATAGAACGTTGTCAAAGTTTACATGAGCTACCTCATTCATCAACTAAGATTGGGGATCTTAGTGGAAGTCCTCTGACCTGTAACCGTTAATCCCGTGTGAGCGAGAAAGTCGTGTATGAATAAGATACGGGTTGACAACCCCACTCGTGGTTGTTAATGACAACCCAAGACAAGCAAGTGACGATTCGTTCCTTTTATTTTTATTCCGGCGTCGATGAAGCGTGCAGTGTTGTTTCTCATGGTAAATCATGAGTGTATTGTTTCTCATGGTAAATCATGCGTGCATTGTTTTGTCAGAGGTTTTGTTGTCAAGCAGCAGTTACAGACTCATGGTAGCAACTTGTTAGAAACATTATACTTCGTCGCTATACAAGTATGAATGTTAAGTATTAGTTTCCCCTACCTATACCCTAGGTACTACTTGTATATTAAGTAGATAATTATACCTAGCACAAATACTCATATAGAATTGAAATAGATTTATACGTAGTGTTTTTACTCGTATAGAACTGAAATAAGATTTATACATAGCAACTTTCGTTTGTATGAAATTACAAACACTTATATTCATAGTATATGAGATCTATAGGTATATACTTATTTGGTAAGTAAACTTTTATACCTAGGATATATATAGTAATCGTTGGAGAGTAAAAATTATACTTTCAAAACTATACTTTTGAACTTAGAAAAAGTGTTATTTTATATGGAGTCAAAACCTGTGGACTCACCAACTTTATGTTGACGTATTTTAAATGCATGTGTTTTCAGGAAGTTGATAACTATGATACAAGAAATGACGTGACACTGCTCGGTGTTTCCGCCGACGGTCGGGGTGTGACAGATTGGTATCAGAGCTATAAACTATAGTGAATTAGTACTTTCTTAAGAAAGCACGACTATAGTTTAGGGCTTACTCTGTTAGGTTTAGGTGTATCCCTTAGCCTACAATATAAAGTATTATTAAATATTCTACTGAAGGACTACTTACGGGAGCGGTGACAAGATAGACACGTTGCTTGGGTTGCTGGATTTTAGAACAACTATATGCTAAAATGATCCTGCCCTCCGACTGTCCTGATTGGCCAGTGCCTTATCAGCTAGACCTGAAGTAACGAACAATAATTAATAGAGCATGAATACAACAAATAATAAATATAGAGTCATATATGAAGACTCAGACCCGCGATGAGAATACACCTAAATACCTGGAATGTTTTTGATCTCTAGGATTTAGATCAGATATTCAAACTAAAGTTCATATGTGCATAGATCTTATCACAACTAGATGTAGGTGTACAACTATATTTTATTTTGATCAGATCATATGAACTATTTAAATTCGGAGTAATATTTGATAGACTAAACACTTGGTGATCCAAAATGTATAGGAACTAAACAAAATGCCTAGAAGAAGTAGCGCGCGTCTAAAACTGAACCAACGACCAGAACCAGAAAAACAACAACCGCAGCCACCACCACCAGAAACAAACTGTCACACCCTGAAAACCGAAGGTGGAAACATTTCCGGGGTTGACTCCATGTTGAGTATCAAATCCAATGCACATAGTAAAACAGTAAACACAAAACATTACATTACATAATATTGTTTACATCAGTTTGAAAGAAAAGTTATACAAGTGTTTTACATATGTAATATAAACAAAAGTAAAGACGAGTCTTCAAGATGCTCCGTCTTCTCCAAATGGTTGCGGTGTACCTGTCTAACGCTGACCTGAGAATACAAGCGGTTTGAAAATCAGCATAAAGCTGGTAAGTTCATAAACGGTTTAGTTTTGAAAAGAATGAGTTCCTTTACTTTCTGGAAAAGTTGTTAATCAAGAAAATCCAATATTTTCTTATGAAAACGGTTTGGTTATCCTTTGTTACAATTTCGAAAACAGTTGGTTATGTCGTTCCAGGAAAATCCCATGTTTTCTTATGAAAACGGTTTGGTTATCCTTTGTTACAATTTCGAAAACAGTTGGTTATGTCGTTCTAGGAAAATCCCATATTTTCCTTTTAGTTTTAGTTATTCGTTTGTTACGTTATCCCTTTATGTGCTATTACGCTACCCAGGAAAATCCCATATTTTCCTATGTGTTGAGTTGTCTATTTGTATCTAGGTTTGTTACTGATTGTAATGTTATCCAAGGAAAATCCCATATTTTCCTATGTGTTGAGGTTGGTTCTTAGATCTGATTTTGAAGTACTAGTAATTACCATGTCAGTAGTATTAGTTATGTGTTCTAAACCCTTAGTTATTCTACATTCGGATGACTATAATCTACTAACTTAGTTGTATTTTCGAATATTTGGAATCACACAGAAGCGTACATTACAGTATTTTCGAAGTTCTGCTGATTTCCAAATGAGTATATTAGTTGTGTATTCGAAGCTCTGTCGACATTCTGAGGCGGATATATTTGAAACTCAGTAGAGGTCCAGAGGCGTATTTTCGTATTAGATTCAAAACTCTGGTGACACTCAAGGAGTACACTAATTGTATATTCGAAGTCTTAGTGCCAACCAAAGGCGTCATTTCGCATTCGTAGTCGTATTCGCATTCGTAGTCGTATTCGTATTCGTATTCGTAGTCGTATTCGTAATCGTTTTCGTATTTGTATTTGTATTCGTATTCGTATTCGTATTCCTATTCGTTGATCTTAAATATGATTAGTATGATTTCTTATTCAAAAAGAATGTAGTTATAACACTCTTAAAAGAAATCTATGTTTAACCTGCAATTCGAAACGTCAGTTATCACAAATCTTTGGAAATCAAAACATTTAGTAAGTAAAACCATTGAGTTGAAAATTAGTTTAAGTACAAAATACACTTGTACTTTTGCTTGTATCCCCCCTGAAAACAGTGAAAAACCATTGAAAACACGGAAAAAGGGTAGGGGTATGAACTCACCGGTTCGGATTATCAAATGATACAAATTTTTATTTAATTAGGACTTCATTAATTTATTTGTTAGGTATATACACTTCTAGTTGTGGAAACACCCCATTACAAGTGTTTGGAAGGACCCGGGTGGCGTTTAAGGACTTGTATCACCGGGAAATGGAGTTTACTCTTCAAGAGTAAACTCTTACAAGAGTTTTCGGCCTAGAACACCCATTCCCCACTCATGGTGGGGTGGTTTATGGTGCAAATTTGCTTGAAACACTTAGGGGAAAATTTCTAGGTTTGGTTTAAGGGCTTGGAATGAATTTTAAACACCAATGGACATACTTAAGGGAGTTTACGGCCTTAGCATGGAGCTTACGGCCGTAAACTCCTATGCACCCTTGAATAATTGTTTTAATGCTTCCAAATCAATCACATGTGATTCTAAAAATTTCTACAAGCCTTAAAATGATTTTTAGGCACAATATGACATGTTTTTAGGAGTTTACGTCCATGGAGCACCTTCTATGGCCGTAAACTCTCAAATGAAGAGTTTTGATGTGTTTAAGGGCCTTAAACTATTTTTGGTTGGTTCTACGATTTATTCCAAGGCTTTTGGTGGTGTTGGATGGCTTTCTAACACCTTAGAAGTGAATTTACACCCATGTTTTAGGAGTTTACGGCACAAGCACATGCCTTGGCCGTAAACTCATACAAACCCCTCAAAATTCATGTTTGAAGTGTTCTAGGTCCATAACCAACATTCTAAAAGTCGTATCTAAGTCTTGTTTGAGCCATGGAAGGGTTTAAGGGCTGAAAACCCTTATAATTTAGTGTTTACGGCCTAGACACCTTCCTGGGCCGTAAAATCATAAACAAGGCTCTAAATTATGCTTCAAGGCATTCTAAGCTCATTCCATAAAGTCATTTAGCCATATCTAAGGTCTAATTGTGGTTTCGAAGGGTTTTGTTGCTCCAAAAACCCCAATTATATGAGTTTACGGCCTAGGACTGTTCTAGGGCCGTAAACTCATGGTAATGGTCCTAATCCATAGATTAATCTCGAAGTTGATGGCTAAAGAGGTTACATAACAAGCTAGGGAAGGTACCTTGGTGATTAGAAGCCTTAAACTTGAGATTTGGACCTTTAATTCTAGTTTGAGGAGAGAGGTTGGAGTGAAAGTTGTAAAATGGAGCAGAAGCTTCAAAATGAAGACTTGGATCACTTTAAATAGTGTCCAAGTTCGGGACACGGTAGAATTCTACCCGATACCGGCGTTAGACGGGGCCTTTGGTCGCACCCGACCAATTTGCCGTAACCCGATATGGTTGATTCTAGAAATGTTCTGATCATTAATATGAGATGTTAGAATGAGTTCTAAGGGTATTAAGACACTTATTAAGTGATAAAATAAAATATACATTAATGACTTAATAAATTGTCGGAATCGAAAACGAAATCGGAAACGGCGATTGGATGATCGGAACGAGTCGCGAGAAGGGTTACATTTAGGGATATGAATTTCGGGTTGTTACGTTATCCCCCCGTTAGAGGGAATTTCGTCCCGAAATTCAAAGATTCGAACACTGATCACGAAGTGAAAAGAGATATGAGAATGAATCTACTGCTTCGGGTCTTCAAGCTCCTAAGTGGAATCCGGTCTTCGCTTGACATTTCAGCGAACCCTCATTGTCAGGATGTGGCTTTGTTACACATGGTTAACCTCTCAATCCACGATCTCAATTGATTCATCCATGAAGATTCAGATTTTTATCGGTTTTGATCTCCTCAAAGGAATTACTAGGGTTTCGTCAGGTCAGTAAGTCTTACAAATAAATATGCGGAATATCAGATGGTTGCTACTGAGTCCTGAAGATAGCTCGGAGAGGGCTATGGAATCGATTCCTAATGAGGATCTCGAAGAGTCTAAGGTTCCACAAGTTAAGTTTTTCCACACTTCCCAAGGCGTACTATACCTTTCTAGGGTAAAACCTCCAACAAGTGGGTACACTTTCACATGGTAGAGTAACTAAGGGTCCGATGGTTCTAAGGGAAACTTCTATATGAGTTTACGATTATAGTCGACGGAACCCAAGAATCGACAGGTTTCCATGGGTGTTCCCGGTGTCGAGTAATTCTTTATTGCCTTTGCTTTTGGAAGGGTTTACGAGTATGACTACTTTGCTTATCTATGGACCAAGAAAATGGTTCGACCGAAGGGCGCCACTTCTACTTCGTAGTGATCGTATCAAGCCCGGATTGCTGACTTGCACACATCGTGCTCACTGAGGTTTGGCTACGAGGAAATTCCTGGGATTAGGTCGATGCGAGACTAGACTGCACGTTCGGAAAGAATTACCAAGAATTCTTTGGAAACAGTATCGGGGAAGGAATCGTAGTCTCGTTTATCGATGATCACTCGGACAAGAAATACATGGAAAGACTTTTTAAGCTTTGATGTACAAATATCATGAAAGTCGAGTCGGAGGAAGGTTGGAACGAATGGCTTTCTCGAAACTAGGAAAGACAGCATGAATGAGGCTCGGTCATTACATGCTAAAAGTGACATCAAAGCATCTCATAAAAAGTTTGCCACTAGGTCAAATGGGAAAAGAATATCGCTCGGATTGAGAATACAATCTACGGATACGACACAAGCGTTCTCGCTCTCACGTAATAACCATCTCGAAGATACACATATTCGGTTACTCCCAAACGACGGGGTTAGAAGATGTTCAAATGGATGGTTAACGAATTTCTTTTGGTGCTAGAATCGAAAAGAATCACAGGCATATAAATTTAACAAGGGAAAATATACCTGTGGAAACGGTGGGATAGGCGGCTGTCCTTTCTTGCCCCATAGTTAGGACTCTCCCGGTGTTGCCAGACGTTACTGTCTTTGGACAGTTTCGCTTATAGTGACCGACCTTTCCACAGTTGTAGCATGTTTGACCAATACCTGCTCCGAAAGCTTGACTAGTTGACGGGGTTGGGGTTTTGCAGGTTCGTGCGTGGTGACCTTCCTGGCCACAAATTCTATAGAACTTTGCACGACAAGGGCCAGGGATGCGATGGTGGTAGTTACATCGGTCACACCACGAGATGGTACCGACATATCTGGTAACAGGTACTTGAGATGTGGAATTGACAACAGAAACAACAGCAGGGGTAGTGGCAGCGTGGACTGCCACTATTTGTTGTTTCTTTGAGGGTTCTGGGGAAGACTGACTCTTCTTCTTCTTTCTCCAAGACTTTCTTTTCTCGCCACTCTTTTCTGTTGGCTCGGGAGTGGTCCCTGCTTCCTCTTGATCATCATTGTGATCGATCAAAGTTTGTGCCAAACACTTGGCGCTGTCATAGGTATCTGGCTTTGCTGCTATAAAGTTCCCTTTGGTCGGCTGAGTTAATCCCCAGATGAACCTTTCTACCTTTTTGCTCTCCGGGGTAACCATTCCCGGACAGAGAAGTTCCAAGTCGTCAAACCTTGAAGTGTAAGCGGCGATATCGGAACCTTTCATCTTCAGGTTCCATAGCTCATGTTCCAACTTTTGGATTTCACCCCGAGGGCAATACTCTGCACGTAGTAGTTCCTTCATAACTTCCCATGCCATAGCATTAGCTACAGGTAGAGTCAGGGATTCGACTCGGCCGTTCCACCAAGTCAAAGCCTTATCGGTGAGCGTACAGGCGGTAAATTTCACCTTATCAGATTCCGAACAGGCGCAAATCTCGAAGATAGATTCGATTTTCTCTAACCACCGAGTTAGAGCAATGACACCCCTTGTCCCATCGAAGAATGTGGGTTTTGCATTCATAAAGTCTTTATAGGAACACTCCTTCCGACGTCCTTGATTACTTTCTTGGTTTTGGTTTTGGGAACCACCTCCCGAACCATTGGGGTTTAGTTGAGGTAGGAGAGCTGATATGGTGTCAGAAATGGTTGCCTGAAGTGTTTCTAGATCGATTTGAAGAGGAGGTGGTGGCGGCAGAGGGTTGTTGGTGTTCTTTGAGTTGGGTCTTTTCCTCGGAGGCATCTTGATCTAAAAAGATCAGGAAAGGGAGGATCATAAGTCCTCTGAATTGAATCAAGAGATATGGATAAGGGAATATCTCATCAATACAGATATAGCACCATATTAAGCGATAAAGCAGGAAAGAGTTATCAAAGCAAATGATTTATCGCTAAGGGAATGATCAAGGAACAACGCGTATACAAGGGTTTCTACAAAGGATCGGCTCGAGAAATACTCTCATAGTATTTCATGGTTCGATACGATGTTGGTTCGATGTTTGTGGTATTAGGGTAAGTTTTAGGCATGCCGCATACCACAGTCACTCCCAAGCACATGTTGGCCGTGTCTCGAATGAATATAGTTGGCCAGGATATATTGATCCTAGACACGACTACATAACTGCCCAGGTTTAACCGCAACGTACAACACCCATTTACTTATGTTTTGTTCTACTTGTAGTTACGGATCTCGACAGTCGGTATACTTGTATACTTTTAGAAAATACTTATATTCGTAGAGTATACTTTTAGTTCAGAGCACTTAGGCCCTTTAATGTTTATAGTCTTATACCATGTAAGCTTTGGTATACCAGTTCACTATAAACAAGGGCTCTGATACCAATCTGTCACACCACGAAAACCGAAGGCGGAAACATTTTCGGGGTTGACTCCATCTTTGAGTATCAAATCCAATGCACATAGTAAAACAATAAACACAAAACATTACATTACATAATATTGTTTACATCAGTTTGAAAGAAAAGTTATACAAGCGTTTTAGATATGTAATATAAACAAAAGTAAAGACGAGTCTTCAGGACGCTCCGTCTTCTCCAAATGGTTGCGGTGTACCTGCCTAACGCTGACCTGAGAATACAAGCGGTTTGAAAATCAGCATAAAGCTGGTGAGTTCATAAGTGGTTTAGTTTTGAAAAGAATGAGTTCCTTTACTTTCTGGAAAAGTTGTTGATCAAGAAAATCCCATATTTTCTTATGAAAACGGTTTGTTTATCCTTTGTTACAATTTCGAAAACAGTTGGTTATGTCGTTCCAGGAAAATCCCATATTTTCCTTTTAGTTTTAGTTATTCGTTTGTTACGTTATCCCTTTATGTGCTGTTATGCTACCCAGGAAAATCCCATATTTTCCTATGTGTTGAGTTGTCTATTTGTATCAAGGTTTGTTACTGATTCTAATGTTATCCCAGGAAAATCCCATATTTTCCTATGTGTTGAGGTTGGTTCTTAGATCTGATTTTGATGTACTAGTAATTACCATGTGAGTAGTATTAGTTATGTGTTCTAAACCCTTAGTTATTCTACATTCGGATGACTATAATCTACTAACTTAGTTGTATTTACGAATATTTGGAATCACACAAAAGCCTACATTACAGTATTTTCGAAGTTCTACTGATTTCCAAATGAGTATATTAGTTGTGTATTCGAAGCTCTATCGACATTCTGAGGCGGATATATTTGAAACTCAGTAGAGGTCCAGAGGCATATTTTCGTATTAGATTCGAAACTCTGGTGACACTCAAGGTGTACACTAATTGTATATTCGAAGTGGGGTGGTTTATGGTGCAAATTTGCTTGAAACACTTAGGGGAATATTTCTAGGTTTGGTTTAAGGGCTTGGAATGAATTTTAAACACCAATGGACATACTTAAGGGAGTTTACGGCCTTAGCATGGAGCTTACAGCCGTAAACTCCTATGCACCCTTGAATAATTGTTTTAATGCTTCCAAATCAATCACATGTGATTCTAAAAATTTCTACAAGCCTTAAAATGATTTTTGGGCACAATATGACATGTTTTTAGGAGTTTACGGCCATGGAGCACCTTCTATGGCCGTAAACTCTCAAATGAAGAGTTTTGATGTGTTTAAGGTCCTTAAACTATTTTTAGTGGTGTTGGATGGCTTTCTAACACCTTAGAAGTGAGTTTACACCCATGTTTTAGGAGTTTACGGCCCAAGCACATGCCTTGGCCGTAAACTCATACAAACCCCTCAAAATTCATGTTTGAAGTGTTCTAGGTCCATAACCAATATTCTAAAAGTCGTATCTAAGTCTTGTTTGAGCCATGGAAGGGTTTAAGGGCTTAAAACCCTTATAATTTAGTGTTTACGGCCTAGACACCTTCCTGGGTCATAAACTCATAAACAAGGCTCTAAATTATGTTTCAAGGCATTCTAAGCTCATTCCATAAAGTCATTTAGCCATATCTAAGGTCTAAGTGTGGTTTGGAAGGGTTTTGTTGCTCCAAAAACCCCATTTATATGAGTTTACGGCCTAGGATTGTTCTAGGGCCGTAAACTCATGGTAATGGTCCTAATCCATAGATTAATCTCGAATTTGATGGCTAAAGAGGTTACATAACAAGCTAGGGAAGGTACCTTGGTGATTAGAAGCCTTAAACTTGAGATTTGGACCTTTAATTCTAGTTTGAGGAGAGAGGTTGGAGTGAAAGTTGTAAAATGGAGCAAAAGCTTCAAAATGAAGACTTGGATCACTTTAAATAGTTTCCAAGTTCGGGACACAGTAGAATTCTACCCGATACCGGCGTTAGACGGGGCTTTTGGTCGCACCCGACCAATTTGCCGTAACCCGATATGGTTGATTCTAGAAATGTTCCGATCATTAATATGAGACGTTAGAATGAGTTCTAAGGGTATTAAGACACTTATTAAGTCATAAAATAAAATATACATTAATGACTTAATAAATTGTCGGAATCGAAAACGAAATCGGAAATGGCGATTGGATGATCGGAACGAGTCGCGAGAAGGGTTACATTTAGGGATATGAATTTTGGGTTGTTACACAAACCCTCCAATAAGTTCAGTAGGACTTGAAGAAATTATAGCTCAGAGAATCGTTGTAGCTCTTGCTAATGTCGCAAGAGGAGGAGTTAGAAACGAATACAATTTAAGGACCGCCAGAATGTGTACCTACAAGGATTTTATGAATTGAAAACCTAAGAGTTTCCATGGAACGGAAGGGGTCGTTAGCTTGACTCGGTGGATTGAAAAGACAGAATCACTATTTCAAATAAGCTTCCGTCCGAACGAATGTAAGGTACGATTTGCTGCGTGTACCTTCGCTGATGCAACACTTACATGGTGGAACAACCAAGTGAATACAATGGGTATTGATGACGCCAATTCCTTGCAATGGGAAGAGCTGAAGAGGATGCTAGTAGAGGAGTATTGTCCCAGGGGGGAAATACATAAGTTGGAACAAGAACTGTGGACCGTAACCATGAACGGTTCAGAGATAAATGCTTACACTGCTAGATTTAATGATCTTGCGGTGATGTGTCCATCACTAGTAACCCCAGAGTAGAAGAAGATCGAGCGATTTATCTGGGGTCTAGCATCGCAAATCAAAGGAATGGTTATCGCATCGAAGCCTACAACATATGACAGTGCAAAGCATATAGCTCATTAGCTAACCAGCACATAAATCCAAGTGGGATTTATAGTTGAGTCTCCCGAATCTGGAACGAACAAGCGCACATTTAATGGAAAGAATCTTATACAATTAATCGAGGAAAGACAATAGGTGCGAACTAATTTTGCAGCCACAACAGCAATACCCTTACAACCAAGGAAGTATGCTGGAAAACTCCCAATGTGCACTCAGTGCAATCGTCATCACATAGGTAACTGTTCATGGTGCAGTCAATGTAACCCTCATCACGCAGGTGACAGTTATATTTGCATGAAGTGCAAAAGGAAGGGACACACTGCCAGTTACTGTAGGAGCACAACACCTACAACAGAAAATCAAGGAACAACCATTGGAATAGGCTATGATGGAGGAAGAGCATGTTTTGAGTGTGGTGAAATTGGACATATCAAGAAGGAATGCCTAAAGTTAAGGGGTCAATGAAGTTAGGTCGTGGTAGCGCAATTGTAATAGGAAGCAGGGAATCTATATAGTACCCTTCGGAGGTATCTAGTTAAAAAATAAATTTTGGGACGGAATTTTATCAATGGGGGGAGAATGTAACATTAGTCAAAATAGGTTAATAGCAATCACATGTGATTATACCAATCATGTAATGTGATTTTGTTAAACTAGTAATGTAGTAAACTCACTATGTATTTCATGATAATTCTAATATAAATATGAACTTTCATACATACTTTATGGTATAAATCAAAGTATACCTCCATATGATTCCAAAAATATAGAGAACATCTAAATTTGACTTTGCATGAAGAAGTTATGATAAACCAAACACTATAAAATCTCTATAACATAAGGAATTTAAAATAGGCTTAGAATTAGCTATTGGCGTCTAAACAATAGTTGTAGTGCTCGTAAATACCTACGCGTAGATATAAAGAACGTCAAAAACGGAGTCCGTATGCAAAAGTAATGGACTTCCGAAGATGTCGCTGTCAGAAACCCTAATTGGACTGAACTCACGACGTGAGCATAAAAACTCACGACGTGAGGAGTCAAACCGCCATTTTTCAGATCTAGAAGGTGTGACGAGGCTGCAAGGGGATATGATCTAAACTCACGACGTGAACAAGGCATTTTTCACGTTGTGAGGGCTCATTTTGCCACCTTCGGAAGCTAGAAGACGGATGGCAAGTCTACGAAGAGATTAGCTCGAAACTCACAACGTGAACAATGAGATTCTCACGTCGTGAGGGTCCAAAATCCTTTCTATAAATAGCAGGTCCAACCTTGACACTTCCTTACACCATTTCCATTTCTCCTCTCTCTTTTGCTGAAGCCCTCTTGCATCCCGAGCCCCGACGACCTTGTACGCGGACCATTTCGGCTTAGATTACATAAAATCACGCTATTAAGGTGAGTTTCACGGCCCCACTTTCTAATATTTTTGGGGAAAACACATGCTACATATTATATATATATATATATATATATATATATATATATATATATGTTATTATTATGTCTATATGATAGTATATATCAGTATCAACGTAGACAGTTATAATAATCGGGGTATAGTTATTTCGTATTTGAAAGTACATAACTATTGTAAAGTTGTTAGCATGTTATTGTCATACTAATGTAGATCTTGAGTTATACTTAGGATTCTATATATATTTTGTGTGCGATATAGTTCCAGAGTTATACTCGGAAGTTCTACATGTGAATTGATAAATATGTTGTTATTATTGGTTTTATGTCAAGATAAAACCAGGTATGTTATATATTGCTATTATTGGTTTTATGTCAAGATAAAAATGGATATGTTGTATGTTTTTGTTGTTATTTTTATGTTAAGATAAAACTTAGTATTGTTATTGATAGTTTTATGTCAAGCGAAAACTAGGAACGTTATGTGTCGTTATTATTGGTTTTAGATCAAGATAAAAGCTGGTTTTACTTCAAGTTATAGCTGTTATACTGCCTAAATGTTATGAAATTAGGAGTAATATTTAAAACCATAGTCTAGTAACTTAGGGTTTTAGACATGAAAATGCTTTTGTTGTTAGGACTGTAGAACGCCGTCAAAGTCTACATGAGCTAACTCATTCATCAACTAAGATTGGGGATCTTAGTGGAAGTCCTCTGACCTGTAACCATTAATTCTGTGTGAGCGAGGAAGTCATGTATGAATAAGATATGGGTTGACAATGTGACAACCCGAAATTTCCATTTGTACGAACAATATCTATTCAATAGAAGCCAGTCCAGTTTCAGTGATTTTTAGGCTTTTCCGAACAAGTTTGTACACATTAGGGTTTATGTTTCAGGAGATATCAGGAGAGTGGATGCTCCTGGATTGGTGAAACTTGAACATTCCAAGTTTCATAATGTCATAGTCCAATCTCCAGAATAAAAAATTTTCTGCCAAAATATTTCAGGACTATAAATAGATTTCTGAATTAATTAATTCATTATTCACAAATCCAACTAGAGAAAAGCCATTTTCTCTCTGACGGATCTTCGGGTTTTTATCCCAGATTGTGACTCTACTTTCCTAGATGTGTTTTATTACTTGTTATATGCTTTATAACATTAATTACATGTCTAAACTGCAAGATCCGGGAGTTTACCGCCCAAGAACGTTCTTGGGGAGTAAACTCCAAAATGGAGCTTTATGGCTACCTAGTCTCGTTTCCTTGTTAGGAAACTAGTTAAGGACTTAATGTATAATCATTAGAGGCTAGAAATCATCAAAGAACAACAAGCAATTGGAGTTTACGACCCAAGAGTTCTTGGACCGTAAACACCATTTCCAAGGGCCAATATTGAGCCCTAAATCACCCTTAAGGCTTAGGACATTTACCTTCTAATGCTTGTAGCTAATTTGGGCACCAAAACACTTCAAAATCATAAAGTTCTAGGAGTTTACGGCCAAGATATGCTCTTGGGCCATAAACCCCTTTTTCAAGGGCTAAGGATGCCCTAAACTCCCCTAAGGCTTTGAGACTATTAACCTTTGATACTTGTAACTTGAATGGGGAGTAAATGACACAAAAATCATCCCTTAAAGGGAGTTTACGGCCAAGGAACATCACTTGGGCCGTAAACTCCAACTAAAGGCACAAATGTGTGCCTAATGTCCCCTTTAGCCTTAGATAAAAACATAGAAGCTATCCTACATGTGCAAGTGACCAAAAAGAATTAAAACCAACACCACATAGGAGTTTATGGCCGTAAACTCTAGGGGATATGGTCTTTAGGCCGTAAACTCCTCTATGGAGCATTCTAGGGCCTTAAACTACTTCATGGATTATTCCAACAAGGCTAGGCTAATTCTAGGATTAAGATAGCACCTTAAAACACCCAAAACCACCAAGTGGGGAGTTCACGGCCGTAAACTCCAAAGGTGGGGTATGTTGGGTGGTGAACTATTATACCATGTCATTTGGTGCTTCAAACCCTTTTGCCTTGTCCCGTACCAACTTAGATGCAACCCTTAGGACTTATAACATTTATACAAAGTGTTTTCATGTTCCTAAGTGTCCCAACTTATTTTATTAAGTTATTATTTGGCTAATTAGTTATATATATGCTTATTATATGATAACTAGGCTCGTGCGTGTAAACAAGTCTCCGTTTGCCACCTAGCACGGTATCCGACACTATAATTCAAACAACTCACCACAAGTGAGTTCATACCCCTTTAGTCAACCTTTGAAATGATTTTAAATGTTTTAAATACTTTATGGGGGGAGGGGGAATACAAGTCAAACACTTATAGTTATTCCTTCAATCACATGTGATTGCATTTAATCACATGTGATTAATAACTAGGAAACCAATGATTTTATCACTGTTCAAACTGTTTATCAAACTGCTTTACTTTGAAATGTTTTACAAACTCTTATACTTTTCAAACTCATTTACAACTGTGACTCAAACAAATGTTCCTTATACTTAAGCTGTTTTATTAAACTTATGCCTTCAAATTGTTTTATAGATTGACATCAAGTCGATCTTTTCTTGAAATAATATTTATGGTTCAAATGTCTTATAAAAACTTATTTATGCTTTTACTTCTTATAAATTGCATGCCCATATATGTATAGATGTATAAATAATGTTTAAAGGGCTTAGGAAGGCCATCCGCCCTATTTCCTTTTTCTCGATTTGGATGTGGTCTGGTGGGATTTCGGGTGACCATCCGAAGGTCGTTTCAATATTAATTATATATCAAATATACATATATAGACGTAAAAGTACTTCCGTATTCATACGTACTAGACACATCATTAGTAAGTTACCATCGGGATAACACAAGATCATACATATACAACTATACTAGGAAGAGAACATATACAACTATACTACGAGAACACATACAACGATACTATGAGAACATATACAACTATACTAGGAGGAGAACATATACAACTATACTAGAATGAGAAACATTACATTACATATACAAGAATACTTAAATTACTGTGATTTAAATCGGAGCATGACTTAAAACCTCATGACCTGAGTTGTGGCCAGAGTCCCTTCGAGGGGGAGCGTGAGTTTGCGTATAGATCTATGCTGGATTGACAATCCTACACCCTGCTGCTCGCTACAGCCAGACCTGCAGGTCTGCGGGTGCCAAACGTCATTTTCTTTATTACGACCATTCATTATGTCGTTGTTACTAGTCGATAGTATGGTGCAATTTATCACATAATGCCTTAATATAAATCCGGTTTAAGGTAGTTAGTACAGCAGTAGTTCCTATAATACAAAACTACAGTACTACAATGATTTACCCATTACATATTTTTAGTGATAACCTCACTTAAACGTTAATGTACAAACTATATTTTATTAAATGATAGTTACACTTGGTAAATTACACACTTTTACAACAAACGAGCGAACAAAACAGTTAAGCCTTGGTAGAAGGCTACTTTGATAGAAAATATAGGTTTTTCTGAGAGATTCAAACTTTTACAAACACTTACATACATTTTACAACTTATACTTGTGACGGGTTCAAACGTTTTTGATAACAAACACCGACACTAAAATATTTATGAACTCACCAGCTTAATGCTGATAAACTCTTTCAAAATAACTTGTATTCTCAGGTCATCAGTAGACAGGTAGCGAGGCCAGCTTTTGAGAAGATCGAGCGCATCCAAGACTCATCTCATGTTATTTTGTTTTACATTATATTTTTGGTGCTTAAACTGTACAGAACACACTTGTATTAAAATTATATATTTAATGCAATGGATGATGTTGTTTGCTTATTTACATTTACTGTGTTGTGATACTTTACATGATGTCCTCCGCCCCAGAAAGTTTCCGCCGTTCTTGGTTTTGGGGTGTGACAGACAACCCCACTCGTGGTTGTTAATTACAACCCAAGACAAGCGAGTGACGATTCGTTCCTTTTATTTTTATTCCGGCGTCGATTAAGCGCGCGGTGTTGGTTCTCATGGTAAATCATGAGTGTATTGTTTCTCATGGTAAATCATGAGTGTATTGTTTTTTCAGAGGTTTTGTTCTCAAGCAGCGGTTACAGACTCATGGTAGCAACTTGTTAGAAACATTATACTTCATTGCTATACAAGTATTAATGTGAAGTATAAGTTTTCCCTACTTATACCCTAGGTACTACTTGTATATTAAGTAGATAATTATACCTAGCACACATAATCGTATAGAATTGAAATGGATTTATACGTAGTGTTTTTACTCGTATAGAACTGAAATAAGATTTATATGTAGCAACTTTCGTTTGTATGTAATTACAAACACTTATATTCATAGTATATGATACTTATAGGTATATACTTATTTGGTAAGTAAACTTTTATCCCTAGGATATATATAGTAAATGTTGGAGAGTCAAAATTATACTTTGAAAACTATACTTTAGAACTTAGAAAAAGGGTTATTTTATATGGAGTCAAAACATGTGGACTCACCAAATTTATGTTGACATATTTTAAATGCATGCGTTTTCAGGAAGTTGATAACTATGATACGAGAAACGACATTACACTGCCCGGTGTTTCCGCCGACGGCCGGGGTGTGACAGAAGGTATCATGAATCTGCCCCAACACCAAGGGCAACTCCAACCGATATGTTACCCTGCCTACCCTCGCGACTACCCTGAACGGACCAATATACCAGGGACCCAACTTGCCCCTCTACCTGAATTGGATCACTCCTTTCCAAGGAGATACCTTCAGGAGCACAAAATCTCCGACCTGGAACTCGAGCTCGGATCGTCACTTATCCACATAACTATTCTGGCGAATCTGAGCTGTCAACAACCTCTGTCTGACACGATGTATCTGCTCTGTTGTCTGAAGCATTATCTCTGTACTACCCATCATACGTTGCCCTACCTCACCCCAACAAATGGGAGTCCGACACCTTCTCCCATACAACAGCTCAAAGGGTGGCATACCAATGCTTGAATGATGGCTGTTGTTATTGGAAAACTCAGCCACGGGCAAATATGTGTCCCAACTCCCTCCGAAATCCAATACACATGCCCAGAGCATGTCCTCGAGCGTCTGGATTGTCCGTTTGCTCTGTCCGTCAGTCTGTTGGTGGTATGCGGTACTAAAATGCAGCCTTGTACCCAATTCCTCATGAAATTTGTTCCAGAATCTGGAAGTGAAACACACATCTCGATCTGAGACGATCGAGATCGATACTCCATGCCGCGATACCACCTCCCTCACGTACAACTCTGCCAACCTCTCAGCAGAAGAGCTCTCACTAATAGCAAGAAAGTGAGTGCTCTTCGTCAACCTGTCCACAATCACCCAAATTGCATTGACACCCTAGCAGTCCTCGACAATTTGGGGATACAATCCATGGTAATTTGTTCCCACTTCCACTCGGGTATCTCCAATGGCTGCAACTTACCATGCGGAAACTGGTGCTCGGCCTTAACCTTGCGACAGGTCAAGCACCTCTCTACGAAGCATACGACATCCCTCTTCATGCAGGGCCACCAATATTCTCTTTTCAGGTCCAAATACATCTTAGTGGCCCCGGGATAGATCGAGAATCTCAATCTATTCCATCAAGATGGTACGCGTTCCGCCCACAAACGGTACCCAAACCTGACCCTGAAAGGTCATAAGTCCTCGATTATTGGTAACAAACTCCGATAGCTGCCCGATCACTCGCTCCCTTTTGCGGTTCTCCGGTCTCACGGCCTCTGCTTGGGCCCCTCGAATGGTGTCCCATACTGGAATCATCACTGTCAATCTCATGCAAACATCTCGTAGCGGGGCGCTCTTCGCCCTACGGCTCAGAGCATAGGCTACAACATTAGCCTTGCTCGGGTGGTACAAGATCTCACAGTCGTAATCCTTTACCACATCCAACCATCTTCTCTGGCGCATATTCAGGTTGGGCTGATCCATCAAGTACTTCAAGCTCTTGTGGTCCGTGTATATTTTACACCGAATCCCATATAGATAATGACGCCAGATCTTGAGAGCGAACACCACCGCCCCCAACTCCAGATCTTGGGTGGGATACCTCGCCTCATGAGACTTCAGCTGACTCGATGCATATGCTATCTCCTCTCGCACATATTCAGGTTGGGATGATCCATCAAGTACTTCAAGCTCTTGTGGTCCGTGTATATTTTACACCGAACCCCATATAGATAATGACGCCAGATCTTGAGAGCGAACACCACCGCCCCCAACTCCAGATCGTGGGTGGGCTACCTCGCCTCATGAGGCGTCAGCTGCCTCGATGCATATGCTATCACATGCACCTTGTGCATAAGAACCGCTCCCAACCCTGATATCGATGCATCATAGTACACCATGAAATCCTCCATCCCTTCCGGGAGGGCGAGCACCGGGGCTTCACACAATCTCTGGCGAAGTGTCTCGAAAGAAGCTTGCTACTTTGGGCCCCATGAAAAAGCAACACCCTTACGGGTCAACCTGGAAGTGGCACGGCGATCTTGGAGAAATCCCTGATAAATCTCCGATAATAGCCGACCAATCCTAGAAAGCTCCTGATCTCGGTGGGCGATCTTGGTACCTCCAACCTCATGACCGCCTCAATCTTGGCCGGATCGACCAAAATCCCATTCTGGTTGATGAGATGCCCTAAGAACTGGACCTCTCGTAACCTGAACTCACACTTGGAGAATTTAGCATAAAGCCTCTCTGATCTCAGAACACTAAGGATTTCCCTCAAATGTTCCTCATGTTGTTCTCTAGATATCGAATACACCAAAATATCATCAATGAACACGATCACCGACCGATCCAGCATCGGCCTGCACACCCTGTTCGTGAGATCCATTAATGCTGCTGGTGCATTGGTGAGCCCAAAAGGCATCACCACGAACTCGTAATGCCCATAACGAGTTCTGAACGCCGTCTTCTGGATAACTTCATCCCGAACCCTCATCTGATGATAACCCGACCTCAAGTCTATCTTGGAGAACCAAGATGCCCCCTGCAACTGATTGAACAGATCATCGATCCTCGATAACGGATAACGGTTCTTGACCGTCAACTTGTTCAGCTCCCGGTAATCAATGCACATCCAGTGTCAACCATCCTTTTTCTTGACAAAAAGGATCAGCGCTCCCCAAGGTGAGTTACTCGGTCGAATAGACCCCTTCCCCAACAGCTCCTGAAGCTGTGAGGATAACTCTTGCATCTCTGGCGGCGCGAGGCGATAAGGCGCCTTGGCGATATGTACTGCTCTCGGAACAAAATCAATACGGAACTCCACTTGCCTCCGACAATTCCTCGGGAAAAACATCCGGGAACTCGCACACTATTGGAACGTCATCAATCGAACTTGGTCTCCCAGCGGCCACTCGCGTGTCCATCACATAGGCTACGAATCCGCTTCAGCCTTGCTGCAAACTCTGTCTCGCCCTGGCAGCCGAACAAAACGCTGACCCACATCGGGTTCTCTCGCCGTACACCGTAAGTACTCCCCCACTAGGGTCTCGTATCGTCACCAACTGATGCTCGTAGTCTATAACAGCTCCAAATCGGGTCAACCAATCCATGCCCACTATTATGTCCCCCATCGCAATCGGGACCAGATCTATCGGGAACTCCACACCGAAGATCTCAAGGATACATCCTCGAATCACATCCGTAGCATACACCGCTCGCTCGTCAGCTTTAGAAACTCGCAGAGGTCGACTCAATGCCTCTCGTCGGATACTAATGTGCTGACTAAATGTCAAGGAAACAAATGACCAACTCGCACCCGAGTCAAATAACACCAAAGCAGGTACAAAATTCACAAGATAAGTACCTACGCATATCATCATATAAGCACAATATCACAACTCAAAAATAAATAAAGAATACATACCAGCCACAACATCGGGCGCTGTGCGGACCTCCTCCTCCGTCAACTGGAAAGCTCTCCCACGAGCCTCCGGTGCCTCGGCTTTCACTGGCCGAACCTCGGTAACCCTAGTAGCAGGCGCAGATCCCTGTGCTGACCGCTGATGCAACTACGGACACTCGGCCTTCCGATGGCCAGTCTGGTTGCAATGAAAGCAAACCATAAATCCCTTGGGGAAATCCTTGGCGATATGCCCCTCCTTGCCACATTTGTAGCAAGCACCCGATCGACAGACCCGCTCATGTCCCTTGCCGCACTTCCCACAAGTGCGGCCCTTCTGGCCTCCAGTCCTCAAATCAGCGGACTTGGTTAGCTTGGCTGCCGTCTTAGACTGAGCCAGCCGCCGATCCATCCTTTGAGACTCGGCCTCCTCCCTGGCCTGAGTCTCCAACTCAATCTCCCTCTTCCGGGCATTCGCCTGGAGCTCAGAAAATGTCCAGTACGTCGAGTTCGACACGAACTCCCGAATGTCTCTCCTCAGAATGCCCAAATACCGACTCATACGTGCCTGCTCAGTAGACACCTGCTCAGGGCAGAACATCGCGCTCTCGTGAAACTTCCTCGTAATCACAGTGACCGAATCAGTACCCTGCTTGAGGGTCAAGAACTCCTGAACCAACCGTTCCCTCTCCACCGGGGGAACTTACTCGTCTCTCAATATGGTGGTGAACCTCTCCCACGTCACCTCTGAAATCTCTACAACTGTAAAGCTTGCCGTCACGAACTTCCACCAGTTTTTCGCTCCCAAGCAAAGCTGGTTCAACGCGAACCGAACCCTCGGATGCTCTGGACATGAACACGTATAGAAGCATCCCTCAATATTAGCAATCCATATCATCACAGCGATCGGATCCTATATCCCATCAAACTCAGGTGGCTTCATGTTGCTGAACTCCCGAAACAACAACGAGCCACCTCCCTGAGGCCTGGAGTAGCCACCGCTGTGGTAGCTGCAGCAGCAGCAGCCTCAGTCACCGCGGCGTACTGCTCGTCGAAAGTCTCAATCAGAATGGTCATAATAGACCCAAACATCTCCGGAATCTCGGTCCTGATCGCCGCCGCCACCTCATCGTGGATGATCTGACGAAGCTCCTCGTCACTCACACCGCTCGCCTCAGGTCTGTGGCGTGTCCCAACCATGATGTCTCTGAAATATAACATAATAATATCAAAGACTCGCTCGAGCATGCTCGCACACGATAAATCGACCCTACTTGTTCCTTAGTACCCAAAGGATTTTTACTTAGAGTGTGCACTGCTCCGGTGTCTTCGGTAGTACGGGCCCTTATACTACCGTCTACACCGCATCAGTATTCACCCTAAGTCCTCCTCCTTGGATCCCAAATCACAAGTACTCTATATCTCACTGGCATAGGCTACCCTTCGGTAGACCTCTTATCAGCCCCTCACTGCTACCTACTCGCTCTCAAGCATCACATAGCAGCACAATCATTCCTAGGCTAAGGCATCAAAAAATCTGGCCACTCTAGCTCTAATATGAATACCTATCCAACTCTAGCATGCATATCATATCATAACATATCTCATAACACATAATGTAAAGGTATTTTGGGAAACCATATTTCGGGCGCTGGCTGATCGTACACACACTGCTCCGTTCTGTCTTTCTCAAAACCTTTTACTATTTAGAAAAATTGTTTATTTTATGAAAACTTTCTCAAATCCTCAGTTTGAGTTTAGATTCATCCAAAGATGCACCCGAATCCCAAATCAATGCTCTGATACCAACTTGTAACAACGTAAATTTTCAAAACAGTTTTTTTTTTCATTTCTAAAATGTATTTTCATTCGTAAATAAAAAAACATAAATCCAATGTATAAATATCGTCATAACAAATGTATCAAATCCCAAGATCAAATCATATCCAAATCCATCAGTGTGTGTAAGATTCAAGCTGGCGCCTTCCTGCGGTCGTCACTAGTACCTGAAACACATTACACATAACACTGTAAGCATAAAAGCTTAGTGAGTTCCCTAATATACCACTTAGACACATACTCTTTTCCAGGCCATACTCTACACGACCTTCCGGTCCATGTGTCTCAGGGGACTTCCGTCCCAGTCCCAGTAGACCTTCCGGTCCTACTCATATCGACCTTCCGGTCCATGACTCCTTGAACTTCCGGTCCACGTCATAATGCCTTCCGGCCCATATCATACATAGCATACATATCACATACATAACTCATACAGAACATCCAACACATAACATACAATACATACATCTCATAGCATACAAGACCTCCCGGTCACACATAGGTACCTTTTCAGGTACAGTATAGTGAGAAGACTCACCTCGAATATCTCGATAAATCTCAAACTCGAGAATCTTGCTCTAACCTGCTCCTATTAATATAAGGTGGTTTCTCTAATCAGTACAACTTTCAAAATCAACTTAAATCTCTTCCCATGATCTCTCAGGAGGGTAAAAGACCATTTTACCCCTCCAATGACCCAAAGGCCCAACCTTCTAGGGTACGCGGCGCGTACTAGATCTGTACGCTGAGCATACCTGGCGTCTTCACAGAATCGGGGTACGTAGCACCTTATGCCGTGCGTACTAGGAGTACGCCCAACGTAACTCCCAACTTTCTCCTCCTTTTCATTCTGGTCTTAATCGGTTAAGCCAGACGTCCAAATCATAGATTTGACCACTTCCAAGTTTCTTAATGCATAAAGTTGGTGACTTTAAGCCTTTGCATGGTTGAAAGAGTCACCAACACTCAAACCTTACCATAAACAACACTTTCGGGCTCCTACTTCTAGCATGACTCTAAAGTAACGACCAAGATAGGATTTTTATGGATCAACTACCCTCAAAATACTGAAATGGGACAGATCTAGGTCCTTGGAACGCTTTTTGCTCATAAAGTCTCCACCTTTGGGACTTAAACCCTAGAAATGAATCATGAACACCAAGTCAATTATCAAAGGAAAGTTTTGATCTTTTTACCTCCAAATGAAACTCCTTTCTCTATAGATCTCAAATCCAAGTCCTGAATCCAAGCCTTGATCTCCACAAGCACTTCTCCTTCTTCTTCTCTAACACACAAAAGCAAGATAGCTCAAATTACACACTTACAAGCTTTAGGACGTAGGAATACTCTCTTAGGGTTTCTCTCTGTGACAATGGAGGCTGAGGATAAGACTGTAGCATCCCATTTATAGTGCACAACAATTAATTAGGGTTTTTAGTCTGGGCAGATTATGCCCAACGTAGCCCAATGTATGCCCAGCGTACTCCATCGAGTCCGCGTCCAAAATAAGCGCGCGAGTACGTGCGGCGTATGCCTTATTACGCCCAACGTACTCACAAGTCCAATAATTCAACTTAAGGGACTTATCTTGACAACTTTTAGAAATAGAAGGGTTATAATGGTTACCTGAGATTCGGGATGTTACACATCAATGGAAAATTTCAACATGAACACGATGACGTCTTTTTCTCATCTGCTAGAATCTTCAAAAAAGATTCTTATGCTAATTTCAGAGTATTATGATCAATGGGCTGATCGCATGGAAGACTACTTAAATGGACTGGATGAAGAGCTTTGGGAATGCATTGATGGCAATGTTCTTCCTGCTGCGAATGTTTAAGTAATTGGTTCATCTGCTTTAATACAAAGTGTTTCTAAACAATCAACAAGGCTGAAAAAGAATGAGAAAAGATGTATGAGAGAGCTTCATGGTGCTCTTCCACCTGTTGTTTATAACTACGTTCGTAGTTGTAAAATCTGCAAAAAGAAATATGGAATACTCTCAAAGAGAAGTTTCAAGGGAGTGAAAAGACGAAAATCAACTCAGTGAAGCATTGTTTGGTGGAGTTGAAAGAGTTCAAGCAAAAAGAAGGTGAATCTATCAAATTTTCTTACGATCGCTTGAATGAACTCATCTTCAAATGCAGTCGTAATGGAATAACAAGGACAACAATGGAGTTTAATCTTACCTTCATTATGGGATTAAGAAAAGAATGGAAAAATGTTAGTCTCATGGTGAAAACTCAACAGAGCTTCGATACCTCAACTCTGAATGATCTTTACAATCTGCTGATGACTCATGAGCCAGAAGTTATCGAAATGGCTGAAGTATTAAAGATAAGCTTGGGAGGACCACTTGCTACTGAAAAAGAGAATTCTAATGATGAAGGCTTTATTGTTAACTCAAATGACGAAGCCATTGCTTTTTACTCCAACAACAAAGTACATAAATTTTATAAAAAGCCATTTGGTTTGAAAGTAAGGACTGGTGAGGCAAAAGTGAGTTTTGCGGGAAAAGTGAATGAGGAGAAGAAGTTCGAGAAGAAAGAATCAAAGACTGAAGATTCGAAAGTTGAAAAGAAGCTCAAAGGCGACTCAGTTGTCGACTATCACTATTGTCATGGTGCGAATCATATGGCAAGTGACTGTATGCCTCAAAAGAAAGAGGAGAAGGAACGTAAGATCAAAGACGAAGCATATTATGTCGAACAATTGGAGGAAGTAAGAGGTAAAGCGAAAGGGCGCAATGTATGCAAAGTTTGAGGGTGAAGATGAAGAGAATGTTACCGGTCATTGTTTCATGAAGTAAAGTGGAGATAAATCACCAATGACCATGAAGGTACGTTCTATACTTCAATCTTTTAATATTCCTTTGAATGCTTATGATTCTGAATTGATTGCTTTTGATGACACTGTTTCTTATTTTGATAATTTGGTTATCTTTGCTAGTAGTGAGGCTAAGAAATCTAGTACTCAGTTACTAGAGGTACAAAAGCAGTTGGATTCGAAGAAAATGAAAGTAGAATATCTTGAGTTACAAAAAACTAATCTCATGTGTGATAGGGACGATTTGAATAATGATGTTCTCTTGTTATTAGCTCAAAGAAACATATATTGTAATTCAGCTAAGAGAGTATATGCAAAATTAACTGCTTTACATCACTCATCTGATATAAGCAAATAGCAACATAGGAAGTTATTACCATTCTTAGTTTTTTAAAGAGAAAAGATTGATTGTGTGTCATATGATTGTGAAAAGACAATAACCGAGTTTGATAAAGTTCCTGATAATAGATTTGCTTATGGAATTGTGAAAATAGATAATTTTTTGGATGCTAATGAATTAGTTGACATTATGAATGAAACCTTAACCAAGAATGAACATATAAAGATTTTGAAAAGGACTGAGAATTCGAAGTTTGACTCTCAAGCTAATTTTGCTAATATTGAAGATAATTATGATAATATTAGCAAAATTAGTGAAATTGAGGAGGAAGAATCTATCGATTGTTCTCAGTTGTGTGTCATTAATGTGACATCTTTGGCTAAAGGCAAAGAAAAATAAAATGATTCATTGGAAATGACTAACACTGACCAACCTTCAAGTTTGAAAGTTTATGATGATGAATATGAAAGGTCTTATTTTGTGGTTTGGGCTAGGCAACTGAATGTATAGATGCTATAGGGCTTTTGTTTATGTTGATTGGAGTGTTTACGGTTGAGAGCTGTGTTTACGGTCTGATTGTGACAGTAAACCTGTTTACGTCTGCCTGGCCGTAATCAGATTTACGATTCGTATTCCTATATATATTGCTTGTCAGAGTCAGTTGTAGTGGTTGTCAGTCAATAGTGCTTATGGTCATCAAGTTGCACTTGAGGTTTTTGCGATATTGTAGCACCTGGTTTCTTGGTATGTATTATGTTATTGAATCTTCATTTATTTTTGCATTTTTGGCCTTGGATTCGGCGAGTCGAAGGACGAACTTGTCGAGTAGAAGCGGGATGAGGCACAGGGTTTAAGCTGCGGACTCGGCGAGTAGCCCTTGTTCGGACAAAAACCCTAATCCACGGGTTTGCACCCTATTTAAACGACCTTATGCAGCCTCCTTTCCCCCTTTATGCTCCCAAACACTCCTCATAGCAAACCCTAGCCATTTTTGTGAAGATCTAAGGCTTTTTGAGTGATTCTTGTGAGTTTTGGTCTCAAGGAAGAACGAAGAACATAGAAGGATCAAGAGGGGACTGAAGGATTCGAGTTTGGTTCATCATTTGCAGTCTTTGGAAGGTATAAAGTCTGAACCTTGCTCATTCATTTGTTAGATCCCTCTTTGAGGTGGTTTATGGCTTTTATAAACCATTTTTGGTGGCCAACCATGTTTGCAAACATGGTTGGGGATTTGGGCTTCTGTATCATGTCATTTTATGAGCCATAAGTCAGATCTAGGTTGCTTTTTGCACCAAGGAAGGCCCCATGCAACAAAAGAACCATTTTAGAGACTTTTAAGCTCTAATGTCCCATGCATGCACGTAAAGTTTGTAACTTTACGTGCTAGATTGAGTTTAGGAGCCTAGATCTATCATTTAGTTAAGTGTTGTACATCAGAAATCGAAGTTCTTAGTAAGGAATCTGATAGATCTATTTCCTGGACTCGGCGAGTCCAAGGGTTTTGGTCCCATATCAGTAAGGGTCATTAGGACCGGTTGAGTGTGGAAGGGTTCTAGGAGTCCCGGGGAGTGACCCCATGCTCTGGACTAAGCAAAGTGTTATGGGAATTTATGGTACTCGGCGAGTGGATGAACGAACTCGGCGAGTCCAAGACAATCTTCATGGAACTCGGCGAGTTGTTAATCAACTCGACGAGTCGAGGACAAAACATGTTCATAGGATGAAGAGTAACCCGATGAGTTGTTCATACAACTCGGCGAGTCAAGTCATGACATGAGTATTAGTTGATGATGAGCTCGACGAGTTGTTCATAGAACTCGGCAAGTCGGATGTAGATTCAGTTGGTGTTCATTTAGAAGGAAAACTCGTCGAGTCATCGCCTAACTCGACGAGTACAGATGGGTATGAGGTCTGATGGAAGGATAGGGACTCGGCGAGTTGACGAGTCAACTCGGCGAGTCAGGTCAGCTGGAAGTTGACTTTGACTTGGTCAAGGGGTAAAATGGTCATTTTACCCTAAGGGTAGATGTCAGTTTCTGACTAAATATTTTGTGGGAGATTTAGTCGGAGGATTCTCGGAGCAGCAGAGGCAGCAGTCAGAGGATTCCCGCATAGTTCAATAGCTACGAGGTGAGTTACCTTCCACTAGGGGTGGGTCTAAGGCCACGATGCTGGCCCACCATTAAGGAGTATTTAGAACATAATTGTCTTTGTGATAATTTATCTTGGTCTGGTATGCATTTGGTTATGTGTTATATCTATATGATATGTTGCATGATAGGGATTGTTTCCCTGATAGTGGTTCACACAACACCAAATGCAAAGAATAAACTTAAGAGAATACTCTAACACACGCAAAATCGGCCAATCCCTCTTGTTTCTTAGTGTAACCAATTTTCGGGAGAGTTACATTGCTTATATAGTGTGTTGCATTAGGTAAACCCTAATGTTCCATGACTCTTCATTTCTTGATCCATGGGTTAACTCCATGGAGCATCCTATGGGTAGAACCCAACTTGATAATCCATGGAGCCTCTTAGCCTACTATATAAGATATGGAAGATTTACATAATCTACCCATATATTTAATTAGTTATCTTTTGATCACATAATTAATTCTAAATTAATTCTTGATCAAAACTAATTAAATAGTATTATTAATATATTAGAACTTATAATATATTAATAAACCTTATGTGTTATTTGTCTCATTTAGTTTATCCAATTGCATGGTGCCATGCAACCCAAATGGACCATGCCGGGTCGGGTCAAGTACTTACCAGAAATAGTTATATACTTAGACACCTTATCCAATAGTCTCCCACTTGGATAATTCTAATAAATATAACTGCAATACTTCAGAAACCGATAGTCAATCGTAGCTCTTTCAAGGTCTCTCGGAACTGAGAAGATGTTGATATGCAATTTAAGATAAGTGATCATATAATCCTCTGTTCTAGATATCAGCTGGACAAATACATGGAACAATGTGTTGCTTATTGTCCAACAGTTTGTTTCCCGATTTCCGATTTGTTTGACAAAGAACTTAATTGAGCACATCAACTTAGTTCAGACCGGGCCCGTTACATAGTTCAAAACAAAATCATCGAGGGGCCCAGATATCAGCTTCTAATCCAAGAGGAACATATGAACTTCGACTCATATGTTTGTTCTACTACTAGTTGAATTATACACAAAAGCACGTTTTATAACATCGAGTTACCAATGCGTTTTCGTACAATCAATGCATAATCAATTCATAGTCAACAAATCATATCTCTAGGTTTGAAGACTTATATGATATTACCATCTCACGATCACTCGAGATAAAATTCTATGAAGTGATTCCAGTGAGCGTGGGTTGAATCCAATGCTTAAAACTTATGAGCGCTCATGATTGTTGTAGCCATGTCCAACATCTTAGACCTCTGCAACCAATCATGACAGTCTTGATTCATATCTACTTCCAACAAATGACTGAGTGTGGAAAATTTGAATAATATGTGAAACCACAACATACTATTCTGAAAGTCAAAACATGCAAAAGAAATTATAGTAAACGATTGACAAAAGATAGTGTTAGTTCCAGTATTGTGTTGCGTCTATTGGGCTCGTTAGCTAGTCCAACCTTTATCTCCGGTATAGGCCTGTCCATCCGTGAGTTTTGTAGGGTTTATTATAAATAAATGCTTTCATGCATCCTAGAACGTAATGATTAGAAACGATTAGAGAAGTATTTTCAAGTATATTCGTCGTTCTTGTTTTGTAAACCTAGAAGTCCTCTATAGCGGAAGTTCTTAGTCGAGATCTGCTGAGGATTGAGTAATCTAAGCATTCGACTCATTGTGATCCATACTTGTGTTTTATTTCCTTGCTTTTTACGTTCTTTACTTACCTATTACGAAGAAGGTACAATCTCTTTTTGTTTCATTCAAAGTCCCACAAAAATCATATGAAAAAGAATTAAATAGCTTAAATTCAAGAATTTCAAATCTGGATAGTTGTTTAACTCAAACAAGGGTCACCAATTCTAACCTAACTGACCAAATAAGCAGGGTGTCATCCAAGAGTGAGGAACGAAGGATGTGGATAGAGCTGAAGGAGTCAGAGATGATTAAGTCTAAGGACGAAAACATTTATTTACAAAGAGACAATTTAAAACTTTTGAAACAGAGAAATGTTTTCTGTTTAATTGCTAAACATCTTTATGCTAACATCACTCAATTTCATCTTAACTGTGAAATAGGGCAGAAAATTCATCGCATGATTTTGCCCTTCCTTGAGTTTAAGGAGGATGAAATCGATGCTGAAGCATATAACTGCGAAAGTGTTGTATCATATGATGATGTGAATCCCACCTATATGTATGGTCTGGACAAAATCGAATCTTTTATAAGGTCCAAGGACCATAAGGACATGCTGAAAAACCTTTTGGATGAAAACGATAAACTGAAACTAAGGACCGAAACCATACAAAAATTTGACTCATTGAATGCAAACTTGAGCTCAGAAAATAAAATTGATGTTGAAAAAGCGTCTGAGCTTAATGAGGATGATGATATGAGCGTAATTTCTGTAGAGGATGAAGTCGATTGTTCTAAGTTTGTCTAGAGCGAACCCGAAAACCACAAAAATCTTATTTTTGAAAATTCTATGAAGTTTGCTCGTTTGTCCCAGAATAAGTCTCCCACTCTAGAAGAAAAGGCTTTTGTGTACCCAAAGGTGAGGAAAACACCAAATCAAGTATATAAGGTCACAGGAGTAATCGAACATCAAACAACCGAACTCACTGCCATAGTGAATGAAGATAATGCAGATGGCTGTGATGAGTTTTTCTGGTGTGCTCCCATAGATAACGCTGACTAAACTGTTGGTCTATCAGAGCGAACGTCCAGTAAAACCAAAGGCAGATATGTTCCAGAGCCACTGAACAAGCCTGACAACTTCGACGTGCCAAGCACTAGTGGTACAACAGAAGTTCCCGTAGAAGAAGTTACTTCCACAAGTGAAACATCATTTGTGAGAAGTGAACCGGCTGACAAGAAGCAGAAGCAAAAGGCTAACATCCACAAATAGCCGAAACTAGTGAAGGATCAAAAGCAGCAAAGAAATCAAAGATACAAAAAGAATCTCTCTGAGCGAAAGCAGTTTTGGCGCTCTCAAAACAATCATTTTTCTTATCATGACAAAAATTCAAAGTCAGAGAAAAGTGTTGTTAGGCCGCAAGAGGGCAACAACAACCGAAAGGACAAGTTCGGTTCAGAGAGCACCAGCAACCGAAAGCATAGGTTCGGTTCCGAAAGCAAGAGCTACAAAAGTTGAAGGTTCGGTCCCTCTAATGATCAAAAACAAAAGGGTCACTTAGAACCTCACGTCAGGAAACATTATCAGTCAAAATTCTCTCATTCTAATACCTCTCATTCTAAACCTAATTCTGTTCCTGCTCAAAGTTCAAATTCTTCAAAGGATTTGAAAGGAAAATCGAAGGTTTCCACAGTCAAGAATGACCGAAAGCAGTCCAAGGCCCAAACGCCAAAACCTGAAACCAAAATGACTGTAACTAATCCTAACAAAATCAAAGTATACACAATTAAAAAGAAAGATGAAACAACTTTAATAAAAAGAATATATCTTGTTGATGTTTCTCTTACTATTCCTGTTCCTGTGAAAGGCTCACATGGACCTAAGAAACTTTGGGTTCCTAAATCTACTTAATTTTTGCAGGTTATTAGTGACGAGCAGTTCGACGAAGAATGCTATATTGACAGTGGCTGCTCACGTCACATGACAGGGAGGAAAGAGGAGCTAAGGGAGTTTCGATCTCTTCAGAATGGTGGGAATGTCAAGTTCGGGAACAACTCATATGGAACGATAAAGGGTTATGGGATGATAACCAATGGTGATTTCACTATAAGAAAGGTGGCGTACGTTGAAGGACTACAACATAACCTCATCAGTGTATCTCATCTTGTTGGAGGTACCGGTCTTAAAGTTTCATTTGACGATGAGGGTTCCGAAATAATAGAGAAGAAAACAAAAAGGGTGATTCTGAAATCAGAACGCAAAGACGAAATGTTTCCTCTCAATCTCAAACCTATCAAAGGAAATCCGGCTATCTGTCTGTTATACAAAGCTCATTCTGACGAAAGTTGGTTGTGCCACCGAAGGCTCTCCCATCTCAACTTCAAAGATATCAACAAGCTTGTCACCGGAGGTCATGTTCGGGGTCTTCCATTGCTCAAGTTTGATCGAGAACATTTGTGTGTTGCATATGAAATGGGGAAGCAGAGTCGTCAAAGTCACCCATCCATTATAAACACTAAAGTTGTTGAACCGCTTGAGTTACTTCACATTGACTTATGTGGTCCATCATCTATCGAAAGCATTGGTGGTAGCAAGTATATTCTTGTTATCGTTGATGAATTTTCACGATTTACATGGGTATTCTTTCTGAAGCACAAATCTAAGGCCACTCTCAAGCTAAAGATGTTTATTAAGCAGGTTGAAGTGCAACTGTGAAAAGTCGTTCGCAACATCAGGAGCGACAATGGACTGGAGTTCAAAATTGAAGAATTTGAAGACTTTTTAGCAGAAAAAGGAATCAGTCACAACTTCTCATCCCCCTACACACCTCAACAGAACGGTATTGTCGGACGACGAAACCGCTCCTTGTGTGAGGCAGCCCGAACGATGCTAAGTTTCGCTTCTCTACCCTTATATTTCTGGGCTGATGCTATTGCTGCAACATGTTTTACGCAGAACAGGTCCTATCTCAACAAGCGTTTTTCTCTTACCCCTTATGAGATCATCAACAACAGGAAGCCGAACGTAAAATTCTTCCATGTATTCGGCTCACGATGCTTCATTTTCAACTCTAAAGAACGTCATAACAAGTTCGACGTTAAAGCTGATGAAGGAATTTTTCTGGGATACTCACTCACTTCAAAAGCGTACCGGGTTTTAAATAAGTGTTAAAGGAAGATGGAAGAAACGTATTATGTGACTTTCGATGACAGCTACATCAAGAAGCTAAAGGCCACTGAAGATGCAATTGGAGAGATTTTCACTCAAACAGGTCAAGTCACGGCCTCAATTGCTAATTTGTTTTAGCAGTTTGTAGAACTATTCAATGAACCGAAGAAAGCTACTCTCTCAGAAGCCAAGGCAGCAGACAACAAAATCGACCATCTGAAGCAAATCGTCGAAGATGCCGCCAAACGATTGGGTGAAGGAGAACATTTTCCAAACGAACCTCCAAAGCATGGTGCTTCAGTTGAGGGGGAGAATCCACCTTCTGCAAAACAACCGAGCTCACAAATTGAGGGGGAGAATTCCATTTCACTTCCACCCGAAAGCTCAACTGCACCCGAAAGCTGAACACCACCCGAAAGTCTTGTAACACCAGAAAGTCCAGCTACACCTGAAAGCTCATCAGTCGAGGGGGAGAATGTCGATTTGTTTTACGACGATGATAGCCAATCTGAATTAGAAGAAATGGTAAATGTTGAATTGGATCCATCCTATGATCCAAATTACCTTCCTCTCGTTAAGTGGACCAGAGATCATCCTGTGTCTCAGGTAGTGGGAAATGTCTCTGAAAAGGTTCTGACCCGATCTCAACTGAAGGCAAAGCAAACTTCTCCATTCTCCAAAGTAGAGTTCTGTATGTACAATTCTTTCGTCACAAAAGTTGAACCAAAGACAGTTAATACTGCTCTTGATCACTCTGACTGGGTTCAAGCTATGCAAGACGAACTCAACGAGTTCAAAAGAAACAAGGTTTGGAGCCTCATTCCGACTCCTAAAGACGCCTCAGTTGTTGGTCTCAAATGGGTATTCAGAAATAAAATGGACAAGGAAGGCAATGTGATCAGAAACAAAGCTCGTCTAGCGGTGAAAGGATACTGCCAGGAGGAAGGAATTGATTATGAGGAAACTTTTTCTCCAGTAGCAAGGCTAGAATCTGTTCGAATATTTCTGGCCTATGCTGCACATAAGAGCTTTGAAGTCTACCAAATGGACGTAAAATGCGCCTTTCTGAACGGAGAACTTGAAGAAACCGTTTACGTGGAGCAACCTCCTGGGTTTGTTAATGAAAAGTTCCCCGATCACTGTTATATTCTGGACAAAGCGGTTTACGGTCTGAAACAAGCACCTAGGGCATGGTATGAAACACTAACCAAGTTTTTAAAGATGTCAAAATTCAAACAAGGTTCGGTTGACCCAACCTTCTTTCGTAAGAAGGAAGGTAACCACCTTATGATTGTTCAAATCTATGTCGATGACATCATTTTTGGCTCAACGAATCCTAGCTTAATAGCTGAATTCAGAAAGCTGATGGAGACTAAATTTGAAATGAGCTCAATGGGTCCGATTAACTATTTCCTTGGTTTAAATATTAGACAGGGACCCGAAGGCATCTTTATCAACCAGGAAGCTTACACCAAGACTCTTCTTGCTAAATTTAACATGATGGGAGACTCAAAAGTTAAAGTTCCAATGGCATTCGGCACTAAACTTACACCATCCTTGGAGAAACCGCCAATCGATATTACGTTATATCGTCACATGATTGGTTCTTTAATGTACCTTACGGCTAGCAGGCCTGATATAATGTTTTATGTTTGTTACTGTGCTAGATTTCAGGCGAATCCTCGTGAACCCCATATGCTTGCTGTGAAAAACATACTCTGGTATCTAAAACGAACCACCTCTCTCGGTTTATGGTATCCATCAAACTCAGGTTTCTTCGTTCAAGCCTACTCAGATGCAGACCTTGGAGGTTGTGGTTTAGACAGGAAAAGCACCACTGGAGGCTGCCAATTCCTAGAAGGGAAGTTGGTTAGCTAGCAATCAAAGAAACAGACATGTGTATCTCTGTCTACAGCCGAAGCAGAGTACATCGCAGCTGCCTCCTGTACATCTCAAGTGATTTGGATCCAAAGCCAGCTCCGGGACTATGGACTCAATATGAAAAAGATCCCACTATATTGTGACTCAGAAAGTGCAATTAGGATCTGTCATAACCCAGTGCAACACTCCAAGACTAAGCACATATCATTGAGGTATCACTTCATAAAGGATCATGTGGAAGATGGGAACGTCGAAATTCACTTTGTTCGAACCACTGATCAACTGGCCGACATCTTCACCAAAGCTCTTCCTGAAGCATCTTTCAACAAAATTCTACAAGGGCTAGGAATGATGGAATCGGAGTTAGTACCAAAGATTACTTCTCAAGCTCAAAAGTTAGAAGAGAAATAGACCGAACGTTCGGGTTCGGGTGTCATGTATGCCAAAATGAACCAAACGCTCGGGTTCGGGTCTTGATTTGGTGTACCGAAATAGACTGAACGCTCAGGTTTGGTTGTATCATCTGCTCTTCACTTTTCACTCAAAGGTAGTTTCTTTGGTTGTAAATCTGTTGTATTATTTTCTCGAATTCATTTATCAAAGTTCTTTTCTTTTTCAAACTTATTTTTTTTGGCACCCGAAATAGACCGAATGCTTGGGTTCGGTTCTAAAATTTTTTCTCAACCGAAATAGATCGAACGCTCGGGTTCGGTTCCAACATTTTTTTTATCCAAATTTTCTATGTTTCCATTTTTTTTTAAGTTTTGTTTTAAAAATCAAAAATTCCAAAAATATTTTTTTCGTTTTCTTTTCGTTACTTCAAAAACTCCAAAAACAATTTTTTTTTTATTTTCTTTTTTTTTGTCTTATCTTTTTGTGTGTCTATTTGTGGGGATATCATTTCACTAGTTAAGTGTCCCTAGAAGCATGCTGCTGTATGTGTCCAAAGCCTTACCTGATTCTGAATAATAGCCTTACTGACTTGGTACAAACAAACCTTGTCTTCCCAATTAGGTTGTCATATTTATTCTCATCATGAGCTACCTAACTCTCTTCTCACATGAGATAAGAGTTTTCTGCTTGGTCCCTATTTTAACAGCAGAGGTACTTTGGTTTCTTTACACCATCTATACTACTTTTCTCCATCTTATTCATTTCACAAACGTAACCCTTGAGACTCTCAGAAATTACCACTGAGGTTTATGGTTACACAATTTTTGTGTTCATGATCTTAGCCACGTGTCACTATGTGCTAAGTGAAACCCAAAATTCAATACCTACTATGCATTGATGGTGAACAATAAATTTGTTCTAGCTTTCAATAATGAATTGATGGACTTATCCATGGGGATACAAAGTAAAATCTCTAATTTTCTTTTGAGTGATTTCTATGAAAATGTTAAAACCAATAACATTTCTTCCCATGGAATCCAGTTTTAATTTTTTTTTTTGAGATTTTACACACATTATTTTTCCTTGCCACTTAAATTATCTCCCACCTACTTGTTCAAACAGACTACACCGGTCTCACAAGTACTTCGTTCGATTTCTGTCTTATATCAAGATCAGGAATTCTGAATTGAAGCGAAAGCCACCCAATTAAGCCTAATTAAAAGAAGCCTTTCAACACTTCTTAATAAGTGTCTGATCGTTATTCAACGGGAAACCACACAAACACTTTAAGGTCTCTCTTGACTTTGAAGGAAGAGATTCGTGCCCGGGATCCATTGCTTCGTGTTTTTATTGACATCACATAATCCCTCAACTGTGTTGCTCTATTTCTTTTTCTTTTACACACTAAGCACGGAAATCTTTTTGATTTTCCAAAATTCAGGTTTCATTAGTTACAAGGCATTTTAAAGGGATTGGCAGTTATTAACAGGTTGTGGTCAATATTAATCCACGTGGGTAATTTTTCTTTTGCTTTAAAGATGTTGTTAACTCTAACAGGATAAGATTATCAAATGCTGACTCAGGTGGGTGTCCAATCAATTTGATTTCAAACGGCGCTAGAAGGCCACGCGTGCGAATTGGAACCGTTTCATCTGAAAATGGCGCCTGATGGGAAGGCGTGTAAATCGGGACTGACACTCTCTCTCATGCGTGATCATCGATGCTCATAACTGTCACGCATCAATCACTTCCGAAAAACCCTTCGCATTTCCCTCGAAGATTTGGGACAGATTCTTCTCTCTCCTCTACTCACAGTATAAAAGGCCACATAAACCATTGTTTACCTCTTTACTGCCCCCATATTTCAGAGACCAAGAAACCTTCAAGCATTCTACTGTTCATCATCTCTCCCATCTTCATCACAACAATGGCGGATTCTTCATCTGTTCATGCAACCTCTCACATCTTGCCGATTCGTCCCCAACAGAGTTTGATCATCGATCTTACTCCTCAGGTGTACGACGCTTTCATGTTCCCGATAATCGAGTGTCTCAAGTACTCGCCGATTGCTCCTGCTCTCACCAGAGCTGAAGCAGTTCCCATGGAGTTCATGTCCCAGATTTTTGCCACTGCTCACTACGACAAGGTCGTCGATCGGATTTTCTTCGACGTGTTCAGTCACAAGGCGTCAATTTCCAAGCAGCGATTCTGCTCATTGTTAGGGTTTGAAACTGATTCATCGAGGGTTAACCCTGAAACCATTCCAATGGGTCATCTTTTCAACATGTTCTACAACATGGGGTACACTGAGGTACTCACAACGGTCACGAAATTCAAGAAATCGTGCCTGCCTCCTCAGTGGAATGGGTTATTTACGGTACTGTTCAAGGGGCTGTATGAACGTAGTGCTGGATCGGACGGGGAAAGTCGTCTTTTTCTCTCGATTCTATATGGGGTCTACAACGGAATCAATATGGACTACGGATCAGTCCTTTGGCAACAACTTATTCAGAGTCTCTCTTCAACTTCTCGGCACTCTGAAATTTCATACGCCCGTTTCTGGACTCTTGTTACTAAGTGGGTGATGGACAAGCACAACATCCCCATTGTTGCTGGTTCTCCAATGTCTTCGATTGGTACTTTCCATACCACGAAGATCATTGTCTCCGACACCTCAAAATTTCCCTTCAACGGTTCAATCCCTGAATCGATGTACGACGATGTTCCTGCTGACAACCGGATTATAACAACATACAAGGAGTTCTGACGCTCTGGTCCGAGAGAGCTTAATCCTGAGATGCTCAAGTCAATTCATGATGCTGACAAGCCTGCCCCAAGAGGAAAGAAGACTGATAAGGGCAAGCAGGTTGCAAATGGAGCGAAAGGCCCATCTCCCAAGAAGAGAAAAACCACCAAGGCTGTCCAATCTCCTCCGATGAAGAAGAGAAAAACCCAACCAAGGCGAAAGCTGATTATCGCTTCTTCCTCAAGCGAATCTGAGGGAGAGGGTTCTGATTCTGATGGATCTCCTCGTAGTAACACTACACCACGTTCGCCTACACCAGAGATTAACATTTCCACTTATCCAAATTCTTCTCCACCAGTTACTATTCCTATTTCCATTCCTCCCATAACCTCCACTACTCAAATACCATCCACCTCCATCCCAGTACCCCCACCCATCTTTACCGAAGCAACCACCACCACTGCTGAAGTAAGAACCAACGTATCTGATACGGGGGTTCATTTGACGCACCCAAATCCACCTCAGCACCCGAATCCACACCAACTACCAAACATACCACCCAACCCGAACCTACCACAACTACCAAGCCTCCACCCTCACCACCACCCTCACCTCAGGCAGCAGAGGACGAAGAACCATTCCTCGGCGGAGAGGACATGACCTTCGATTCGGTCTACTAGTCTGTTTCAAGTTCAGAGTGACGATGATGACGATGCTCCTGTCACAAAGAAGCATCTCAAAGAGCTTCACGATAAAATCGATTCGCTCATCGCCTCATCTTCTACATCCCAGTCCTCCATATCTGAAGTTGCCATACATAAAATTGTTGATGCTTTTTCCAAAGCTCATCAAGTTTCTCTTGATTCTGCCACTGCAGCCATTGATGCCTCAACCAAAGCCTGTGAGGCAACGACCGAAAAAGTCAATAAACTATTCACTGATGCTTCTTCCTTGTTACAATCTTTAGAGGAATCTGCTGAAGCTGCCAAAACAAAGCTGGAACCCATTATCAACCAGTTGGCTACATCAGTTGCATCAGAGCTGAAGTCGTTCGCTTCTCTTCGTCAAACTCTTTCTGATGACAACTCAGCCTTCAAAACAACCATTGAGGAACGCCTCTCCAAGCTTCAAGAAGACTTAGCTGCTGAGAACTCCCTCATGGATGCTCTTGCAAGGAAGACTACCACTCTTAAGGTCAAGAGTATTCAACTCTCCAACTCACAAAAGGAGATTGAGTCTCTTCGATCTGAAAGAGAGATAATTTCTTCGTGTGTTTCGGATGTCCACTCAGGTATATCCAACATCCTAGAAGCACATGACCCGATAATCAACTATTCTGTCAGGCGAACTCTTGCAGAAAAGCTTGCTCCTGCCCTCTCTCTACTGAGCAAGATTGAAGGGCTCCTTGATTTTCTGTCCATTCCGAAACAAGGGGGAGAAAAAGAGAATGTGTCTCAACCGCCCCCTACTTCAACAGCAACACATACAATCGAACCTCCTTCTACAGGTCGAGCCTCAGGTTCCGGTGTGAAAGACAAGGGCAAAAACCAAGAAAGTTCCCGTTGTTGGTCCAAGCAAGAAGAAATGAATGCCTCGCTCCAAATTGACGCAAAGGGGGAGATTGTTAGGTCCAGTATTGTGTTGCATCTATTGGGCTCGTTAGCTAGTCCAATGTTTATCTCCGGTATGGGCCTGTCCATCCGTGAGTTTTGTAGGGTTTATTATAAATAGATGCTTGCATGCATCCTAGAACGTAATGATTAGAAACGATTAGAGAAGTATTTTCAAGTATATTCATCGTTCTTGTTTTGAAACCCTAGAAGTCCTCTACAACGGAAGTTCTTAGTCGAGCTCTGATGAGGATTGAGTAATCTAATCATTCGACTCATTGTGATCCATACTTGTGTTTTATTTCCTTGCTTTTTACGTTCTTTACTTACCTGTTCCGAAGATCTAATCGATCAAAGAGTTTTTATAACTCAACAGATAGTAACACTTTACTCATAAATAATCACAACTTTTATTCATCATCAAATGTGAATTACACTTTACAAATTTCATAATTTATCTAACTACTAAAACTTATATCATCCTTCAGCCCTATGCTTCGAGCATGCTGGAGATGCTTAACCCTACTCAGTCCCTTTGTGAGGGGATTTGTTGGGTTCTCATCCGATGATACCCTCTTTGCCACGAGGATTCCTTCTTTTATGCGATGTCTGATAAAATGATATTTTCTATCGATGTGTCTGGATCTCCCGTGATCCCTTGGTTCTTTGGCTAAGGCAACAACACTTTCACTATCATAGAAAATTTCCATGGGCTCCTGTATAGCTGGTACTACTCCAAGGTCTCCTATGAAGTTCTTCAGCCATATAGCCTCCTTTGCTGCCTCGCTCGCTGCTATCTACTCTGATTCACAAGTGCAATCAGCCACTGTCGTCTGCTTGGAACTCTTCCAAGTGATTGCTCCTCTGTTTAGGTTTAAGACCCAACCCGACTGAGAGCGGAAATTATCCCTATCAGTCTAGAAGCCAGCATCACAACACCCTACAACTTTCAAGTCATCACTCCCACCGAGGGTAAGGACCCAATCCTTAGTCCTCCGTAGGTACTTGTGGATATTCTTTACCGCAGTCCAGTGAACCTTGCCAGGGTTCCCCTGATACATGCTAACCATGCTCAAGGCAAAGGCTACATCAAGTCGAGTACAAGTCATAGCATACATGATCGAGCCTACTGTCGAAGCATAAGGCACTCGACTCATTTCTGCTATCTCAGCCTCAGCACTAGGGATTTGTGTCTTACTCAATTTGGCATTACTCTAGATGGGTAACTCTCCTTTCTTGGAGTTATGCATGCTGAATCTCTTCAACACCTTGTCCAAGTAGGTACTTTGACTAAGTCCAATTAGTCTTTTACTCCGGTCTCTCAAAATCCTTATCCCTAGAATATAGGGAGCTTCTCCTAGGTCCTTCATAGAGAAACACTTCCCAAGCCAGGACTTAACTTCCTGCAGAGTTGGAATGTCATTTCCTATGAGTAGTATGTCATCAACATACAATACCAAAAAACTAACTATACTCCCACTAGCCTTGACATACACACAAGATTCATCTTCACTCCTAGAAAAGCCAAATTCCTTGACTTTCTCATCAAAGAAAAGATTCCATCTGTGAGGTGCTTGCTTTAATCCATAAATGGATTTCTCAGCTTACACACTCTATTAGGGTACTCGTTACTGACAAAACCTTCTGGATGACTCATGTAAACATCTTCAGTCGACTTCCCATTGAGGATAGCGGTTTTAACATCCATTTGCCATATTTCAGAGTCATGAAATGCAGCTATGGCTAACATAACCCTAATAGACTTAATCTTGGCTACTGGAGAAAAAATTCACATCATAATCCACTCCAGGAGTTTGAGAGAATCCCTTTGCAACCAGTCGAGCCTTATAAGTGTGTACATTACCATCCATGTCGGTCTTCTTCTTGAAGATCCAAAGCCTCTTTCCTTTTAGCAGACTCAGGGCCTGCCATGGCTTTCGGATAATTGTTAATTTCATCTAGACCTACTAGTGTCTCATAACTAATAAGTGTCTCACCTTCCGCAGTAATATGGAAACCATAGTAATGCTCAGGTGCATTCCTAACTCTCGTGGAACGCCTCAGAGGTACAGACTCGTCAATTGGCTCAACAGGAGTTTGCTCCTCAAGTTGAGGGCTAGGGTTTGAAGTTCCTTCACCACTTGACTCTTGAAGTTCTTCAAGGTCAATTTGCCTCCCACTGTCTCCTTGTCTTATCAACTCTCTCTCTCTCTCAAAAGACTCCTCTTCTTGCTACAAAGACCACATTATCACTAGGTATGTAGAAGAGGTAACAAAAGGATCTTTGTGGGTAGCCGATGAAAATACACCTCTCACTTCGGGGTTCTGGCTTATCATGAGACTCGCGTCTCGCGAAAGCCTCTCAACCCCAAATTTTGATGTGGTCTAGTTTGGGTACTTTACCAGTCCACATCTCGTGAGGAGTTTTGGCAACTTTCTTTATAGGGACTAGATTAAGGATACGGGCGGCAATCTCTAAGGCATACCCCCAGAATGAGATTGGTAGCTAAGCTCGACTCATCATGGAACAAACCATATCCAACAAGGTTCGATTATGCCTCTCAGCTACACCATTCAACTGTAGTGTCCTGGGAGGTGTCAATTGTGAGACAATCCCACATTCCCTAAGATAGTCGAGGAACTCAGAACTATGATACTCACCACCTCGATCGAATCGAAGCATCTTAATGTTCCTACCCAATTGATTCTCGACTTCCTGTTTAAATTCCTTAAACCTTTCGAAAGTCTCTGACTTATGCTTGATTAAGTAGACATATCCATATCTACTGTAATCATCAGTAAAAGTCAAATAATAACGATCAACATCCCTTGCGGCATGTTTGAATGGTCCACACACATTTGTGTGTACAAGATCCAACAAACCTTCACCCCTCTCACAAGAACCTGTGAAGGGTGACTTTGTCATTTTTCCAAGTAAGCATGATTTGAAACTATCATCCGACTTTAGGTCAAATGACTCCAAGACTCCATCATTTTGGAGTTGGCCTATGCGTTTCTTTCATATATGTCCAAGACGACAATGCCATAATGATGCTTTATCCAAGTTATTATTATTAAGTGAATCAATACACAAAACATTATTTCCTAAGTTATCAACCACAGATACAGTTTCATACACACCATCACAAGCTAATGCTTTAAAATAAAGAATATTATTAAAGAAAGCATTAATCGAGCCAACTTCATTATCAAATGAAAAGGTAAAACCTTTTTTATACAATGCATGAAAGGAAATAATCTTTCTTTCCATTTCAGGCGAATAACAACAGTTATTCAAATCTAAACTAAACCCACTACTTAGCGATAAAGTATAAACTCCAATCTTGGTGACAGGTGAAGCTTTCCTGTTTCCCATGATCAAGTTTATTCTTCCTTGCTCCACATTCTCACTTTTTCTTAGTCCCTGCAAATCAGAACAGATATGAATACCACAACCGGTATCAAGGACCAATGAGTTAGAATGGGGTGAGTTATTAGATAAGATAGTGTAAATACCTGCATGGTTGGGTTTGACTTTCCCATCCTTCACATCTTGCTGGTACTTTGGGCAGTTTCGCTTCCAATGTGCCTTTTCATGGCAATAGAAGCATTCAGCCTCTTTTGGGTCAGGAGAAGGAGTGATGAAACCTTTCTTGGTTCCACTTGAAGAAGAGCCTTCAAGGGTCCTAACCTTGGTACCCTTCGAAGAACTCTTTCTCTTCTTTCCTCATCCTTTACCGATTGCCAACACAGGGGCGAAGTTTGTAGGAGTAGGAGTAGTCACAACCGCCTTACCCTTAAGACCACTTTCCGCGGTCTTTAAGAGTCCTTGAAGTTTGTTGAGAGTGACCTCTTCCTTATTCATGTGGTATGTCATGCGGAATTTATCATAACATGAGGGTAAGGAGTGCAAAATGATATCTATTGCAAGCTCCTAGGGGAAGTTCACATTAAGCTTCAACAAACAGTCCACAGATCTTTGCATTTTCTGCATGTGGCCCGTGATGGGTTCACCATCCTTCATTCGAGTTGTTATCATGGAGGAAATGATTTCATACCTCTCTTGTCTTGCACATTGATGGTATGTTTCCATGAGATCTTGGTGCATTTAAAAAAAGTAGAAGTCCTCGTAGGACTTTTGGAGGTCGGCTGTCATAGTGGCCATCATGATGCATGCCACCTTGGTGGCATCCCTTTCATGTGCCTTAAAGTCAGCGATCTCTTGAGGAATAGCAACTGTCTCATAAATCTCCTTAAGCTCCTTATCGAGGACATATTCTTTGTCCTCGTAGCGGGTAATCATTCGGATGTTTCTGATCCATTCATTAAAGTTGGATCCATCAAAAGTGACTTTCCCACACAAATTCATTAGAGAAAAGGAGCCATTAGGATTAGAGCCAGAAGCAATAGTGTTTGCAGACATCTGAAAAGAGGAAAAGTTTAGTTTAGAAATAGAGATAGTCCTTAATAAAACACCCAAATGCAGTATTAAGGCTAGGACCCAATCATGATATATTATACTTAGAAGAGGTATGTTGTAATCTAAGTAAAAACATATTTGAAAGGTAGGTGAATGATGATTCACCAATTTCCACCAAAGACGAAATGTTAAAAATATTTAATTTGGTGCATAGAAACTCCTAGATTTTTTTGAGATTCAATGAACTTTTCAAAGGCATGTTTCAATCTTGAGTGTGGCCACCAAGTTTTGTGACTGGGATGCCGAGGATCACAGAACGAGGTGTGAAGTAACCATGCAAATCACATGGTACCCTTAATGTATTACCCCTCAATCGATGTGCCGGTTAACCACACACGCTCCATCGATACTATGATAAACATTAAGTCACCCTTTACCTACCTTGTTAAGTTCAAGTTAGTGTGCCGGTTAACCACACACGCTCCACTAATGACTTAGACAAAGTGTAAACTGTAATTTCATGGATTAGCACCTTATTCACATTTTTCCTAAAGTAACTAATATTGGGAATTTAATAAAACATTTAGTAAATTTATAATTATCATTATACTTTTAATGAGAATTTATAAGTCCTTGTCCTACCCGTTCGGCTAACGACCCTCCACCAGTCAAGCAACCGGTGGGTGAGAGTGGACACCCATTAAGTTGCCATTTTATAGGCAACAACCTTATACACACCTTATAGACTGGCTTCGTGAATGAGGCGTACTAGCGGTAAGACGACTTTGATCTTATACACACACACATATACATATATATATATATATATATATATATATATATATATATATATTATTATTATTATTATTAACTTATAATATTATAAGTATAAGGGTTGAATTTTAACTTTTAAAATTATAAGGGTTGGAACTAAAGTTTTAATATGACTTTAGTTGTTCCAAAACTTGAGGGAAAGTTTTGGAAAATTTCAAACTTTTCATTTCTTGTAACTTATGAGTTAATGAGAGTATTAAAAATGAAGACTCTTCATTTTTATAACCCATGTGTTCTTTTAATGGTTTTTAAAACAAAATGACTTTTGGTTTTCCATAACTTGAGGAAAAGTTATGGACTCCATTAAAACACATAATGATCATGAATTAATCTACCATACAGGTTACAAATAATTCCTATGATCATCTAAGCATCATAAGATCAAGATATCCATATCAAAGTTTCAAGACCATATGAACACATATAATCATGAAAAATTGATATTAGCCATTGTAAATGGATTAGAACAAACATTACACCATCTAAAACAAGTTTAATAACACCAAAACAATTTAGGGTAATGTTTCTAGTCCATTACCAGCAGCAAAAGTCGAAAATCCACATTCTAGGCTCTTACTCGTCGAGTGCACGAACCTAATCGGCGAGTAGGATGAAGATATACATGAACTCGGCGAGTCCCCCCATGGACTCGGCGAGTTCATCAGGCAGACAACAAGTTTTTCGACTTTTTCCAATATTTTGCATCAAGTATCAAAGAAACAAGCCTAGGCTCTTATACCACGGATGGGTTTTGAGCATTCTAACACTTCCTAAGTGTACATGCAACCCTAATAACCTTGGATCTATGTTTGTCTAATAATCATGCAAAGTTATTTTCCAAGGTTATGAACCTATCTAGCATACATGGGGTACAATTTTCTTTGTATAAAAGATATAACTACATACCTTGTTGTTGGAAGTGTTCCTTGAAACCTTGTGAGCCTAGCACCTCAAGTGTGATGCCTCAAATGCTTCACACAACACCAAATGCAAAGAATAAACTTGATAGAATACTCTAACAGATGCAAAATCGGCCAAGCCCTCTTGTTTCTTAGTGTAACCAATTTTGGGAAGAGTTACATTGCTTATATAGTGTGTTGTATTAGGTAAACCCTAATGTTCCATGACTCTTCATTTCTTGATCCATGGGTTAACTCCATGGAGCATCCATGGAGCATCCTATGGGTGCAACCCAACTTGATAATCCATGGAGCCTCTTAGCCCACTATATAAGATATGGAAGATTTACATAATCTACCCATATATTTAATTACTTATCTTTTGATCACTTAATTAATTCTAAATTAATTGTTGATCAAAACTAATTAAATAGTATTATTAATATATTAGAACTTATAATATATTAATAAACCATATGTGTTATTTCTCTCATTTAGTTTATCCAATTGCATGGTGCCATGCAACCCAAATGGACCATGCCGGGTCGGGTCAAGTACTTACCAGAAATAGTTATGGACTTAGACACCTTATCCAACAGTCTCCCACTTGGATAATTCTAATAACTATAACTGCAATACTTCAGAAACCGATAGGCAATCGTAGCTCTTTCAAGGTCTCTCGGAACTAAGAAGATGTTGATACGCCATTTAAGATAAGTGATCATATAATCCTGTGTTCTAGATATCAGCCGGACAAATACATGGAACAATGTGTTGCTTATTGTCCAACAGTTTGTTTCCCGATTTCCGATTTGTTTGACAAAGAACTTAATTGAACACATCAACTTAGTTCTGACCGGGCCCGGTACATAGGTCAAAACTAAATCATCGAGGAGCCCAGATATCAGCTTCTAATCCAAGAGGAACAGATAAACTTCGACTCATATGTTTGTTCTACTACTAGTTGAATTATACACAAAAGCACGTTTTATAACATCGAGTTACCAATGCGTTTTCGTACAATCAATGCATAATCAATTCATAGTCAACAAATCATATCTCCAGGTTTGAAGACTTATATGATATTACCGTCTCACGATCACTCGATATAAAATTCCATGAAGTGATTCCAGTGAGCGTGGGTTGAGTCCAATGCTCAGAACTTATGAGCACCCATGATTGTTGTAGCCATGTACAACATCTTAGACCTCTGCAACCAATCATGACAGTCTTGATTCATATCTACTTCCTACATATGACTGACTGTGGAAAATTTGAATAATATGTGAAACCATAACATAGTATTCTGGAAGTCAAAACATGCAAAAGAAATTATAGTAAACGATTGACAAAAGATAGTAACACTTTACTCATAAATAATCACAACTTTTATTCATCATCAAATGTCAATTACACTTTACAAATTTCATAATTTATCTAACTACTAAAACTTATATCATCCGTCGGCCCTATGCTCCGAGCTTGCTGGAGATGCTTAACCCTACTCAGTCCCTTCGTGAGGGGATCTGTTGGGTTCTCATCTGATGATACCCTCTTTGCCACGAAGATTCCTTCTTCTATGCGATGTCTGATAAAATGAAATTTTCTATCGATGTGTCTGAATCTCCCGTGATCCCTTGGTTCCTTGGCTAAGGCAACAGCACTTTCATTATCACATAAAATTTCCATGGGCTCCTTTATAGCTGGTACTACTCCAAGGTCTCCTATGAAGCTCTTCAGCCATATAGCCTCCTTTGCTGCCTCGCTCGCTGCTATATACTCTGATTCACAAGTGGAATCAGCCACTGTCGTCTGCTTGAAACTCTTCCAAGTGAGTGCTCCTCCATTTAGGGTGAAGACCCAGCCCGACTGAGAGCGGAAATTATCCCTATCAGTTGTGAAGCCAGCATCACAACACCCTACAACTCTCAAGTCATCACTCCCACCGAGGGTAAGGACCCAGTACTTAGTCCTCCGTAGGTACTTGAGGATATTCTTTACCGCAGTCCAGTGAGCCTTGCCAGGGTTCCCTTGATACCTGCTAACCATGCTCAAGGCAAAGGCTACATCAGGTCGAGTACAAGTCATAGCATACACGATCGAGCCTACTGTCGAAGCATAAGGCACTCGACTCATTTTTGCTATCTCAGCCTCAGCACTAGGGCTTTGTGTCTTACTCAATCTGGCATTACTCTGGATGGGTAACTCTCCTTTCTTGGAGTTATGCATGCTGAATCTCTTCAACACGTTGTCCAAGTAGGTACTTTGACTAAGTCCAATTAGTCTTTTACTCCGGTCTCTCAAAATCCTTATCCCTAGAATATAGGGAGCTTCTCCTAGGTCCTTCATAGAGATACACTTCCCAAGCTAGGACTTAACTTCCTGCAGAGTTGGAATGTCATTTCCAATGAGTAGTATGTCATCCACATACAATACCAAAAAACTAACTATACTCCCACTAGCCTTGACATACACACAAGATTCATCTTCACTCCTAGAAAAGCCAAATTCCTTGACTTTCTCATCAAAGAAAAGATTCCATCTGTGAGGTGCTTGCTTTAATCCATAAATGGATTTCTCAGCTTACACACTCTATTAGGGTACTCGTTACTGACAAAACCTTCTGGATGACTCATGTAAACATCTTCAGTCGACTTCCCATTAAGGATAGCGGCTTTGACATCCATTTTCCATATTTCATAGTCATGAAATGCAGCTATGGATAACGTAACCCTAATAGACTTAATCTTGGATACTGGAGAAAAAAGTCTCATCATAATCCACTCCAGGAGTTTGAGAGAAGCCCTTTGCAACCAATCGAGCCTTATAAGTGTGTACATTACCATCCATGTCGGTCTTCTTCTTGAAGATCCATTTGCACCCTACAGTCTTACGACCTGGTACATTTTCAACCAAGTTCCAAACTTGATTGTCATACATGGATTGTATCTCGCTATCCATAGCCTCTTTCCATTTAGCAAACTCAGGGCCTGCCATGGCTTCCGCGTAGCTGTTAGGTTCATCTAGACCTACTAGTGTCTCATCACTAATAAGTGTCTCAACAGGAGTTTCCTCCTCAAGTTGACGGCTAGGGTTTGAAGTTCCTTCACCACTTGACTCTTGAAGTTCTTCAAGGTCAATTTGCCTCCCACTCTCTCCTTGGCTTATAAAATCTCTCTCTCGAAAGACTCCTCTTCTTGCTACAAAGACCACATTATCACTCGGTCTGTATAAGAGGTAACCAAAGGATCTTTGTGGGTAGCCGATGAAAATACACCAATCGCTTCGGGGTTCTAGCTTATCATGAGACTCGTGTCTCACAAAAGCCTCGCAATCCCAAATTTTGATGTAGTCTAGTTTGGGTACTTTACTAGTCCATATCTCGTGAGGAGTTTTGGCAACATTCTTTGTAGGGACTAGATTAAGGATATGGGCGGTAGTCTCTAAGGCATACCCCCAGAATGAGATTGGTAGCTAAGCTCGACTCATGATGGAACGAACCATATCCAACAAGGTTCAATTACGCCTCTCAGCTACACCATTCAACTGCAGTGTCCTGGGAGGTGTCAATTGTGAGACAATCCCACATTCCCTTAGATAGTCGAGGAACTCTGAACTAAGATACTCACCACCTCGATTGAATTGAAGCATCTTAATGTTCCTACCCAATTGATTCTCGACTTCCTGTTTAAATTCCTTAAACCTTTAGAAAGTCTCTGACATATGCCTGATTAAGTAGACATATCCATATCTACTGTAATCATCAGTAAAAGTCAAATAATAACGATCAACATCCCTTGTGGCATGTTTGAATGGTCCACACACATCCGTGTGTACAAGATCCAACAAACCTTCATCCCTCTCACAAGAACCTGTGAAGGGTGACTTTGTCATTTTTCTAAGTAAGCATGATTTGCAACTATCATCTGACTTTAGGTCAAATGACTCCAAAACTCCATCTGTAACGCCCCAAAAATACCGGCTAAAAGTTTCATTTTTAAAACAAGTACATGGCAAACCATTAAAAATAAAAGGCTCGAAGATGATATCATTTCACAAAAGATACTGCGTGTCTAGAAACATTTTTATAAAACATTAAAGTGTCAGAGTACAAATTCCCAGGAAGATCTCATGACGCGGAAAGCAAAGCGTGTGTGTGATGTACCGCTACCACGCCAGCTCCATCCCCTTCGAAGAAGAGGTACTTGAAACCAGAACTGAAAACCGTAAGCACGAAGCTTAGTCAGTTCCCCCACTGTACAACATACCATATAATCACATAACATACATATATTGTCAGACATATCTGGGTGCCCGAACTACCCCTTTGGTCCTTTCGACCGGATACTGCCTAGCATACCTGGGTGCTGGCCTCCCCATCGGTCCTCTCGACCGGATACTGCCTAGCATACCTGGGTGCTGGCCTCCCCATCGGTCCTCTCGACCGGATACTGCCTAGCATATCTGGGTGATGGCCTCCCCTTCGGTCCTCTCGACCGGATACTGCCTGGCATATCTAGGTGCTGACCTCCCCTTCGGTCCTCTCGACTGGATACTGGGGAACTATTTCTCCCCTCTACTACTACCACATAACATGTATCACAATATTATAATCTATCTAGCATGGCTGGGTATGACTGCCCCTTCGGCCCTACCGACCGGATATCTTGGGGACTATCACCCCTACTATCACTAGCACATAAACATAACACAGGTAGTAGTAATCCCTAGATGAATATCACAGACACAATCAACTACATACAACTCCTACTGGTGGGCCGGCATTGTGGCCGTAGACCCACCGCTACTGGAAGGTAACTCACCCCGACGTAGCTGCTGATCTGTGTGGGAATTAACTGCATGCTGCTGCTGCTGCTCCGGAAATCCTCCGGCTATAATTCCCACAAAACACTCAATCAATCATTGCTAACTGTCCTTTGGGGTAAAATGACCATTTTACCCCTGACCAAGTCATAAGCCAAGGTCAGAGTCAACTTTCAGTTGACCCGACTCGCCGAGTTGGCTCTCCAACTCGCCGAGTCCCTATTCAATCGATTGACCTGTATCCCGTCTCTACTCGTCGAGTTAGGCGTTGAATCAACGAGTTCTCCTTCTAAACTGACGTCCAAGTCCTTCATCCTACTCGCCGAGTTGTATGAACAACTCGCCGATTTCATCTTCATCCGAAGAACACTTTATGCTGTGACTCGCCGAGTTGTATGAACAACTTGTCGAGTCTGTTCTTGATCTAAGAAGATTTCCTTGAACTCGCCGAGTCAGGGCATTGACTCGCCGAGTTCCTTCATGGGTGAGTTCGGCTTCCAACTCACCGAGTCCACTCATGACTCACTACTCTACTCGACACAACGAAAAGGGGACAAACTCGGAGACTTGCGAACCGACTCGCCGAGTTAGATGAACGACTCGCCGAGTCGTTACCATGAAATTACTATATGGTCGATTCTACTTGAATCCATCTCATGCCATACATAGATCCATGATCCTGGGGCTTGACTAACACGTAAAGTTTCCAACTTTACGTGTAAATAGACAACCATGAGGGTTTTAAGGTCGAAAATGCACCAAAAGGGGTAGATCTAGGGCTTTCATGCAATATGGCTCCAAAAAGATAGTAGATCTGAGCTCCTGGCGCTCAACCATGCCTAGATCTACAGGTCAATCAGCTTATTACAAACCATCAAACATACACAAGCTTGGAAATGGTTCAAAGAGGACTTTAATGGAGGTATAAGGGACAATAACCATGAAAACAAGGGGGAAAACGAGTTATACCTTAGGAAACACACTGAGATAGCTCAAAGATGCCTGACCTCCTCTTCTTCTCCTTGATCTACTCTTCTTCCCAATCCAAAACTTCAAGAGGACACACCAAAAGCTTCAAACTCACAAGGAAACAAAGCTTGAACGAGATATAGGTCTCTGAGGGTGAATGGGGGCGAGATTGGGGCGGAATGAGGGTTTAAATAGGGTGCAAACCCCTGAAACTTAGGGTTTCATCCAACAGCGGTGACTCGCCGAGTCCAGAATACAGACTCGCCGAGTCGCTAATTTAAAACGTGTCCCGGATCCCGACTCTTCTCGGCGAGTCGGGCCTACAACTCGCCAAGTACAAGGCTAAGAATGCAAACACTTATACAAATTTCCACATACCAGGAATCAGGTGCTACAAATCTCACCCACTTATTTTAGACTTCGTCCTCGAAGTCTGCTGCTCGATCCCGAAACAGCTCGGGGTAATGCTCCATCATTTCTTCCACCGGCTTCCAAATCCACTCTGAACCCTTTCGGTGCTGCCATTGCACCTTCACTAATTCCATCTTCTTGTTCCTCAGATCCTTCGACTTCCGGTCGAGGATCGCGACTGGGCGTTCAATATAATTTAGGTTGTCATCAACCTGAATATCCTCTAACGGCACCACCGCTGAATCATCCACGAGACACTTCCGCAGCTGAGAGACATGGAAGGTGTTGTGGATCCGGTAGAGCTCGACTGGCAGATCCAGCCTATATGCTACCTTGCCACCCGGGCTACAACCCTGAACGGTCCAATGAATCTCGGGCCCAACTTGCCCCGCTTCCTGAATCGAATGAGACCTTTCCAAGGCGACACCTTCAAGAGAACCATATCCCCGACCTGAAACTCCAAGTCGGATCGACGCTTGTTGGCGTAACTTTTCTGCCGACTCTGAGCAGTCTGAAGCCTGCTCCGAACCTGCTGGATCCTCTTGGTCGTCTTGAGCACCACCTCGGTGCTCCCCATGACTCTTTGGGCAACTTCACCCTAGCATATCGGGGTCCTGCACCTCTGACCGTACAACAACTCGAATGGAGGACGGTCAATACTCGTGTGGTAGCTGTTGTTGTATGAGAACTCAGCCAAGGGAAGATAGGTATCCCAGCTACCACCAAAATCTAGCACGCATGCCCGCAACATATCCTCCAAAGCCTGGATGGTCCGCTCGCTCTGACCATCCGTCTGCGGGTGAAAAGCGGTGCTAAAATGCAGACGAGTGACCAACTCCTCATGAAACCTCTTCCAAAACCTTGAAGTGAACCGCACATGTCGATCTGATATCACCGACACTGGCACCCTGTGCCGCGCTACTATCTCCCTGATATAGATATCGGCCAACTTTTCGGCCGAGATGCTCTCCTGGATCGGAATAAAGTGGGCGCTCTTTGTCAATCGATCCACGATGACCCAAATCGAATCTACTCCATGCGCAGTCCTGCGAAGCTTCGTGATAAAATCCATCGTGATATCTTCCCATTTCCACAGCGGAATATCCAACGACTGCATCTTACCATGCGGTCTCTGATGTTCGGCCTTGACCTTCCTGCAGGTCAAGCACCGCTCGACATACCACGCCACATCCAACTTCATGCAGGGCCACCAATAATCTAGGCGAAGATCCCGATACATTTTCGTCGCCCCTGGATGAATAGAGAATCAGGATTTGTGCGCCTCCTCCATCAAGATCTGGCGCACGCCTCCATGATACTGCACCCACACCCTACGGTGTAGTGTCAATAACCCCCGGGTATCATAATCGAAGGAGGTGACTTAACCCACTATTCGCTCACTCTTCCGATGCTCCTCCTTCATAGCCTCCTGTTGAGGCTCCCGAATCTGCTCAAACAGGGGAGTCACCACAATCATCCTCATGCAAAAATCCCTGATCGGTGCCGCCTTGCAGCTAAGCGCATCGTCCACCACATTGGCCTTTCCTAGGTGGTAAAGGATCTCACAATCATAATCCTTCACCACGTCCAACCACTGATGCTGCCTCATGTTCAGATTCGGCTGATCCATGAGGTACCTCAAGCTCTTGTGGTCCGTGTAAATGGTACACCGAACCCCGTAGAGGTAATGCCGCCAAATCTTGAGAGCAAAAACCACCGCCCCCAATTCCAAATCATGCGTCGGGTAGTTCACCTCGTGAGGCTTCAGCTGTCTCAAGGCATAAGCAATGACATGCCCCCTCTGCATCAATACTGCACCTAGGCCTGAGATCGACGCATCACAATATACCACAAAATCCTCCACGCCCTTGGGCAGGGCTAAGATTGGCGCCTCGCACAATCTCTGCCTCAGAGTCTCAAACGTTGCTTGCTGCTCAGGCCCCCATCGAAAGACCACGACTTTCCTAGTCAACCATGTCAGGGGTACGACTATCTTGGAGAAATCCCGAATGAATCTCCGATAGTAGCCTGCCAATCCTAGGAAACTCCGAATCTCGGAAGGAGACTTCGGAACCTCCCACCTCATCACGGCCTCCACCTTGGCCGGGTCTACTGAAATCTCGTTCTGGTTGACGAGGTGTCCAAGGAACTGCACCTCGCGCAACCAAAACTCACATTTAGAGAACTTGCCGTACAAGCTCTCCCTCCTCAGGGTCTCCAAAACCTCTCTCAGATGCTCCTTGTGCTCCTCCTGTGTCTTGGAATAAACCAAGATGTCGTCAATGAAAACTATCACAGACCGATCCAGCATCGGACTGCACACGCGGTTCATGAGGTCCATGAACGCGGCAGGAGCATTGGTGAGCCCAAACGGCATCACCACGAACTCATAATGGCCATAACGCGTCCGAAACGCGATCTTCTGTATATCCTCCTACCTAACCCTCATCTGATGATAGCCTGAACGCAAATCGATCTTGGAGAACCGAGATGCTCCCTGCAACTGATCAAAGAGATCATCAATCCTCAGGAGTGGGTAACGGTTCTTCACCGTTACCTTATTCAGCTCCCGGTAATCTATACACATCCGGTGCGACCCATCCTTCTTCTTCACAAACAGGATCGGGGCTCCCCAGGGTGAACTGCTCGGTCTAATGAATCCCTTGTCTAGCAGCTCCTGCAGCTGCGTAGACAACTCCTGCATCTCAGGAGGAGCAAACCGATATGGTGCCTTGGCTATCGGAGCTGCACCAGGAACAACGTCAATCTTGAACTCCACCTGTCGCTCCAGAGGTATCCCAGTAAGCTCCTCTGGGAAAACATCTGCGAAATCTCGCACCACCGGAACCTCGCTCACTGTCGCCTTACCCACCTCCCAGGTATCCATCACATACGCGACATATCCTGCGCATCCCTGCTGAAGGTAGCGTCTAGCCCTCGCTGTTGAACATATTGTAGGTCCAGACTGCGGCCTGTCGCCATGAATCACTAACTCTCCCCCACCTGGGCTCCTGACTCGCACTAGCTGCCGCACGCAATCTATCACCACCCCATTAGGGCTCAACCAATCAATGCCTATAATCACTTTGTTCCCATGCAATGGTATGGGAACCAGATCCACCAAATAGCGCTCCTTGAATAACCTCATAACACAATCTCTGAACACTGATGACGCTCGCACTGATCGATCGTCGGCAATCTCCACCTCCAAAGGGCAATCCAAGATGCCCGAAGACTCAGTCAACTTCTTGCTAAGCGCAAGGGAAACAAACGATCGGGTAGCACCCGAGTCGAACAACACCTGGAATAGGATACCGTTCACATGGAATGATCCTAATACATATATATACATGTACCGAGCACATATCAATATCATAACATCAAATAAATAAATGAGAAGGAAAGAATCATACCCGTCACCACATCGGGTGCTGCACGTGCCTCCTCGGTGGCAGCTGAAATGCCCGGCTCCTCACCACTGGAGCCTCTGCCTTGCCCTGCCGGCCATCTGTGATCCGCAGGGTCGCTGGAGCTAGCGCCTTCACCGGTGCTGTAACAGTCAACTGGGGGCAATTAGCCTTCTTATGGCCCCTCCAGTTGCAGTGGAAACACAACAACTCAGACATCTGAATAACTGCTGCCGGAGCAATGCAATCCCTGCTATAGTTCCCAAACTTGCCGCACTTATAGCAGCCTGATGATCCCAACCTACACGCCCCCTCGTGCGTCTTGCCTCATTTCCTGCAGCGGCCCCATCCCTGTTGGCCTTTTGGCCCCAAATCTGATCTCTTGGGCTTCTTCCCCGAAGCCCCTCTTGACTGGACCTCTTCTGCCTTCCGTTTGCGGATGTGCTCCAAATCTATCTCCCTCTCCCTCGACCTGGCAATCATAGAGTCCAAGGTGGGGCAAGCTGAAAAACTAACGTGCTCCCGTATATCAGCTCGGAGCATGTCATGATAGCAGGTCCTCCTCATGTCCTCATCACCCGCATATTGGCGCACCAACAACGCCCTTTCCCGGAACTTGGCGGTGATCTCCGCCATAGTCTCTGTCGTCTTCCTCATGTCCAAAAACTCCCTGGCCAGCTGCTGAAGCTCGACAGCCGGCGCAAACTCTGCCCTGAATCTGGTCACAAAGTCCGACCAGGTCATAGCCTCGATCGCTGAGGCTCCCAACGAGTCACCCACTGACTCCCACCAGTCTCGAGCTCAGTCTCATAAACACCCTGCTGCATACCTACCCTTCGACCCCTCGGGGCAGAAGCTAGTCAACTGTATAGACTCGATGTCTGCAATCCGTCATCCGGCGGCAATGGGGTCTTTCGCCCCATGAAAATCTGGCGCACCACTGCCCCGAAAGTCCTTAAAGGACAGTGTGTGAGATCCCGATTGGCCAGATGCCATGTCGCTCCTGAATGCCCGAAGGCGATCTTTCATCAACTCGATGATCCCCTCCTTGATCGACCCGAAGATGATGGGGGTCGACTCAAGGATACCCCTGGTGATCTCCGACGCGATGAATTCGCATAGTCCCTCATCCACTGGCTTGGAACCTGATCCCGAACCTGACCCCTCTCCTGAACCACCATCTATCGACCTCGATCGTAGTACCACCATTCTGCAATACATAAATAACAATCATTAGTGATACTGATACTTCTTGAGGGATCATAACTACTTACAAGTTCCCTGGTCTTATCTTGGCCTTCCTTGGTTCGGGTACGGATCCTCTGCTTTCAGTAGTACGGGCCCATACTACCTTCCACATCTATCCATACCTTCTTCAAGGACTGCCTCGACTCCACCAGATTCCTTCCACTACTGCTGATCACCGCTATACTCATCCTAGGCTTGCCCTAGGAAATCTCAGGCTCCACCCTACAAGGTCCTCAGCTGCTGAAGGCCTCCTAGTATTTCCAATTAACCATTACCTGAATACCATCACATGGGGTGAGGCTCGGATAATCCTTCGAGTAACAGACTCGTCCCTACAACGGTTAGACTCAAACGAGAGCTACGCAATAGGGCCAAATCCAGCACTCTAATATTATTCATCCCTGATCACATGTGACGTGACGTATTCACCTAATGGCTAACTCCCACCACTCAGAGTCCCACAAAGCACAAAGCAAGCAGCATTCGAACTAAGCGAACAATCTCAAGCAAATCCGCTCTCATAGAGAGAAACTGATCTAGCATATAGAGCTAAACTCATACTATCAGGCATAACCTAACAGACCATCCTACTGCTGTCAACTCAATTCTAGCATGCAATTTTCATACACTGAAGCACATTAAGCTGGCACATAAGGCATCACTATTAGATCCTTAGTCCTATTCTAGCATGTTGTTCTATTGAAACTGATAAACACAAGATAAGCTTATATGGGTACTTTGGGGAATACTTACTTGAGCTCGGCCGGTTGCGCACATCACACACTTCGTTCTTTCTCAAACCCTTTTCGTAATTCTTAGAAAACATCTCTTGTTGAAAAATCTTATACTCCCTCGATTTGAGTTCAGACACCCCCGAAGGTGAGTCCGAATCCCTCAAACCAGGGCTCTAATACCAACTTGTAACGCCCCAAAAATACCGGCTAAAAATTTCATTTTTAAAACAAGTACATAGCAAAACATTAAAAATAAAAGGCTCGACGATGATATCATTTCACAAAAGATATTGGGTGTCTAGAAACATTTTTATAAAACATTAAAGTGTCAGAGTACAAATTCCCAGGAGGATCTCATGACGCGGAAAGCAAAGCCTGTGTGTGATGTATCGCTACCTCGCCGGCTCCTTCCCCTTCGAAGAAGAGGTACCTGAAACCAAAACTGAAAACCGTATGCACGAAGCTTAGTGAGTTCCCCCACTATACCACATACCATATAATCACATAACATACATATATTGTCAGACATATCTGGGTGCCCGACCTACCCCTTCGGCCCTCTCGACCGGATATTGCCTAACATACCTGGGTGCTGGCCTCCCCTTTGGTCCTCTCGACCGGATACTACCTAGCATATCTGGGTGTTGGCCTCCCCTTCGGTCCTCTCGACCGGATACTGCCTGGCATATCTGGGTGTTGGCCTCCCCTTAGGTCCACTCGACCGGATACTGGGGAACTATTTCTCCGCTCTACTACTACCACATAGCATGTATCATAATATCAGAATCTATCTAGCATGGCTGGGTATGACTACCCCTTCGGCCCTACCGATCGGATATCTTGGGGACTATCACCCCTACTATCACTAGCACATAAACATAACACAGGTAGTAGTAATCCCTAGATGAATATCACAGACACAATCAACTACATACAACTCCTACTGGTGGGCCGGCATTGTGGCCGTAGACCCACCGCTACTGGAAGGTAACTCACCCCGACGTAGCTGCTGATCTGTGTGGGAATTAACTGCATGCTGCTGCTGCTGCTCCGGAAATCCTCCGGCTATAATTCCCACAAAACACTCAATCAATCATTGCTAACTGTCCTTTGGGGTAAAATGACCATTTTACCCCTGACCAAGTCATAAGCCAAGGTCAGAGTCAACTTTCAGTTGACCCGACTCGCCGAGTTGGCTCTCCAACTCGCCGAGTCCCTATTCAATCGATTGACCTGTATCCCGTCTCTACTCGTCGAGTTAGGCGTTGAATCAACGAGTTCTCCTTCTAAACTGACGTCCAAGTCCTTCATCCTACTCGCCGAGTTGTATGAACAACTCGCCGATTTCATCTTCATCCGAAGAACACTTTATGCTGTGACTCGCCGAGTTGTATGAACAACTTGTCGAGTCTGTTCTTGATCTAAGAAGATTTCCTTGAACTCGCCGAGTCAGGGCATTGACTCGCCGAGTTCCTTCATGGGTGAGTTCGGCTTCCAACTCACCGAGTCCACTCATGACTCACTACTCTACTCGACACAACGAAAAGGGGACAAACTCGGAGACTTGCGAACCGACTCGCCGAGTCAAATGAACGACTCGCTGACTCGTTACCATGCAATTAGTATATGGTCGATTCTGCTTGAATCCAGCTCATGCCATACATAGATCCGTGATCCTGGGGCTTGATTAACACGTAAAGTTTCCAACTTTACGTGTAAATAGACAACCATGAGGGTTTTAAGGTCCAAAATGCACCAAAAGGGGTAGATCTAGGGCTTTCATGCAATATGGTTCCAAAAAGACAGTAGATCTGAGCTCCTGGAGCTCAACCATGCCTAGATTTAAAGGTCAATCAGCTTATTACAAACCCTCAAACATACACAAGCTTGGAAATGGTTCAAAGAGGACTTTAATGGAGCTATAAGGGACAATAACCATGAAAACAAGGGGGAAAACGAGTTATACCTTAGGAAACACACTGAGATAGCTCAAAGATGTCTGACCTCCTCTTCTTCTCCTTGATCTACTCTTCTGCCTACTCCCAAACTTCAAGAGGACACACCAAAAGCTTCAAACTCACAAGGAAACAAAGCTTGAACGAGATATAGGGCTCTGAGGGTGAATGGGGGCGGGATTGGGGCAGAATGTGGGTTTAAATAGGGTGCAAACCCCTGAAACTTAGGGTTTCATCCAACAGCGGTGACTCTCCGATTCCAGAATACTGACTCGACGAGTCGCCAACTTAAAACGTGTCCCGGGTCCCGACTCTACTCGACGAGTCGGGCCTACAACTCGCCGAGTACATGGCTAAGAATGCAAACACTTATACAAATTTCCACATACCAGGAATCGGGTGCTACACCATCATTTTGGAGTTGGCCTATGCGTTTCTTTCTTATATGTCCAAGACGACAATGCCATAATGATGCTTTATCCAAGTTATTATTATTAAGAGAATCAATACACAAAACATTATTTCCTAAGTTATCAACCACAGATACAGTTTCATACACACCATCACAAGGTAATGCTTTAAAATAAAGAATATTATTAAAGAAAGCATTAATCGAACCAACTTCATTATCAAATGAAAAGGTAAAACCTTGTTTATACAATGCATGAAAGGAAATAATATTTCTTGCCATTTCTGGCGAATAACAACATTTATTCAAATCTAAACTAAACCCACTACTTAGCGATAAAGTATAAACTCCAATCTTGGTGACAAGTGAAGCTTTCCTGTTTCCCATGATCAAGTTTATTCTTCCTTAGCGTCAGCAGTAGTGCCAGCGGCAGCACCGGTCTCAACGACGGTGCGGGTTACAGATGGCCAGAAGGTCAAGGCAAAGGTTCCAGTGGTGCGGAGAGCATTTCAGCTGATAGCCGAGGAGGCACGCGCTGCACTCGATCTGGTGACAGGTATGATTCTTTCCCTCTGATCTTTTTTTTGTTGAGATTTTGTTATTGATATGTGCTCTATTTAGGATCGTTCCATGTGAATGGCATCCCGGTTCTAGTATTGTTTGACTCGGGTGCTACCCGATCATTTGTGTCTCTTGCGCTTAGCAAGAGATTTTCTGCGTCTTCGGGCATGTTGGATTGCCCTCTAGAGGTAGAGATTGCAGACGACCATTCGGTGTGGGCATCGATGGTATTTCGAGATTGTGTGTTGAGGTTATTTGAGGAACGCTACTTGGTAGACTTGGTTCCCATTCCATTGAGTGGTAACAAAGTGATTATAGGCATGGACTGGCTCAACCCTAATGGGGCATTGATCGACTCTGCGCAGCAGTTGGTGCGGGTCAGGACCCCAAGTGGGGGAGAGCAGGTGATTCAGGGCGAGAAGCCATACGAGGACCAGCTTTATGTTCAGCAGCGAGAGCTAGGCACTACCTCCAGCAGGGTTGCGCAGGTTATGTCGTGTATGTTATGGATACCCGGGAAATGGGTAGAGCGACGGTGGATGATGTACCGTTGGTACGGGAGTTTGCGGACGTATTCCCCGAGGAGTTTCCTAGGAAACCTCCGGAACGACAAGTGGAATTCAGGATCGACCTAGTTCCTGGTGCGGCTCCGATAGCCAATCCACTGTATTGGTTGGCCCCTCCTGAGATGCAAGAGTTGTCTACACAGCTGCAGGAGCTGTTAGACAAGGGTTTCATTAGACCGAGTAGTTCACCCTGGGGAGCCCCGATTCTGTTTGTGAGGAAGAAGGACGGGTCGCATCGGATGTGTATAGATTATCGGGAGCTGAACAAGGTAACGGTGAAGAACCGCTACCCACTTCCGAGGATTGATGACCTCTTTGACCAGCTACAGGGAGCATCTAGGTTCTCCAAGATTGATTTGCGTTCAGGGTATCATCAGATGAGGGTCAGAGAGGAGGATGTGCAGAAGACTGCATGTCGGGCGCGTTATGGCCACTATGAGTTTATGGTGATGCCTTTCGGGCTCACCAATGCTCCTACCGCGTTCATGGATCTCATGAATCGCGTGTGTAGACCGATGTTAGATCGGTCTGTGATAGTATTTATTGATGACATCTTGGTTTATTCCAAGACGTAGGAGCGGCATGAGGAGCATCTGCAGGAGGTTCTGGAGACTTTGAGGAGGGAGAACTTCTATGCTAAGTTCTCCAAGTGTGAGTTCTGGTTGCGCGAGGTGCAGTTTGTTGGGCACCTTGTCAACCTGAACGGGATTTCGGTAGATCCAGCCAAGGTAGAGGCCATGATGAATTGGGAGGTTCCAAGGTCTCCATCTAAGATTCGGAGCTTTCTAGGGTTGGCAGGCTACTATCGGAGATTCATTAAGGACTTCTCCAAGATAGCAGTTCCGCTCACCCAATTGACTAAGAAGTCGGTGGTGTATCACTGGGGGCCTGAGCAGCAGGCCGCATTTGAGACGCCGAGACAGAGATTGTGCGAGGCGCCAATTTTAGCCCTGCTAGAGGGCATGGAGGATTTTTTTGTGTACTGCGATGCATCCATCGCAGGATTGGGCTCGGTATTGATGCAAAGAGGGCATGTCATCGCCTACGCGTCGAGGCAGCTGAAGCCTCACGAAGCGAACTACCCGACGCATGATTTGGAGTTGGGGCTGTTGTGTTCGCCCTCAAGATTTGGTGTCATTACCTCTATGGGGTTCGTTGTACAATTTACACGGACCACAAGAGTTTGAGGTATCTCATGTACCAGCCAAATCTAAATATGAGGCAGCGTCGGTGGTTTGATGTGGTGAAGGATTATGATTGTGAGATCCTCTACCATCCAGGGAAGGCCAATGTCGTGGCCGATGCGCTTAGCCACAAGGCAGCGCCAATCAGGGATATATGTCTATGGATGATAGTGGTGACTCCGCTTCTGGAGCGGATCCGGGAGGCTCAGCAGGAGGCTATGAAGGAGGAACATCGGAAGAATGAGCGGATTGTGGGGCAAGTTTCCTCTTTCGACTATAATAGCCGAGGGTTATTGACTCTTCACCGTAGGGTGTGGGTCCCTTATCATGGAGGAGTGCGCCAGGTCCTGTTGGAGGAGGCGCACAAATCCCTATTCTCCATTCATCCCGGGGCGACGAAGATGTATAGGGATCTTCGACTGGACTATTGGTGGCCCTGCATGAAGTGGGATGTGGCATGGTACGTGGAGCGGTGCTTGACCTGCAAGAACGTCAAGGTCGAGCATCAGAGACCTCACGGCAAGATGCAGCCGTTGGATATCCCGCTGTGGAAATGGGAGGATATTACGATGGATTTTATCATAAAGCTTCCTAGGACCGTGCGGGGGATGGATTCGATACGGGTCATCGTGGATCGATTGACCAAGAGCGCCCACTTTATTCCGATTCAGGAGAGCATCTCGGCCGAGAAATTGGCCGATATCTATATCAGGGAGGTGGTGGCGCAGCACGGAGTGCAAGTTTCGGTGATTTTAGACAGAGATGTGCGATTTACTTCCAGGTTTTAGAAGAGGTTTCATGACAAGCTGGGTACTCGTCTGCATTTTAGCACCGCTTTTCACCCGCAGACGGATGGCCAGAGCGAGCGGACCATCCAGACTCTGGAGGATATGCTGTGGGCATGCGTTTTAGATTTCGGAGGTAGTTGGGATACCTACCTCCCGTTGGCGAAGTTCTCGTATAATAACAGCTATCATGCGAGTATCGACCGTCCTCCTTTCGAGATGTTGTATGGGAGGAGGTGCAGGATCCCGATATATTGGGGCGAAATTTGCCAGAGAGTCATGGGGATCACCGAAGTAGTGCTCGCAACGACAGAGAAGATTCGGCAGGTCCGGAGTAGGCTTCAGACTGCTCATAGTCGGCAGAAAAGTTATGCCGATAAGCGTCGATCAGACCTGGAGTTCCAGGTCGGGGATATGGTTCTCCTGAAGGTGTCGCCATGGAAGGGCGTCATCCGATTCAGGAAGCGGGTCAAGTTGGGCTTAAGGTATATCGAGTCATTCAGGGTTGTAGCCTGGGTAGGCAGGGTGGCGTACCGGCTGGATCTGTCAGCCGAGCTCAGTCAGATCCACAACACTTTCCACGTCTCTTAGCTGCGGAAGTGCCTAGTGGACGGTACGGCGGTTGTACCCATGGAGGACATTCAGGTCGATGGCAGCCTGAATTACATTGAGCGGCCTGTGGCGATCCTTGACCGGAAGTCGAAGGATCTGAGGAACAAAAGAGTTGAACTCTTGAAGGTGCAGTGGCAGCACCGGAAGGGGTCGGAGTGGACTTGGGAGTCGGTGAGCGAGATGATGGAGCACTACCCCGATTTGTTCCAATATCGAGCGGCAGACTTCAAGGACGAAGTCTAAAATAAGTGGGAGAGATTTGTAGCACCTGGTTTTTGGTATGCGTTCTATTATTAAATCTTCTTTATTTTTGCACTTTTGGCCTTGGACTCGGCGAGTCGAAGGACTGACTAGCCGAGTAGAAGTGGGATGAGGCGCGGGGTTTAAGTCGCGGACTCGGCGAGTCGAGTCCCTGACTCGGCGAGTAGCCGCTGTTTGGGCAAAAACCCTAATTCAGGGGTTTGCACCTTATTTAAACGACCTTATGCAGCCTCCTTTCCCCCTTTATGCTCCCAAACACTCCTCATAGCAACCCTAGCCGTTTTTGTGAAGATCTAAGGCTTTTTAAGTGATTCTTGTGGGTTTTTGGTCTCAAGGAAGAAGGAAGAGGATAGAAGGATCAAGAGGGGACTGAAGGATTCGAGTTTGGTTCATCATTTGCAGTTTTTGGAAGGTATAAAGTCTGAAGCTTGCTCATTCTTTTGTTAGATCCCTCTTTGGGGTGATTTAGGGCTTTTATAAGCCATTTTTGGTGGCCAACCATGTTTGCAAACATGGTTGGGGGTTTGGGCTTTTGTATCATGTCATTTTATGAGCCACAAGTCAGATTTAGGTTGCTTTTTGCACCAAGGAAGGCCCTATGCAACAAAAGAACCATTCTAGAGCCTTTTTAGCTCTAATGTCCCATGCATCCACGTAAAGTTTGTAACTTTACGTGCTAAATCGAGTTTAGGGTCCTGGATTTATCATTTGGTTAAGTGTTGTACAGCAGAAATCGAAGTTCTTAGTAAGGAATATGATAGACTCGGCAAGTCCATTCCTAGACTTGGCAAGTCCAACGGTTTTGGTCCCATATCAGTGAGGGTCGTAAGGACCAGTTGAGTGTGGAAGGGTTTTGGTCCCACATTCTGGACTGAGCAAACGGTTCTGGGAATTCATGGCACTCGGCGAGTGCATGAACGGACTCGGCGAGTCCAAGACAATCTTCATGGAACTCGGCGAGTTGGTCATCAACTCGGCGATTCGAGGACATAACGTGTTCATAGGATGAAGAGTAACTCGACGAGTTGTTCATATAACTCGGCGAGTCAGCTAAGGACATGAGTATCAGTTGATGATGAACTCGACGAGTTGTTCATACAACTCGGCGAGTCAGATGTTGATTCAGTTGGTGTTCATTTTGAAGGAAAACTCGTCGAGTCATTGCCTAACTCGACGAGTAGAGACGGGTATGAGGTCTGATGGAAGGATAGGAACTCGGCGAGTTGACGAGTCAACTCGGCGAGTCAGTTCAACTGGAAGTTGACTTTGTCGTTGACTTTGACTTGGTCAAGGGGTAAAATGGTCATTTTACCCTAAGGGTAGATGTCAGTTTCTGACTAAGTGTTTTGTGGGAATTTTAGCCGGAGGACTTCCGAAGCAGCCGCGGCAGCAGTCTGAGGATTTCCATGCAGTTCAGCAGATACAAGGTGAGTTACCTTCCAGTAGGGGTGGGTCTAAGGCCACAATGCCGGCCCACCATTGAGGAGTAATTAGAAGATCATTGTCTTTCTGATAATTTATCTTGGTTTGGTTTGCGTTTGGTTATGAGTTATATGATATGTTGCATGTTAGGGATAGTTTCCCTGATAGTGGTCTTTAGGACCAAGGGGTAGGTCAGTACCCGGATATGTTCGAATGTGTGCTTATATCTTACTATTGTATGCTAGTAGTTAGGGTGGAATAGTCCCCAGTTACCGGTTGAAAGATACCGATGATGATTACAAGTTGAAAGATACCGATGATGATTACCGGTTGAAAGATACTGATGACGATTACCGGTTGGAAGATACCGAAGATGTTTACTGGTTGAAAGATACCGATGATGATTACCGGCTGAAAGATACCGATGGTATTGTATGGTATGTGGTATGATGGGGGAACTCACTATGCTTTGTGCTTACGATTTCAGTTTTGGTTTCAGGTACCTCTTCATCCAAGGGGAAGGAGCCGACGACGTAGCATGGCATTACACACACTCACACTTGATTACCGCACGGTGTTTTCTGGGATTGTACTCTGATGTGACATTTGTTTATGGTAGTGGGATTTTAACATGATACTTGGTTTTGAAATGACATGTTTATACAATATTTCCTAATGAATGTTTATGAGTTAATTAATCAAAAATGAAATTTTTGGGCTTGAATTTTTGGGTGTTACATTGTAGACTCCATTTTTGGAACTTTGAGCCAAATACCCCATGCATGAATGTGAAGTTTGTAACGTTACGTGTGATATGGACCCTAGGAGGTCAGATCTATGTTTTGAATGCATTAAGCCAGACTGAAGTCGACTAAATAGTTTTGGACATGGAGGGACTCAGCGAGTCACTCATGTGACTCGGCGAGTCGGGTTACAGTTTCCCCCAAACCCCTTCTGATAAGGGGCAGCGTGTTGAGCTGGAAGTGCACTCAGCCTGTAGGGTTCATTGTAGGCCTGAAGATCATGGAACTCGGCGAGTTCAAGACTAAGTCCCAACTGCATGAAGAAGAACTTGACGAGTTAATAAGGAACTCGGCGAGTCCAGTACTAGATGTGCCATCTTGCATGATGAAGGACTCGATGAGTTCAAGGATTAACTCGGCAGTCAGTTGTGGAAGGTCCCGACTTTGTTAAAGGAGAAGTCGAAGAGCTCATGAAAGACACGTCGAGTAGGGTTGAAGTTTTTGCGTTCTAAGGATTATGGAACTCGGCGTGTTGTTGGGTCAACTCGGCGAGTTGAGTCAACCAGATGTTGACTTTGATACATAGTTGAATTTGACCAAGGTGTTGACCTTGACCTTGACTTTGACCTGAGTTGACTATGAAATGGTAATTAAGGAAGATTGTTGTAAGTAGGATTTGAGAGGAGTTTATTCCATCGTCGAGGACAGTTCAGGTACTACACGACATTGAGGTGAGTTACCTTCCAATAGAAATGATTCTAAGGCACCAAGGCTGGCCCACTAGTAAGAGTTATAGTAGAGATAATTGTCTTCGTGAGAATAATCTGGTATGTGGTTATCTGTTATGATTATGTGCTAGCATGATATGATGTTAAGTGATAGTAGATAGTAGGGGGTATAGTCCCCATGTTTATGCTATGTTATTATGTGGTAGTGGTAGGGGTGAAATAGTCCCCGTAGCCGGTTGAGATTAACCGAAGGGCAGGTCAAGCACCCCAGAATTGCCTGGCAGGGTAGGTCAAGGCAATGAGCAATGACACAATGAATATTACATAATGCTCCTCAATTAATGATGTACAACATATAAAATAAATCCAATTTTGGGACCTTGTCGCTTCCTTTTTTAGATTCGCACTAAATGTAATAAGCCTACGGATAAAATGGTGAATCGGTGACCAGATTTGGCTCTCTTGGGATGTTCTAGGTTTGCACACTCCATTCACTATAGTTTCCCAAAAATCATATGAATGAACTGAATCGCGGAAATTAGGATCTCCGATTCTCAAAAATGATGCATATTATAGGTTTCCCAAATCTTATTTACTATAAATATTAAGTCGGACTCCAAGCTCCGCGAAACTACCTTATTAGGTTTTTCCCCAAACCTGATTTGTAACTGCGCTCTATTCATAGCATCTTCATAATTTTCCTATAAGTTAATCTTCGAAAAGAATTCAACACATAACTCCTTGTAAACCAATTTGTAGATGTGAGAAAAGGCTCCACCACCCATTGCATGAAAACGTAAACACGCCTCTAACATGTAAGATAAGGTTTAAGTCGTCTATTACTCCTACATTAGTCAACCAAGGACAATCAATGGTCGGAGTTACCATAATTTCTCTTTGATAAAACCATCAAAAGTGGTTATTGTATTGGGTCAATCGCTCAGCCGATACATTGGTCAGGAACTGATAAAATGGGTGCAAAGGTGGTGCGTTCGGGTTCTCTTCTGGAGGTTGGGGTTGTTGCTAAGTCGGAAGCCTTCGTGGTGCCATTAAACCTGGAAAACATAGAAAATAACAATACCAAAAATCCAGATTAAACAATTATAAAAGCAAAAAAGATTTTGAATCGCCCAGAAACCACGTCGTGGTGAATGCTTCACCATGTAGTGACACGACTAAACTGACATGGGTTCTGAACATGACAAGTTTTAGCCACAAATAATCCATAATACTCAATGGGTTTCCTATTAAGGCATGTAAAAATCTATTTAACACATCATTCATAACAATTAAAACCCCAATTTGACAAACCCTAGAGCTAAAATTCACACCATTTTTACCAATTTAATCAAACCATGACAATATTAAGTAAAGTAGAGCATAAAAACCACACGTTAAAGGAGGATTAAGTGATAAAAGATGAAGAAAACCAATGATTTTGCAATTAAGATGTAAAGCAGGCTTCATATCATAGGGGTGTTTGTAAAAAAGGAAAAGTGAAACCAAGGTAAGGTTTTGAGGACTTAGCTTATCCAACAGTTCCCATGTCGTAGCAATAGGCTCACCATGTTGTGGTGCGATTTTACTGTTTGTAGAGACGAGCTTAAAATAGAAACCACAACGTGGTCATAAGGGTAACATGACGTGGGTTTCGAAGTTTTCTCAAGCCAAATTTCCTTTATCAAAAACTCATTTTGAATACTCCATAAACTTGTTTTCGGCTAGCCACTTATTGGAACAATCTCAGACAAAAAATTAAACGAGTGAAATATCCTTTAAAACAAAAAAAACAAAAATAATGATGAAAAATAAAGGAAAAAAAAAAACCAAACCACATGTTTCCTTCTGGAAGCGCTTCTTTTTGATGAGTCATGAGATGGACTCCTTCCCGCTCCACGTTATTGTATTTTGGATCGGAATTTTCTTATTTATGTTCATCTCGAGCCTTTGTCTTTTGTAAGTTGCAACTTGTCTCTTGTAGTATTTCTTCGTGTTTTTTTCTTCTCCAATCTCGTGCTTTCTTCATGTTTTCGTTGCACTCCTTGACTCGATCTAGCTTCACCCTTATTCTTTTCTTTCTTCTCATTCCCGACCTTCTTTACTCCTTCAACCACTTTTTCAACCTCTTTGTTCTCTAGCTTCTCCCTGTTTTCTTCATTTTTAGCTCCTAACTCTTGATCCTCCCTTAGCTCCAATTCTTCGAAGATAGGTTTTGAAAACCGAGAAACTTTGCATTATAAGATTATAGGAACCGAGGCTCGAGCAGTTATGCATTTCTCCTCTTGTTGTGGTTCACTCCACTATAAAATATGATCTTTCATCATCTTCTCTAACTCCATAAGATCATAAAAATCTTCACTCCCCTCTTTTTGCATCATCTTTTCATCTCTCATCACTTCATTCTCACAATCCATAAAAGTACCTCATCATTGCTTGCTTATGAAGACTTATTAGTTTGACCAATTACAAAAGTAATTTCTTTCGACCCCACTCTTAATGTATACTTGGAGTCATGGATGTCAACTAAAGATCTAACAATACTTAGGAAGGGTCTCCCAAGAATTACTGGAACTTCTTCATCTTTTTTCATGTTTAAAACAACAAAGTCAACTAGAAAGACGAACTCCCCAAATTTAACAACCAAATCTTCCATGATGCCTTGAGGATATGTGATGAACCTATTTGACATATGTATAGCCATCCTTGTCGGCTTTAATTCCAGTAGATTAAATTTCTTGAAAAATAAATAAGGCATCAAGTTGATACCAGCTCCCAAGTCGGCTAATGTATTTATCTTCGTGGATTTTCTAAATTCAAAAGTTATATTTAGGCTTCCCGAATCTCTCATCTTTGTTGGGATTTCATGCATAATTTTTGCTAAACATTGTTCATTAAGTATCACCATTGAAGCTTGATCCAACTCCTTTTGCTAAGAATATCTTTGAGAAATTTAGCATAATTTGGCATTTGAGTGATGGCTTCTATAAATTACAAGTTGATCAAAGGTGTCTTAACTTGCTTCATGAAATGTTTATGCTATTGTTCCAATTCGAACATCATATATCCTTTCGGATAAGGTAGTAGTGGCTAATACGACTTGACAAACGGGTCTTCTTGATTATGAGAAAATAACCATGACATGTCCATATGATTACCACGTTGTGGTAACGTGGCAGTGATGACCTCCTTTTTTTTGGCTTTTTCCACGAGATGTTGATTGTTAAGAGAATTGGTAGTTTCAAGGAGCGCCAAAGGCTCATTCCTCTCATCCCCTTCAGACGGCTAGAACATGAGCCTCTGGGTTGGTCTTGATGTTGCTTGGTAAAGTGACATGTAATAGCTCTTGTAGAAGCCTCAAGAGTATCCTCACTTGCTTCTCAATAATAATAATGGAGGCTTGCTAGTTTTTGATTGTTTCTGCTATTTGATGATAGATTTCATGTCATTGTGTCGCTTCACGGATGCTTCAAAAAAACGAGCTAGAATAGACTCGAGGTCCATTTTCTTTTCGAGAGCCAATTGAACTTTTTGGTAAAACCCACAACCTTGTTGCCTAAACTTCTCTTCCTTTTCTTTTTTGTACTAATCGTTTGACTTCTAATCTCTCTTGGGTTTCCTTAAATCATCATCATATCTATCACCACTTGAGTAGTAAACTTGAGCTTTCTTGTTTCAATTGTCATCTAAATTGGAATCTTTCGTCAAGTGATGTTCGCTATAATTGTCGCACCCAACTTGTATGCCATGAATGTATTGAGTTATCTTTTTTATGCTATGGTCCTTGTTATCGATCTTGGAATTAATTGCAGCTAGACCATCAAGAGCTCCATCCCCAGTCGATTTTCCTCAAGCAACATTGTCTCTAGGATTATGGTACTCACATGAATGTTTTGTGAATTCTTCAGTCAGCTCTTTGTTGGTTGCGGGACTCTTTTTTGTTAGTGGTCCTTAGGAATCTAGAATTTGTCTTGTGGAAATATTTATGCCACTGTAAAAAGTCCAAATTTCTTGTTGCAGTTGAGGTCGTGTTGAGGGCAATTTTGTCGCATCTCTTTGTAAGTTCCCATGCTTCATTTAATCATTCCCCAGCGAGTTGTTGGAAGTTTTTGATATTCTTCTTTAGTTTGTAAATCTTTGATGGAGCTTTGAATTGTTTTATGAGTTTTTCTCTTAATGTAGCCCATATAGTGATCAATCTCATTGGTAGCAATTTTAACCATTGTTTGGCCTTATCTTTGAATGTGATCGACAACGTTATTAGCATAATTTCATCTTTGCTTACCCCCGTGATGTGAAAGTAACCTGTGATTTATTTAATCGCATCTATGTGTTGATAAGCGTCTTCGTGGTCTTTTCCGTAGAATGGAGTGTTTTGGAGCATGTTGAGGAATTGCCTTTTAGCTCGAAGTTTGTCGCATCTGGGATTGTAGATCGCACAAGGCTCAGTCTGGTGCCTTCTCATGTGCGTTGGTTATATTACTTAATGGTTATTTTTTCAATGTCAGTCATTTCTTCTAAATCATTGTTTTCTCCTTCGGTTTCGGTTTTTTATTTTGGTTTTGGGTCAATCTTGTCTGATTCGTATCCTTCTTCTTTCTTTCCCTTTTTATCCTCGTGAAACTCTAATTCCGGGTTATTGAAGGAAGATACTATCTTTCATGATGACCCCCTAATCTGCAAACAACATCATGCGTCTTGCCGCATTTCCCACAGCGGCTCCAACCCTACTGGCCCTTCAACCTAGAGTCGAGTCCCTTGTGTCTCTTCATAGAAACCCCAATTGTCTGCCCAGTCTCCACCTTCCTCTTCCTGATGTGCTCTATATCAATCTCCCTCTCTCGTGTCCTATCTATCATATCATCCAAGGTCGGGCACGCCAAGTAGCTGACCTATTTCCGAATGTCCGCTCTCAACATATCATGGTACCGGGTTTTCTTCATCTCCTCATCACCCGCGTACTGGGGCACCAACAAAGCCCTCTCCCTAAACTTGGAGGTAATCTCCGCCACCGTCTCAGTAGTCTGTCGCATATCCAAAAACTCTCAGGCTAGCTGTTGAGTCCCCACATCTTGCACAAACTCGACCCGGAATCTGGTCACAAAGTCAGACTAGGTCATAGCCTCAACGGGTGGGGCTCCCAAAGTATCGCTGACTGCCTCCCACCAGTTTCTAGCCCACTCTCTCAAACAACCAGAAGCAAACCTGACCTCCTGCTCCGCATCCTCTGATATCCTTGAAGGAGAGCATGTGAGTCCCTGATTGGCTAGATGCCATGTCACTCCTGAATGCCCTAAGGGGATCCTCCATCAGCTCGATGATACCCTCCTTGATCAACCCGAAAATCACCGGGGTCGCCTCAAGGATGCCTCTTGTAATCTCGAGTGCAATGAACTCGTTCAATCCGTCATCAACTAGCTTGGAACCAGTACCCGACCCTGACCCAGATCCTGAACCTCCTCCTCTGTGATGTGTCATTCTCATTCTGAAACAAACCACACAATCATCTGTAACATCCCGACTCCCAGGTATAATATTTAATTAATTTATATTCATGTTTTCATAGAAACTTGACGAGTTGGAGGCCCCAACTCACCAAGTAGAGGATTAAAAGACCGCGTGATTTCTAGAGTCTACTTGTGGAGTTGGTGGACCATAACTTTACGAGTAGGATCTGAGTGTGAAAACCCTAATTTTTAGGGTTTGTGTCCTATTTAAAGGACCTCAATCCTTCATTTCCGCCTCCCTGGTCATTTTGACACACTAAGAGAAACCCTAAACGAGTTGCAGTCGTTGTGTGAGAGAGAAAGGCTAAGATTTTGTGTTCTAGTGCATTCTTGAAAGGGGATTGTAGAGCAAAAAGGTTTGGAACAAGAAGAAGCCTCTGGATCTGGTGTTCTTTCACCTTGATCATTGTTTGGTTAGATATCATCAATAGGTAGTTTATGGCCAATTTCCATCTTTTCTTTCGGTCCTTGACTTGTTTGAGATTGCTATGGAGTTAAGACTTCATATCTGGATGATGCGAGGTCCCTTGGGCCTAGATATTCAAGCTTTATGAACCTATTGGCCAGCTTTCATACATTAAACCCTCTATAGAGCTTGTTTTGGAATTTTGAGCCCTAGATGCCATGCATGGACGTAAAGCTTGTACCTTTACGTGATACTTCAGCCTTAGAAGGCTAGATCTAAAGTATGAGGCCTTAGTTCAACTTAAAAATGTATGAATGAGAGAATGGAATGAAGGGACTCGACGAGTTGATGAGCCAACTTGACGAGTTGGCTAGGGTTTTCCCCGATAGTTTGGACGCGCTACAACTCGGTGAGTTGATGAGACAACTCGATGAGTTGAGTTGGATTTCCTGATACTTCAGAGAGAACAGAGGAACTCGACGAGTTGGGTCAACATGGACTGTTGACTCGAGCGTTGACTTTTAGGGTTTGGTCAAGACATGAGTTAAGGATACCATGGAGGGGTAAAATAGTCTTTCACCCTTTCTAAGATTGAGGAAAGGGGTTAGCCTAACTTTTTAGAGTTGTAATTATAAAGTGTTAAGTAGAGATGATTATATTATGTAGGTGGAGTCTAGACTGTTCGTGGGGTACTAGATCTACTTGCATACTGACTAGGTGAGTCTTCTCACTACACTTACCTGAGCGGTAATACTGTGTGACCTGAGGGTCTTATTTGAGTTATCAACCAGAGGGTCCTATGTGCTTATACTAAGTTATGTGATATTATGCATTTTTGTCTTTGTGATATATGTTATATTATTCTATGCCTTACTGAGTTAGGACCGGAGGGTCCAAACCAAGTTGTGAGACCGGAGGGTCTTTACTGAGATACAGGACTGGAGGGTCCAACCCGAGCTATGAGACCGGAGGGTCTTTACTGAGACACATGACCGGAGGGTCCACACCGAGCCGTCAGACTTGAGGGTCCTCACCGAGATGCATGACCGGAGAGTCTATGCCGAGCTATAGCCATGAGAGGCTTATTATTTGTGTATGTGGTATTTTGGGGAACTCACTAAGCTTTGTGCTTACCGTGTTTTATGATATGTGTTTCAGGTACTTCTTAGGATCGCAGGAAGGCACCGACTTGATTGTACACACCGGTTAGGGATCATGATTTTGAGGATTCTGGGATTTTATTAAACATTTGTTGACTTGTATTTTCACAACTTATACATTTTTTGGTTTTTGGGAAATATGATATCGAGTTCATGTGATTTTAAAAATGAAAATTTTATTTGAAAATTTAGAGTGTTACATGATCAGAGTCATAAATAATATCGAGAGACCTCATCCTCACTACAAGTTCCCTGGTTTAATCTCAGCTCTCCTTGATTTGAGTACGGATCCTCTGCTTTCAGTAGTATGAGCCCATACTACCTTCCACTTCTATCCGTACTTTCCTCAAGAATTGCTTTGACCTTACCAAGTCCCTTTCACTACTATTGCTCGCCGCACTAATCTCATCCTAGGCTTACCCTAGGGTAATCTTCGACCTACTCTCTACCATCAGTTGCATAAGAAGTCCCTGCTATCTCTCCCGAACTAGCTCACGAATACCATTGCATATTACTAAGACCAGATAATTCTTCAAATGAGAGGTCCTACCCTACAATGATTGGACTCAACCAAGAGCTGCGAAATAGGGCTAGACCTAACTTTCTGAAATTATTTAGTCCTCGTAATGTATAACTTAGCGTATTCGTTTACTAGTTAGTTAAAAGTAACTAGAACTCCTAAAAGCACAAAGCAATTAGCATTCGAGCATTTAGTAACCAAAACCAAGCATAGTCTAATCAGGCCATCATATCACTGACTAATCAGTACTATCATGCAGTTCACTAAGCACATACAGCAGGCACATAAGGCATCTTCCTAGATCCTTACCCCTAATCTACCCTTCAGTTCTCATACACATACAACAGGCATATATGTCATCCTTTCTAGATCCTTAGCCCTTATCTAGCATGCAGTTCTCATAACCATATCATATATCCTAGCAAACATTTATGGGTATCTTGGGGAAAACTTACTTGAGCTCAGCCGATTACACGCATCACACTCCTTGTTCTTTCTTAAAACTCTTAATTTTCATTTTAGAAATATTATTTTCATTGTAAAAGTTTCTCAAACCCTCGATTTGAGTTCAGACACCCCGAAGGTGTGTTCAAATCCCTCAAACCAAGGCTCTGATACCAACTTGTAACATCCTAAAATTCAAGATCAAAATTTTCAGTTTTAATTTAATAATTATAAAACCATTTGTCTAAAAACATCCATCGTATCAACTCATATCAAAACCAATGTATCTATAGTCAAAACATGTCATGATAAAACAACATAAAGTATAACTCCCAAAGATCTCATGTGCGGAAATCATGGTGTGATGCGCTGCAGTCATGCCGACTCCTTTCCTTTCAAAGAATAAGTACCTGAAACCAAAACTAAAAACTTTAAACACAAAGCTTAGTGATTTCCAATATCATACCATATACCATACAATAATATACTGCCAAGCATATTTAGGTGCTGGCCTACCCCTTCAGTCTCTTTCAACTGGTAACCGCCTAGCATATCAGGGTGCTGGACGACCCCTTCGGCCTCTTTCAACCAATAATTGCCTAGTATAGCTGGGTGTTGGCCTACCCTTCGGTCTCTTTCAATCGGTATCGGGGACTATTTCACCCTATTATTACCACATATCATCCTATTACATAAACACATAAGTGACATACTGCCTAGCATATTTGGGTGCTGGCCTACCCCTTCGGTTCTTTCGACCGGTTACGTGCTCTATCCCACCCCTCCTACCACTATCATATAATATCATAGCATACTAGCACATAAAGCACAACAGATAGTGGCATACCACACAAAGACAATCTTCTCTACTATAAGCAGCTACTAGTGGGCCGACATTTGGTCCTTTGACCCACTTCTACTAGAAGGTAACTCACCTCGAATATCGGAAAGTAGCTGAAAATCCTAGGATCTGACAATCAACCCAACTCAAGCTCCTATTCATAAAAGATTTCCTTAATTACCCTTTCATGCTCATGACCACTTAAGGGTCAACTTTGGTCAATGTCAAGGTCAACATTCTTGTAAAAAGTCAACATTCTGGTCAAAGTCAACATTCTGGGTTGACTCAACTCATCGTGTTGGCCCTTCAACTCGTCGAGTTCCCTAAATCATAAAACACTAAAGTCACGATCCAACTTGTCGAGTTCTTTCATGAACTCGTTGAGTTCTTCCCTATCAATAGACTTGGGACACTTCGACCCAACTCGTCGAGTTCTTCAGTCTGTTAAGACTTCTTAATGTATTAAGCCATCATCCTTCGAATCTAAGTCTCATATTCCAGATCTGGGCCGAATAAACCTCTAGGAGGGTAAAGTTTCCGACTTTACCCAATAAGACCCATCCTAGAAGAAATGAGCTCTAACCCCAACTCAAAATGGCTTAGATCCAAAACCAATAGCCATCAAAACTTCATGATAAGCAAAGGGGTCATAGATTTGGACTCTAGGGACAGTTTGTTCATGTAAAGTTCTTATATTTACTTGAATGCATAGTCTAGTTGGCTCAAAAGTCCAAAAAGATGGTCTACAAGTTGCATGGTACCTCCATGGCCATAAAGTTGGCACCTTTATGCCATGAAGTCCCCTAAAGACCCTAGATCTGAAGGGTTTGCCCACATGGGACGTCCAAATCCCAAAAACCAACATTCTTGGACCAAAATATGGACAAAACATCCTAAAAATAGATTTAAGCATTCTATAGGCAAGGTAGGAGCTTTATACCTCATATAAACTAGAAATGAAGCCCAACTTCTGGATCTACTCTCCTCCTACACGTGCTTGCTCCTTCTTCAGGTATCTTCTTCTTCAAAATCACAAAGAATGCACTAAATTGGCTCAAAACTCTCAAAATTGAATTAGGGTTTCGTGGCTAGGGTTTGGGACAATGGAGGCTGTAAATGAGGTCGGCTTATGGGGGTTAAGGTGTTTAAATAGGGTGCAAACCCCTGAAAATTAGGATTTCATTCTGCCAGCCTACTTGTCAAGTAGACTTCTTAACCAGCGTCCCAATCCATCTCTACTCGAAGAGTTAGGGGCCTCAAACTCGTCGAGTTTCTATACAAAAATGAATAATTATGAATTAAATACATACCAGGAACCAGGCGTTACACTAAGGGTTCTTTTGTCGCACTTGGTTACAGAAAATCAAAACTCTCCTCTCCATAATGATTTAGAGTGTACCAAAATTATGCTACCACGTCATGGTATAGGTCTCACCATGCCATGATATCAATTCCCTCACTTAGCCTCCAAGTAATCCATGCAATTCATCCAGGAAGATTTTATGATTTGACACATCACCCCGTCGTGACATGCATATGACCACGTCGTGGCAAATACTTTTTGATTGAGTTCCATCTTCAATGATTGCTTCCAGTCCTTCACCTCAAGCCTTTCAATTTAGCTTATTGTTCCTCAGGAATATCTTTTCTACTACAAAACAGATTTTAAACATAATAAGTACCAAACATCTTTATAAATAACTAAAATGTAGCTAAGAACACCAATATACCACATAAAATATATGACTATATATGTCGATATCTGGTCTTCTCTTTAATCACTCAACATCTTATTCAAGTTCCAATAGCCTTTACACCGCTACCTATGATGCATATAAATTGAATGGGCGAGGTTGGGAAACCTAGTGAGATTCATAGGGTTTTTAATCACATAATATTATTATGATAAAAATCTATAATCAATAACTTGAAAAACCAATTGTAACACTCAAGAATTGGGTATGTCTCCCTTAGCCCCTTAATGCGAAAATCATCTCATTTTAGTCCCTAGCAAGTACGCGGGGAGTACTCTGAGTACGCTTAGCATACTATCTCATTTCTAGATCGTTGGTTCACCTGCGTACATAGGGCGTACGTAGGAGTATGCATGGCGTACGTGGTGCAGGGGGAAACCCTAATTTTTTTTGTTTGTACCCTATTTAAACAACTTATAACACCTTTAGAAATTTTATTGATCAGCCTCCACCACCCTATTCCCAAACATCAAAACCTTAAGTGTATTTGGTGAGATTTGAGTTTGAAAGTGAGTTTGTTGGTGTTTTGTGGTGAAGAAGAAGATGATGAACACTTGGAGGTTGCTTGGGAGTAACTTGAGCTGGTAGATCCAGAGTTATCTTTATCTTATCAAACCGTTTGAGATAAAAAGCTCTCATATTGATGGTCCTTTATGTTAGATCCATTTTATGGTGTCATTTATGCATTTTTGGGTCTTTTTAGTCATATATGAAGTTATGGTCTACTCCTAAAGCTATGGATGTTAGATCTTTGCTCATTTGAGGTCCCTTGTCCATAAAAATGCAACCTTTATAGGTTAGTTTGGTCCATACAAGTGTTAGGGTTCTTAATATGATTCCTTTTGAGTTTTGGGTCTTAATAAGTCATGCATGGTGGTAAAGTTGCCAATTTTATGTGTTAAGTCACCTTCTAGAATTAGATATGAGAATATGGCATGTTGGCTTAACCGAATAAGTGCTTAATGAGTTGGGATGGCTATTTGCCGAGTACACGGGGCGTACTCAACTCGTACGTTGAGCGTACTAGTCTCGGATGGAGTACGACAAATGTAAGCCTGAGTACACCCAACGTACTTAGTTGTTTGACTTTTGGGTTGACTTTGACGAGTTTGGGCCATATCTTGGGCTTTAAGGTTTTCGGCCTTATTGGTCCATTGGACTTCAAACTTTAGGCCATGGATAGAATATAGACTTTCTTGGGATTGAGTCCATGAGGATTTTAGGCCCAATTTGGAAGTTGAGCCTTATTGGGCTTTGGGATGCCATTTAAGAATTTAGGCCTTGGTTTTCGACCAAGAAAGAAAAAGGGTAAAATGGTCTTTTACCCTGGATATTGGACAAGTAACTTAGATTCTTGATTATGGGTCGATATCTAAGTAGTAATTGGATACTTATTTGATGATGTTAGTGCGGGGATTTTCCTGACCAGAAGACTGAGATTTTATCTTAGCAATTATGTAGCTTGAGGTGAGTTTCTTCACTATGTTTAGCGGGTCAAGGACACCAATGTTGGCCCATAGTTTGTTATGTTTAAAATGCTAGTTGTCTGTGTGACTATTGCATGTGTTATGTGTTTATATGATTACCGGACAAGGACTGATGATTGTATTGTATGCTATTTATCTTTGTGATTTTTATGCATGTGCTTATATGTTATATTTATATCGGGCGTGGACTAATGGGTGACATATCTATTTACCGAGTGGGGCTCAATGTCGGACGGGGCCCATTGTCGAGTGGGGTCTATTATATTTTTATATGTATAGTATGTGGTATTTTAGGGAACTCACTAATCTTTGTGCTTACGGTATTCATTTTATGTTTCAAGTATTTCTGGTTCGAAGGCGATAGCCTGGGATGATTGCAATGCACACACCACATTGTTCCGCATTTTGTATTACTCTGATGTACTTGGATGTTTATTGATACAATTTAATTTCCTATGGTTTCTATGATGTTGTTTTGGAAAATGGTTTATTAATCTAAAGATTGAAGCTTTTTGTCTTATTTTTGGGACATTACACCAATTGTTACCAAACACTATGGGTATACACTCCAACAAATATATCTATAAAACAATATACCCTTCTATACCCGCCTGGTCGATTCTTAGGAATCCTTATCAACGATCATTCAAAAGAATAACCTTACCTGATGAATCATTTAGAACAACTATTTGACTACACATCTAGGGGATTCTTTGGCCAGTGTAAGTCATAAAAGGCAACCATGAGGGGATGCAGTACAACGAATGAACGCACAATCTTTTCTCTTAGATAATATGATTCATCAACATCTAAAGGCAATGAGCATGATAGTGTTCCACCAAACTATCTAGAATTGTCAGTGGTCGTCATCTTATTCTAGAAGATGACTTGTAAGGAACCTACACCCAGGCTCGAGATAATGGCATGGAAACAGAACTCTCCTCTCCATTCCAATCTCACACATACCCCAGAATTGAGACTACCCAATATCCAACTTATCAAATAACTCTAGTACGTAACCTGTACCCCGACACATAATAATGTCATAGAACAGAGCACTACTCTCCATTCCAATCTCACATGCATCCCTTATATGATTATTACATGTTTATTTAACTTATTTTTAAATCAACATCCATTTTCAGTCTTAGTTTATAACTAGCCCAAACTGTAATGTAAATAGTTAACTCTCAATACGAATTTTATATAAATGCAATATGATTGCAACACAAGGTATAACTAAGCACTTATTCAATTTACTTCGATAAAAGGATCATTTATTAGTCTTATTCTATCACTAGACAAGACTATGGTGCATGTAGTTAACTATGAAAATATTTTTCTTTTCGTCCTACATGTATTTAAATTTAGCATAAAATTTAACTGGTAAGTATGTGCTATACCTAAAATATTTTTGATTAATAATACTTGTAATAAGATTGTCACGTGATATAACCATAAATACTTTTAGCTGAAACATCCCAAAAATCATGACCAAAAAATTCATTTTTAATTATTAAATAAAAACCATAGTTATCAAGACATCCATCAAAATCATAAGTCAAAGTATCCAAAACATCACAATCAGAGTATCCATATCAAAACATCTGTCAAATATATCAGAGTAAACATCCCAGGCTAAAAACATCATGGTGTGTGCAATGCAGTCATCCCGAGCTCTTCCCTTTACTACCGGAAATACTTGAAACCAAAACTGAAAAATGTAAGCACGAAGCTTAGTGAGTCTCCCCAAACTACCACATACCATACACAAAACATGCAACTACGAAATACGGGCCCCGCCCACACTCAAGGAGATATGGGCCTTGCCCACACTTGGCTAACGGGCCCCACCCTATAAAATACGGGCCCCGCCCATGCTCGATGAGATACAGGCCCCACCCATACTCAGCTAACTTAGAAGCACATACAAGTATCACACAGACAACAAGTATAACCAATCTACCAATCTATTCCTTATCCATACTCAAATATTGCTAAGATATAGGCCCTTCCCACACTTAGCTACTAATCAACACACATAACATACACGAGCCTACATTGGTGCCTTCAACTAGTTCAAACTAGGAGGAAAGTCACCTCACAAGCTGAATGCAAAATCTCATGGTAAGAAATCTATAGAGCCTGCTCTGACGACTCCCCGAGCTATCAGTACAAAATAACACTTAGTCAAAACCTAATAATCCTTCTTAGGATAAAATAACCATTTTACCCATAATCTAATCAAGTCCATGACCTAGGCCCAAATCCATAACATGAAAGGCCTAATTCTAGATTGCCTTTCCAAGCACATTAATGGCCTACCAATGGCCCAATTTTCTAAATTGGGCCCAAATCCTCAAATGGGCCTTCCTTTAAGCCCAAACATATTCTTAGCCCAAAATAACAAATCCATGGAATGGCCCAACCTGAGTCCCAAATAACGAAAACCCAAATCCAATGAGTATGTGGGGCGTACTACTCTGTACGCTAAGCATACAGGCTGCATGGCTTATACGCCCAACGTACTACCCTGTTAATTCATAATCTCTAAAAGGCTTAACCCCTTAAGACCTTAAGCTCTAAACACAGATTTGAGTCCATTAAAGTGTGTTAACCCATAAAGTGGATTACTTGGTGGCTTGCAAACCCCCAAATGGACCCAAACTTGAAATATGGCAACCGACTTCCATAGAAATGAAGAATACTCATGCTTGGTCACATCAAGACCTTCAAGATGGTAACTTTTCTGTCTTTAGGACTCAAATAGCACTAAGGGTGGGAACCCTAAGCCTAGAAACAAATTTGGAACCATAAAGTTCCATTCTTGGGACCAAAAAGGTCCAAAACCCCATTACAAGAGATCTAAGCATTCATGAGGAAAGTCGTGAGCTTTTTACCTCAAATGAGCGCTAAATGATGATGATGTCTTAGATCCTTAAGTGCAAGCTACACAATTTCTTCTTCACCAACTTCCACTTTCTCCTTCCAAGCTCCAAACCACTAAAATGGGCTCCACAAGATCAAAATCATACAAAGATGAAGAAGGTTAGGTTTCTAGGGTTTCTGATTTAAGGAGGTTGGGGTTTGGAACATAATGATGTATATATATGGCTTAAACCCTAAAAATTAGGGTTTTGTGTCAGCTCGTGTACGCTGCATGTACGTGCTTCACCTCCGCATCCAATGCTGCCACTACGCCCCGCATACGCCAATCTTACACCCAACGTACGTCTTTAGTCAGCCCAAACATATAACGACCAAGTCAATAATCCAACATTAATCTCATAGTCCAACAAATTACAAAAATTAAATAATTAGCATTACCTTAGGTCACAGGTGTTACATTAGCACTTATATAATCATATCTGGCTCACATAGAGTGTTATGTACTCTTATCAAATATATAGTAAAATGTATTCTGGATAATAGGTATTTAATACACATATAAAGTATATTAGCAACATAGAATGTAAATAACAAACTATAATCATATATTTAATCTTTTAAGTATTCAATACTTATATGAAATCATGCTCATGAACGTAACTATGTACTCACTTGATTGAGGTGGAAGATCCACGGTTAGGTTAGCTCTTCGCCTAACAATTCAAATTTTCACTTTGACCGAAATACAAATATTACTACGTCTCAATATTCATTCGTATCTATAAGGATGTAATTAACAATTTCTGGATTCTTCAATAATGCCAAGAAATACTAATTTTATCAAATAAGGAATGACCATGTAAGATCACTCTAGAGATAGGATCCGTTTGGTATACATAATATACTGTTTGGAAAATCCGCTTTAAACACCTCATGGATCTAGCCTAGACATCACTCCCATGAGTAGATCGATCAATATTATAATTGGAATTATTGATAAATCTTTTTTATAGGTTCATAATAACGATAATGAACTTAAACATAAGTTACACTTAAAATATAATAAGTGAAACTTAATTTATAGGTTTCTAGTAAAAACTCGGAAACTTTGTGGGCAGAACTTTGACTCTGAATACTTCTTACTATTGGGATTTGATAGGTCGTAGAGCCCGGATAAAATTCCTAAAAACTAAGAAGTGTCAGACTTTCTAGAAAGAGAAAGTTGAGAGAGAAAATTGATGAAGAAAGAATGAGAATATTGAAGCAATTTATAGGGGTTCTGCAGGGAGGGCACGCCTGACCTAGGCGCATTGGCTCTTGACTTTGGTGGAGAGGGTGCTCTCCTGGTGTGGCATGTGTTGTGCTTTGGGTGGTATTGTCTCGTTCATGTCGGGTAAAATCTCGAATCTTTGAAAAAGCATATCTTTCGCATACAAGCTGTATTTTTGACTTTCTTTGTATCTCCGGTTTCGTATCGATGACTTTCCACTTTCATTTAGACTTAGTCGGATAATTGTCATTCTATTTTTAATTTTATTGTCTATCAGAATTACACTATTAAAGACCTTGCAAAATTCATAACTCTTCCATACGAGCTTTGTTATTGATGTTCTCTATATCAACAGATTCGTATTTACGAATACATCAACTTTTGTTTAGATTGTTTTGGCTAACGAACAATCGATCTCCATTTCATCTTTTATGACACACATTTTTGTATCAAGTTGAATGTGAAACATAGAAAAAACATAAATTCTTCGTACAAAGTCATATTTAGATGTCTTTATATCCACATGCTCGTGATCACGACTAATACAACTTTCGTCAAGACTATATATCCTACATAATCTTTTATTTTTAAACGTTTATTTAACATAATTCGTTAAATTTATACTAAGGTCTTAGACAAATATTATAAGCCCATAATATTAGTCCATAAAACATGTACGCAATATATAAAGATCATTTTTATAATCTGTGTCACGTATGATAAATTCTTATTTATTTACGATTATCCTATTCGAGGATTTAATGGTTCGATAAAACGAATATTTATATCTTATAATCCTTAAAATGTCTAGCCTGGATTCACAGGAGTTAGAACATTTCAAACCTTTTTTTAACTGGAGGAGAAAAATCAAATTGACTATTTTTTCACAAGAGGAAAAAACTTATCAGTTTTTTTAATCGAATGAAAAAATCGAACCCATTTTTTCAATAACTAGTCCAACTAAAATAGAACCATATGAATAGGTTTATAAAAATCGAAAACTAATTTTTTCCGATTTTTCCATTACATCAAAAAAACCGAAAAAACTGAATCAATTGCAACCGAAAACTGAAGAAATTGGTAATGTGCATCTCCACCAACGAAGGTGCAATCACGTTGACTAAAGAACCCAAGGACCAAGGAAATTTGAGACATATACTTAGAAAGTACCACTACGTTCGACATAGAGTAGAAGACAGAGACATTGTCATCAATAGAATATTATTTGAGGAGAATCATATTGATCCTTTCACAAAGTCATTATCAAGAGAGAAACATGATGATCAGGCAAAGACCATTGGCATGAGACTAGATAATGATATGATGTAATATTTTAGTTGATTAGTTTAAATTGTTTTCAAACGTATGCTTGAGGTTTATTTCGTTGTGACTTAATAAAAAGCTTGTGTTGCTATTAAAGTAGGTGTTTTTCATTTATGTGTTTCACCTTTGCATGTTTTGAATCTACTTCTAGGATATTTGATTATATTTGAACCTCCACAATCAGTAAAACTCTGGATGTGATTGAGTTATTTAAGATCATCATGAGTGTTAGTTGATTTTCCATATATATTGGACATTGTATAGAGATCACACTAACACTCATGAGTATTTGAAATAGATATTTAAGTATTGGAACAATCCGCACTTAGACATTATTTCATGGATCTAGTCACAAGTAGTTCTAAGATAACAATATCTTTTATTCTTCAACTCGAGATGCATATGGGGTTTTTTTTACAAAATTTGTTGTGAATTGGTCTACTCTAAAATTTCTATAACTGGTACTCATAAACGGTATGTCCATGTATCATTAGACGAGTAGACAAAAACAATGTAGTCAAAGTTTATTTTTTTCCTTATTGTAACTAGGAGGCGATATATATAGGCTCATCGTTGATTGGGTGTTGACATCTTAAGTGTTTGGCCGAGCCTTAACTAAATTCATGTGTTCGATCTAGAAGTCAGATGTGATCGTCAAAAATCTTTTTCGAGAAACAAAGTTTTATACATTGAGATTGACCCTTATCCATGTCCCATGTTCATAAAGATGTCTACAACAAAGAAATAATTGATCACTTGTCTAATGACTAAATTTTGATTTAGATCAGAGTTCAATAGTTGCATTGGATGACTACTCTCAACTGATTGTTATTGAAATATTTGATTTTAAAAGTTAACAACTTGTCCAAATGAGAGACTTTTAGAAAGAGTGTCTAATTCATTAACCGTCTAGTAATATTTCTAATAATAACATGGTCCTTTTGGGTCGACCTCATACCCAAATAGCAATAAGGAAATGGAGAAAAATAATTTATTAATTTATTAAGTAATTAATAAATTAATTGGAAATTCTTTTTGCTAATTAATTAAATAGTTTTAATTAATTAACTAACTTGAATATTAATTAATTATGAGAGATTAATTGAAATATTCTAGAAGTTTCTGGAGATGTAATGGGGACGGTTTTGAGAAGCCCATGTATAGGGATAAGGCATATTTTGAAACAGATAAGTATTATCCTGAAGAGTGTGAATCTCTTATTGATTTATCTATTGTCTATAAATAGACTGTTATGGTTCAAACCCTAACAATAGATTCCTCTATAAAATCATCCACCTATATCCATCTCTCTTAGAAATCGAAAAGCATAACCTCTCTCCTACGGTTAGTGATTTTCGATTAAGCCTTTCAAAAGGGTTTTTCCTTATTAGCTTCTGGAGTTTTAGGTATGACTACGTTAGAGAGACTCTACTTTGGGTCCTTCATTCACTATAGGTTCTGACATTCACAAGGCCCAAATTGAAGAAACAAGAAGATGTTGGTATTCTTATTTTTATATGGTTTTGAAAGTTCATTGCTATAACTAGTAAAAACTAGATCTTAAGGTGCATGTACACTTAGATAAATTTTATTTGTTTCCACTATCATGATTAAGTGTATTGATGCTAATAAATCCCAACAAGCATTAGGCTTCCAATTTATGATCATAATAAATTAAAATTTACTCGTTGAAACTTTTGTTAAAAAAATGATCAGGATCTCATCCAAAATTTGATTTGATTTTTCTAATATTTTTAATTCATAATGATAACAAGTTTAACATCTAACAAATTATACATAAATATGATCATCAACATTAAAAATTTAAAATATCTAATTTTCATAATTAATCAATTCAAATCATAACATGAATAATAAAAACAATAACATTAATCTTCATTCTAGGATGTAAGTAGTAATTTACACGAGAAACTTTCTATATATATATATATATATATATATATATATATATATATATATATATATATATATATATATGTATGTATATATATACCTTAATAAGCATTTAGCCTCAAATGCTGAATTTTAAGAGGTACACCCCTTAAAGCAGCATTTACAACAACTTTGTGCATTCCCAAAAAATAATATCTTATCCTCAAAAAAGTCAAATTTAATTATACCAGATTAGCTACATTCTCAATCAACAACAACTGTTCATCATCCCTCAATCTTCATTCACCTCTGATTTAATTAAAATTTTGAATTGATCTCTTTTCAACAAACTATTTAGAAACCCTAGCACCCATTTCAACTTTCATTGCCTACTCTTCTTTCTCTCTCTTGTCATCCGCGTTTTCTCTCCAAACCCAGGGCAAGGGCAAGTGCAACAACAAATCTTACATCCTAGAGCTTCCATCGATAAATTGATGTCCCGTCCCTACTTTTGTTCTTGTATCTGAGTGAGTTTTTGTTGTTCCGTTTGAGTTTTGGGTCTATTACTACTTATAAACTATGGTTACTGATGTAATTTCCACCTACAAAACTTCGACAAAGACCACCCTATCTGGTGCTTTGGGGTTTTTTGAAGACCACCATCGACCACCACCGCTCCATTTCTAAGGAAGCACAACAACCACCACCAGTCGCTGCGACTTTCACCATTTATGTCTTCCAGCCATCAGTTCTAGGTAAGAACAGGAAATCCCAGCCTTTATCCTTTCCTAATATTATTTCCCAACTCAAAAATTTTGTTACCGACGACACCATTAATCCTCCGTTCATTCTCCAGACACCCCTCTCCAATCGGCTGAAAATTTCAAGAAACTATAAAAAAACCTTCTCGTAGTTGCATTTTCATCAATATAAATTAAAATTTATTCACCATTCTTGATGTTCCTATACTCTGATTCCGTTCACCTAAAATTGTAAAGATTATTAAGTAGTTTTTCTGATATCTAGAGTGTGGAGACAACGTGGAAGGTAGATGAAATCACCCTAAATATATGTTTTTGAAACTTATGTGACAGATGGTCTTTGTCTTCTTGCGATTTTTTCATCAGGTAAGAACTAAGTGCTTCTAACTATAGGTAAAAATTCTACTTTTTTCTTCTTTTTGGAGGTATCAACTTTATTTTTGGTTTTTGGTTCTTGTGTAAGGTGTAAGGTGTAAGGTGTTACTTTAACTTGTTTGAAGATTTGCTTATGTGATTTGGTTCATTAAATGCACATTATTCCTGCAGATGGTCTTGTTGTTGGATTATGTTTCTAAGCGCATAACTATAATTGTTATGTACTTCACCCAAGAGTAACATGGTCCATTTCGGGTTGCATTCACCAGGACAATTTGATAGGATGGATATTTGATGAAGAGGTGATTTGTGATTTATTAATATATTATATGAATAATATATTAATTGAGAAATCATATTATTTAATTAGTATTGGTCAAGAATTAATTTGGAATTAATTTAGTGATCAAAAGAAACTAATTAATTTTGCAGGTACTAATTATGTATATCAATGATATTTATAGTGTGGGATAATGATCCATGTTAATTAGGAATGGACTAAATCTTTGTGAGAGTCCATGAAGAGTTAGTCCATAAGGCTAATGAGTTAACGGATTAAAAGCCCAACTGAATTAAGGTTTACAAGTTTAAACCCTAAAGATTCCAAACTATAATTAGGGTCCCTAAGCTTGCAAAATTGGCCACTAGTACTCCAAGGTTATTGCCTAGCCGATTTTGAGCTCCACATCTTCTCTCTCATTATCCTCCACTTGTTCATGGTGTTTGTGACTTGTTTGAGGCATCACACTTGGGGTGTTAAGCTCTTGAAAGGCCAAATTCCACAAGCTACAACAATGAGGTTATCTTCTAACTAGTTTTTATTATTCATGTATCATATTTTGTATGCTAGTTAGGCTTCATGCTTTGGAAATGAATATTGCATGTATAATTAGATAAAACTTAGATCCAAAGCTTTAGGGTTGTATGTGCACCATAAGAGTGTTATAGTACTTAAAAGCCAACAGTCGTATCAAAGCCATGGGTGTTTTCTATTATATAAATGCATTTGTTTATTGTTCAATGTTGAAAAAACTGCATTTCTGCCTTCTATCGGCAAGACTTAATGAGTCCCATGAGTGGACTCGACGAGTTGACTAGTTTGATGATGAACTTGACGAGTCCATTATCAGACTCGACGAGTTGGATCATAGAATTGCATATTTTCGGGTTGTTTTTGCCAGAATTGGATTAGGAATATTGCCATAAACTGTTTTGTATCATAACATATGTTTTTATGATATGGTAGTGTTTATTCTCATCCACTTAAAACATAAATTGTCAAATTATAAGATAATTAAAAGTTTATATCATACACCCATTATTTGTATTATTTGATTTGGATTTATCTTGATATATGAGTTGAATTAGGTCAAATTAGTTAAAGATAAAATTATTTTATTATTTTATTAGTTTAAAAGTTTAAAAGTTTGATCTAAAGAGTTTATGAAACGTCCATAAGTTATGAATATGAAAAGTCTTATTCATGAAACAAATTAAATCGTTAAGTTATGAAATTCAAGAGTCTTGAGAAGGTTACAAATCTTGCCATCAAGTTTTGGAGTCCAAAGGTCTGAAGAGTTTCATAACTTGTCATGAAGTTACTAACTTGGAAAGTCTCATTTATGTAACATAAATTATAAAACTCAAGGGTTTTTTTTTGAAGACTTTCAAAACTTGCCCTCATGTTTTGGAATTTAAAATTTGATTAAAAAAGTTTTAATTGTGAAATATTAAATACTAAACCTTTTGGCTTCTTAACTTAAATTTAGACTTAAAAATGTTAATTATGGCTTTGTTGATAAATAATTAAAAGAGTATTAATAAATTCATAATTATATGGTTTGAGTTTAATTAAATTAGAAGTCTAGTTTAATTAATAGATTAAACCACCTAGTATTTTAAATGTTTAAAATACACCCTTTTACTATATAAAATTAAAAGTTTAATATATTATATATGTAAAAGTTAAAAGTCAATCTTACCGTTAGTAGGCCTCATTCACGAAGCTGGTTTATAAGGGGTGTTTAAGGAAGTGGTCTGTAAAATGACCTCCATTGGGTATCCACTCTTACCCACCGCACCCTTGACCAATGGATGGTCGTTAGCCGAACGGGTTTGACATGACACTTAAATACTCATTAAAGGTATAATGAAATACAAAGTAACTAAACACTTTATAAATTCCCAATCTTAGTTACTCAGGAAAAATGTGAATTTGATGCTAATCCATGAAATTGCACATTGCACCTTATTGGTCAGTTAGTGGAGCGTGTGTGGTTAACCGGTACACTAATATGGACTAATGAAGGATGGAAATGGATTTCTCGTAAATTATCATTGATCAATGGAGCGTCTGTGGTTAACCGACACATTGATTTGGTGATTAATGACATCGAGAGTACCAAGCTAATTTGCATTGTTTTTCACACCTTGTTTGTGATCCTCGGTATCCCAGTCACAAACTTGAAGGGCATAATCGAGATTAAAAATGCCATTGAAAAAGTTTAAATAATCTCAAAGAATCTAGGAATTTCAATTCATTTAAAACCTAATGCTCTTTTCCGTTTTACATGGTGGAAAATGGTAAATCGTCATTTACCTACCTTCAAATATTTTACAATTGGATTACGGCATCCCTCTTCCGAATTGTAGAATATTATGTAGGGTCCTAGACTTAATATTTCATTTTGGGTGTAATATGAAGGACTAAATCAACTCACTTGAAATTCTCCCGTTGTAGATGTTGGATTAGTGTCCAAGTCCATAACTATTTTGGTATGTACTTAACCCGATGGTGCATGGTCCTTTTGGGTTGCCTTCACCAAAGCAACTTGATAGGATGAATTATGGAGAGAAAGGATTAAATATGATTTATTAATATATTATGAGAATAATATATTAAAGGAGAAATCATATTGTTTAATTAATATTAGTCAAGAATTAATTGGTAATTAGTTTTGTGACTAAAAGAGATTAATTAAACTTAAGGGACTAGAATTGTAATTATAAGATAATTGCAATTTGGGCTATGGATTGTCTTATATTAAGGAGTGGACGAATTCTATGGGGAAACCCATAAGTAATCATCCAAGGCCTTAAGGAAAGGAGTCCATGGGTTGCTTAGGGCTTAAGCACAAATTAGGGTTTCCTTGTTAGATAACCCTAATAGCCTCACTATATATAGATCCCTTATGCCCCCAAAACGTGGTGAACTAGTTCTCTAGGGTTTCCACACGTTTTGGGTAGCCTCCTTCACCTCTCCTCTTCATCCTCTTGCTCTTGGTGTTTGTGAACCATTAGAGGAGTGACATTTATGACTCTAAGCTTTCTAAAGTCAATACAAAGAGGATTTGGGATTGTTATTGCTACGTAACAATCAAGGTATGATCTAAACCCTAAATATATGTTATATTGATTATCATATGCTAGATCTAGGGTTTGTAGTCTTGGATAACTTGCATGTACAATAGAGAAATCTAGATCCAAGCATTAGGGTTGCATGAGCACATAGGATGTTTTTATGGCTAAAACCCATCAATGGTATCAGAGACTTGATTGGTTTCTATTGTATGGATGCCTAGTATATTCATTCTTGTTGCAAAAATCGTTTTTTGGCCCCCCTGTCTGATGAACTCGGCGAGTTCCAATGTGGACTCGGCGAGTAGCTCCAACTTGGCGAGTACATAGAGGAACTCGGCGAGTTCGAGCGTCAGAAGGAGGTGTTTTCGGGATTTCTTGCTGTTTATCTTTGACATACTTGCCTTTATCATATTAGATCAATATAAATCCGATTTTATGATATATATGAGTATATTCTTGATCTAATTGAAGATATTTATCAATTAATAAAATATTTATTTCCTTATGTGATAATTGATTAATTATTTTGATTAAATTGGTAAATTGTTTTGCAAGAAATTATTAAATAAATCAAATATGGATAATTTATGTGATTAAATGTTAATTTAGATTATTTGTTATTTGATCCTTGTGTTATGAAAGGTTTCATATTTTCCCCTTTAGGTCTTATAGTTTGAATTTGAACTCAAAAGTTTAGTTTTGAAATTTAAATAGTTGAAACCCTAATGTTTTGAAAAGGTTTCAAAACTTGCCCTCAAGTTTTGGAATTTAAACTTTAATTAATGGTTTAATTTTGATGTATATTTAAATTCTAAACCCAAATGTTTTGAAATGTTTCAAAACTTTCCCTCAAGTTTTGGAATTTAAAAGTTGATTAAAGGTTTAATTAGGAATGTTAAATTCTAAAACCCTAGTATTGTTTTGAAAAGTTCAAATCACACCGTTATGGTTTTATTAATTAATTAAGGTGTATAATTAAAAGAGGTTTAATAAATCCATAAAAGTTTAGGTTTATCATTTAATTTTATTAAAAGTATAATTGTTAAATTTGACCACCTAGTATTTTAAAAGTGTAAAATACACCCTATACTATATATAACATTAAAAGTCTAACATTATATATATATATATATATATATATATATATATATATATATATATATATATATATATATATGTATGAGTAAAAGTCAGTCTTACCGTTAGTAGGCCTCATTCACGAAGCTGGTCTATAAGGGGTGTTTACAAAAATTGCCTATAAAATGGCGATTGAATGGGTATCCACTCTTACCCACTGCACTCTTGACTAGTGGAGGGTCGTTAGCCGAACGGGTAGGATAGGATGAAACCTTCCATTATAAGTATAATGAATTACAAAAGTAACTAAATGTTTTACAAATTCCCAATCTTAGTTACTTAGGCAATGTGAATTGATGCAATTCCATGAAATTACACTTTGTGCCCTTGCGAAGACGTTAGTGGAGCTTGTGTGGTTTACCAGCACACTAAATGGTTCTAAGCAAAGGTAGCAAAGGGTGACTCAATGTTTGTCATAGTTCGGTGGAGCGTGTGTGGTTTACCGGCACATCGAATAGGTGACTGTAACATGTGAGGGCACCATGTAAGTTTGCATGGTTATTCACACCCGCTTTGTGATCCTCGGCATCCCAGTCACAAACTAGAGGGGCATATCGAGATTTAAACATGCCATTGAAATGTTCAATGAATCTCAAAGGATCTAGGAGTTTTCAAAGACTTAAAACTTAATTTGTTTTTTTGTTTTTCATGGTGGAAATTAGTGAATCGTCATTCACTTACCTTCAAATATTATGCAACTAGATTACAACATCCCTTTTCTAGGTTGTAGCATATTGTGTTAGGTCCTAGCCTTAGTATCTCATTTGGGTGATTTACTAAGGACTCAATCAATCAACTAACTTGAATTTGTTTCTCCCGTTTTGTAGATGTCAGAGTTTGACAACTATGCTCTTCCCAAACTATAATTGGTATGTACTTGACCCGAGAGTAGCAATGTCCATTTTGGGTTGCCTTCACCAGGACAATTTGAGAGGATGGATATTTGAGAAAGAGGTTATTTGTCTTTATTAATATATTATAAAAATAATATATTAATTGAGAAATCAAATTATTTAATTAGTATCGGTCAAGAATTAATTTGGAATTAATTTAGTGATCAAAAGAGACTAATTAAATTTGTAGGTACTGATTATGTAAATCAGTGATATTTATAGTGTGGGCTAATGATCCATGTTAATTAGGAATGGACTAAATCTTTCGGAGAGTCCATGAAGAGTTAGTCCATAAGGCTAATGAGTTAATGGATTAAAAACCCTAGTGAATTAAGGTTTACAAGTTTAAACCCTAAAGATTCCAAACTATAAATAGGGTCCCTAAGATTGCAAAATTGGCCACTAGTACTCCAAGGTTATTGCCTAGCCGATTTTGAGCTCCACAACTTCTCTCTCATTATCCGCCACTTGTTCATGGTGTTTTTGACTTGTTTGAGGCATCACACTTGGGGTGCTAACCTCTTGAAAGGCCAAATTCCACAAGCTACAACAAAGAGGTAATCTTCTAACAACTTTTTATGATTCATGTATCAAATTTTGTATGCTACTTAGGCTTCATGCATTGGAAATGAATATTACATGTATAATTACAGAAAACTTAGATCCAAAGCTTTAGTGTTGTATGTGCACCATAGGAGTTTTATAGTACTTAAAACCCAACAGTTATATTTGTTGGGTTTTGTATACTACAACATCCTATGGTGCACATACAACCCTAAATGCTTTGGATTTATGTTTTCTCTAATTATACATGCAATATTGTTTCCATAGCATAAAGCCTACAACTAGCATAAAATTGACATAATCAACATAAAAGTGAGTTATAGAATTACATTTTTGTTGTAGCTTGTAGTTTTGGCCTTTAAGAACTTAACACCTCAAATATGATGCCTCAAATGGTTCACAAACACCATGAACAAATGGAGGACTTTTGAGAGAGATTATGCAGCACTAAATTTCGGCTACGCTTCTCCAAGAATACATGTTCAACCTCTTTTAGGCCAAAGGGGTTTCATATATAGTGTAGGAATCCAAGAGTCATGGGTAAACCCTAATCCATACACTTGAGTTATGATCCATATTTCATGTGGGCTAACTCTTCATGTATACTTACATAAACTTAGACCATCATGGAACAAAAGCCCAAACAATCAATATATATATATATATATATATATATATATATATATATATATGTATATATCATTGATTTACATAATCAGTCCCTGTTAATTTAATTAGTCTCTTTTGATCACAAAATTAATTCCAAATTGATTCTTGATTAATACTAATTAAATAATATGATTTCGTTTTAATATATTATACTTGTAATATATTAATAAATCAAAAATAACCTCTTCTCAAAAGTCCATTCTATCAAATTGCTCTGGTGAAGGTAACCCAAATGTACCATACTACTCTCGGGTCAAGTACATACCAATTATATTATACGCTTGGACACCTAATCCAACTGTCTCTCACTTGGATAAGTCTAATAACTATTATTGCAAGTACGACTCCATAACCCGACTAGTAATCGTAGCTCTTAAAAGCCACTGTCGAACTCTGACCTAGTCAATGACGCGACCATTAGATAAGGGATCATATATTCCTCCATTCTACACGATATCATATGGACTGAGACATGGATTACAATCATTCTCTCTGTCCATCTGTTGTATCCCAATTTCCAATTTATCACGATCGAATAATTGAGCAAATCAAATCAGTCCAGGCTTGGCCAAGTGCTTTAGGGTTGTTATCACTAAATCATCAAGCGGCCTACAAATATCTCTTTTATCCCTCTAAGGGTAATAGGAATGGATAAACTTCAACTCAAATGCTTGCTTGTACTTAATCATCAAATCACACACAACAATATGTTTTATAACACCAAGTTACTAGTGCGTTTACATATGTCAATGTGCAACCGACTTGTAAACTACAACTGTCACAACTAGGAATTCTAAGGTTTTGTAAACAGTGACAAGGGTAACAATTGTGACTAAAACTTGAAAGTATGCATGATGTTTATTCAATGACAACAAAATTTCATCAAACACTATATATAAACACTTCAAATGATCAACATAAGATTGGAAACCCTAGAAATCCCGGTTTAAGTCCAATATGGACTAGGATTTCCTTATTGGGCCTAATGGACCAATAAGCTTCCATTTCTCTTCAAAATCGAACCCACAAACCCAAGGTGACTTCATAACCCCTTGTTTTTGGTTTTTACTTGTTTTTGGGGGGAGAATACAAGTATTATGTGATGATCTATGTGTGTTTGCATGCTATATGTGAATTCTTTAGTTTTTGGTTGTGATAATATGAAATATTTGTTATATTTCGAGATCTATAACAAAAAGGGTGAAATAATAATGAACAAAATCTTGTTAAACAAACATACATTATAGATCTAAGGGTTCTTAAGTTAAAGAGGTGGAAAAACAAAACCAAAGAACCTTACAAGTGTCATGTTTGCAAAAATAACAAAGATTGGGTTTAAATTGTAAATTTTCGGTTTTATGGGGTTTATAAGTTGTTTATTCGTATAAAATCTGGTTTTTAAGAAAACCATGCTTTTCAAAGGGTCAAAATCATAAAATTTGGCATATTGGGCTTTAAATTGGACCTCACGAGATTTTGGACCCAATGTTGCGAAAAAGGGAAATCTTTAGGGGCTTAAATGGAAAACTTAAAAAACTATGATTAAAGACATAAATAAACTCTTTCAGGGGTTGAAAATGAATTTATTACTAAATTAGACTAAAAATGCAAAGTTTTTGATTTTAGGGTCAAAATTGTAAAACTTACGGAAATTGGGCCAAAAATGTAACTTTTTGCAAATAAAGGCTGCAAATGACAAATGCAATAGTTTTGGACTGAAATTACTATTCAAATAAAGTTTGGATGGAAAATGTCAATAAAAATGGTTTAAGGACCAAAAATGTCAATTTTAATAAAAAGGGACTAAAACTGTCACTTTTATATAAAAAGGTGCCACAATGTTTCATCTAAATGTTTTTGGGCCAAATAAACGATTATAACTTTGGGGGTTAAAAATATCAAGTTTATAATGCATATATATATATATATATATATATATATATATATATATATATATATATATATATATATATATATATATAAAGAAAACTTCGTTATAAATCAAACGTTAAAATATTTCGTTATTGCGAATAAACATTTAACATACCACGAACACCAACAATACGAAATTAAACTCGATAAAACGTAAGCGATTCAACAGTTGGGCTCAAATACCTTCTATACGTGCTATTGGGCCATTGTGGCCCAATATCATGTTTATTGGGCCCCATATATTCACACATGCTTATTGGGCCTCCTGTGACCCAATTACATGCCATAGGGACCCTTAATGGCTTTTACATGCTATTGGGCCTCAGTGGCCCATTGACATTGCTAGTAAGGTCCAGATCAATCATATTCATGATGGGCCAATGTGTCCGTCTCATACTCGACATCCTATGATAACATACATGAGTAGTGGCCCTCTTCTTCCCTCTTCACTTCATCTGTTACGCTTATCTCTGTTATTCAAGTAAACATAAACATAGGTTGATAAACAAGGTTATTCAAATTCAGTTGGATTTAGTGGGAAATCACGGGTGACACTATTTAGTGTCGGTCGTAGTCTGTAGTTATAACCAGAGGCTCCTGGAGGGAGAACGAGAGTTTATATATATATATATATATATATATATATATATATATATATATATATATATATATATATATATATATATATATATATAAAGAAAACTTCGTTATAAATCAAACGTTAAAATATTTCGTTATTGCGAATAAACATTTAACATACCACGAACACCAACAATACGAACTTAAACTCGATAAAACGTAAGCGATTCAACAGTTGCGCTCAAATACCTTCTATACATGCTATTGGGCCATTGTGGCCCAATATCATGTTTATTGGGCCCGATATATTCACACATGCTTATTGGGCCTCATGTGACCCAATTACATGCCTTAGGGACCCTCAATGGCTTTTACATGCTATTGGGCCTCAGTGGCCCATTGACATTGCTAGTAAGGTCCAGATCAAACATATGCATGATGGGCCAACGTGCACGTCTCATACTCGACAACCTATGATAACATACATGAGTAGTGGGCCTCTGCTTCCCTCTTCTCTTCGTCTGTTAAACTTATCTCTATTATTCAATTAAACATAAAATTAGGTTGCTAAACAAGGTTATTCAAATTCAGTTGGATTTAGTGGGAAATAACGGGTGACACTATTAAGTGTCAGTCGTAGTCTGTTGTTATAACCAGAGTCTCCTGGAGGGAGAGCGAGAGTTTGTGTATAGATCTATACGGGGGTGACTCCCTCACACCTGAGTTGTTCGCTACAGTTAGACTCGGCCAGTCTAGGGTGACAAAATCTTAAATGAATTCCGACATTCGCTAGAATGACAAGACAGACGAACTAGTCATTATTATGCATGGTTATAACGACTCACAAAGAGATCCAACACCATCTAAGTAATCAGGGGAAAACATATTCATTCTTTGTGACGATACAATAATACAAAACTATCATACTATTTATATCGGAAAACATCGGGTTTTCCGGGGGAAGAACATTATTCACTCCTATACACAACAACTATAATACAATAATCAATTTTGAATAACAATCACTTTTACGTGTTTTGAAATCACATACACATGCACTTATGGGATCATCACATTTTTTCGCAAATAGTTTTTATAAAAAAAATATCAGATTTTCTGGGTTTTACAAACAATACAAACTAATTTTATTTCAAACATGCTTATGAACTCACCAACATTATATATGTTGACGTTTTCAAAATAACTTGTATTCTCAGTTAAGAGATAGGCCGAAGAACAATACCAAGTGTGTTAGGATGTTATGTTTTGAAAAACTCTCAAACAATTTATGTTATGGATGTGTAATGTTTAAACAATGTACTTGATGTGAACAATGACAGTTATACTATGTAATGTTGGTGATGTATGTGTTGTTCATGTATATTCATTGTGATGATATTTCAATTTAAGTCACGCGAACCCTCAGACATTTCCGCCATCTAGTTTGGGGGTGTGACAACAAGTCACATGTCTTGGTTTCAAGAATATATAAGATATTATCATCTCACAATCACTCGTGATAAAATCCATGAAGTGATTCAAGTGAGCGTGGGTTTAATCCAATACTCGAATCTTATTCCAGAAGTACTCATGAACACTGCATCAAACTTGTGCTATATTTAAAACACCTAGACAATCTACATTCAGATTCATGACAATCTTGCCTCAATACCTACTTCCAAAGTATGATCGATGGTGGATGGTTTGAATAACCTAGTTATTTTGGAAGTCAAAACATGCAAATTGGAACACAGGAATAATCGAATCCAATGTGGTCTTAGAACTTATGAATATAAATAAAACACATTTTAGTTAAGCACCATATTAATTACACATTATTCGTTGTATAATGTTTTGATTAATCAACTTAATACTTGAACTAAAACAATAGTTATGCTATGCTCCAAGGATGCACACTACGTTTTCCTATGGTCCTCTCTTTGTGAAATAGATCAATAGACAACATTTCAATGACGCTCATTTCACAATTCTAAATCCTTATTGTAAATGTAAGAATACAAAATTCTTTCTGTAGGGTTTCAAAGCACTCCACGGATGATGGCAATGGGCCCCTTGATGAAGTGTAGGTTAAAAGCCCAAGACTTCTCTTTTCCCTATAAATAGTCATGTATTATTCATTATTAGGGTTAAGAGTGAGGCAAAATGTAGCCGCCACATGAGGTTTCTTATGTAGTGTTAGATTCTTTAGTCTATGCTGAAAGTGTAATTTATTCCTCCTGTTTTCAATAAATCGAGTGATCATTCGACCTAATCTTCATATTTGTGTTTGTTCTTAATTTCCGCATCTTGTTCATCAAATCTCAATTAGGGTTTTAATCTCAGCAAGTGGTATCAGAGCAGGTCTTTGAAGATCTATTGATTTTTGAAGTATCGGTTCTTGATTTGATGATTTTCTGCACGATTTATTGAAGATTATTGGTGTTTTGGCGGTATGGAATCATAATTCTGTTCAAGTTACTGTTCATATAGATTTATGTTGTTCATCCACTGTTCATGTGGTATTTTTTTTATCTGATTCATTTTTATGTTCATATTGGATCAGATCATTTACTTAATCCCAAATCAATTGATTTTATCTCTTTGTTTTAATCCAATTGGATTTGTTCGAATCTTTTTTTTTTTTGATCTAGCCCAATAATCTGGTCTGTCACTGTTCATGTTATTATCGATTCATTTTCCTCTTTCTTTGGCCCTAATTTAATTGTGAATCTCCGATTGTGTCTTGTTCTGTGCTATGCGTATTGACGATTTGTATGAGATGATGGATTGTACGGTCTTGTAAATCATCAATTCCTGTAAAGTGGTTACGTTCATTAGTGATTGTTTGGCTTTATTATCTTGTTCTTAGTAATCGTGAACTGCAATCAACAATTCTTATCTTTGCTTGTTAAATCTGTTGCTTATCTGTTCTAGAGTCGATCTTTGTGAATTATGGCGTTATTGAGATCAATTTTAATTTTATCAATTGATACTTTGTATAAATAAAGTCAATCTGTTCATCCTCGTTTCAACATCAATTTCGTTTCTTGATTATATCATTCATTGAAATTAATGGTGATATGAAGATTCGATGTTTTAAGGTTTTGTAAATATAGATAATTGTGGTAACGAACACGATTGATGCGTTGTTTGATCTTGAAATCGATCTGAGAGAATTGTTTATTGTTTGACAATGATCAATTTGATAAAGTCAAAATTTGTTTGAAGTCAGAATGGGAAGGATCTTTTGCAATCATATCATGAATCAAAATCAATGGTTATTGAAGGATGTCAATAGCTTTGAGTTTGTATTTGGGAATTGAGTTCTATCTCAAGATTGATTGTTATAACTGGAACAACAGGCTGATTTGAATTTGTTGGTGCCAGAATTAAAAAAAATGATGACCGGTAGATTGGAATCTTTCGCAGATCGAGATGGTCTTGCAATTGGAATAGAAATCAGAATTGGAACGATGATGCAATGGATCGATCGGAACCGAAAATGAAAGACATATTCAGAATAGTGATGTTAGATGGCATCAAACGAAATGAGATGGAATGGTCTTTGTGTTTCTGTTCGCTTTTGCAGGTCAATTTTCAAGGTCAAAATTGGTATTGCAAAGCGAAGTCACTGAGAACGAAAGAAATCGGGACTCAATTGGAAGAACACCAGTCAAGGCAAAATGTCAAAATTTAAGCTATTGGGACTTGAGTTCGCTTTTGTATGAATGGCTTTGGAATGTACCTGGAACGAAATTGAGTTCAGTTGGTAGCTCTTGGAACGAAAGCACTTGGAACAAAAGTAATGGAACGAAAGGGAGATGAACCGAAAGCGAACTTATGCTCGGACCGAACATGGTTTCGGTTCAATGAACCTGGATCGAACTTGGTTTCGGTTGCTTGTATTTGGAACGAAAGTATGGTTCGCGGGTATTAATTTTGGGGTCTTGCATTTATTCCAGTTGCTGCATCCCCTTTATCAGGTGTCTAAATGGGGAAGACGATGCTTTAATGTTTCATATTTCGTCCCTATAACTCCAACGAATTGGCACTCTTGGTCAAACTGTTGTTTCAACAGTTTGATATTTTTGGACCAATTCCAGATTTTGTTGCAATGAAAGGGGTATATTGATGTAGAATTACAATTCCAGCCCCTGTCTTTCAGCAAGCGACAGTTGCTGCCCTATATTCAGAAAAGTTTACAAATTTGAGGGCTGGTGAACAGTTTTGAATTCTTTAATGCATATATTTTTTTTGTGAACAGAAAATTATGGATTCCATCAAGTCTTGGCGGTTCGGAAAGTCGTTTTCGTGATATCGACAAATTTTCACGACTTTTTCGGATTTTATACTTCATTGTATATATCATTTTGTCGTGGGGAAGCAGAGTAATTTTTATCCATTCAAGATCATTCTCATGACCATAAGAAGGGTTTATAATCACGTTTTCGATTATAAACCGGGGGAGAATTTGGTATGGCCATTCGAAATTGGATTTGTAACTTTTCAAAGTTGAAGTTTTTTAGATAAAGCTTGTGGTAGAATTATGAAGGTAGCTTTTACAGTGGAAGTTCTTCATCGAGCTCTGCTAAAGCTTTTACAGAGAAGTATCCTTTATAGCGGAAGTTCTTTATCGAGCTCTGCTGAGGACTTGTTATATCTCCTACTTCTAGTATTTTCTCGATCAAGCGGCATTACGAATCTTAAATTTTGGGTAGTTACATGATATTTTTTGATGGCTTATATAATTAGCTTATTTGAAGATCATTGTGACTTGGAGGGGGAGATCTTCAAAGACAAGAAGTGATTCAATTTCTTTGTTCTGAAGTGGGTTTTTATGGCGGGTTTGGTTTTCGTGAAGATTGTCTTTTGGGATTACATTCGAAAATGAAGTTTAAAGACATTACTTCAGTTCTTAGTTTATATATATCCTAGAGCCCGTGTTTGAAGACTATTGAAGAATCAAGATTTTTGGATTGCTTCATCTATTCCTCGTTGCAAGTTATTTTTATTCGCTAGATGCTTGTTTTGGAAGTTAAAGCATTGTCATCCATTCTATACTTTGAGGGGGAGATTGTAGGGTTTCAAAGCACTCCATGGATGATGGCAATGGGCCCCTTGATGAAGTGTAGGTTAAAAGCCCAAGACTTGTCTTTTCCCTATAAATAGTCAAGTATTATTCATTATTAGGGTTAAGAGTGAGGCAAAATGTAGTCGCCACGTGAGGTTTCTTATGTAGTGTTAGATTCTTTAGTGTATGCTGAAAGTGTAATTTATTCCTCCCGTTTTCAATAAATCGAGTGATCATTCGACCTAATCTTCATATTTCTGTTTGCTCTTATTTTCCGCATCTTGTTCATCAAATCTCAATTAGGGTTTTAATCCCAACACTTTCCATTTGCTAAAATTTGTTAGATTCTAAACTTATATGCAACGATCCTCTTGTAATGACTATGCACAAAAGTCACAAAGACTTGGCAACAAACATTACAAAGTATTCCAATGGAGACCAGTTCCATGAAAACAAAGTCGCACATTCAAAGTACATTCCTTTGAACTTCCTTCTTGCATTAAGTTTTCTAATCTTATACAGTTTTAAAAAATAACTTCCACTTATGGAAACATTTCCATATTCCCATTTTGATTATCACTTCTGAACAAAAGTTACCTCTTCTCAGAGTATGTCAATATGGTCCTTCTAAAATTCAAAATATACTTCCAACTGTCTATAAGCGACCAATCTTTGGTAAACCTCAGATTGTCCTCGACAATTGCTTAACCATTTTAGTCATATCTTGTTCTAGTCCCTTTTCCCTCTTAGCGAACTAGGCATTTGGAAAATTAGAACAAATTAATATTATAGCATATGTAATTGATCCTCTATCTAAAGCATATGGAATACGATTCATAATGGTTTACATAAAGACATGATACTTCCACATATAGAATTTCCTTATGTTGAATCTTTTCAACATAACATTCATATATATCCTTGACTAAATTTGATTAAAATCTCAATCTAAGCTTTTAGATTTGAAATGAAGTATGAATCCTCTCCCTTAGTTATAGCAAAACAACTTTTCAAACCCTGCAACTTTGCTAATTGAAACTTTTCTTTTCTATAATTAACATTGCTAACTCGCAACTCTTAACGTAATAATTGTGCTCCTACTAGCATAATAATTACATTCTTATTAGCATAACACTTATGCTCCCACTAGCTTTGACATGTACCCAGAAATCAGCTGGACTTCTAGAAGTCAATACTTATTGACTTTCTTACCAAAGTTCAGATTTCTGATATAAGATGCTCCGATAAGACTTTATCTAGGCTTCTCAAACTCATACACCTTTCTTTAGATAGCTCACATGTGTATCTAAACAACTTTAGAACTTATAACAATAAGTTCCAAATGTTTAGACCTTTTCCATTTCTCACAACTCGAACTATGAAGAGGGATATTGTAATCATAATTGAATTTGAGAATGCAAATATCACAATTGCTATCTACTTAAAATCTAGTTAGTGAAAGCGTTTCCTCACAATCATTTTCATGAATTGGAGAGAAACCTTATTACATTTAGATTTTTATGGTGTATGTGTTCCTATCCATGTGAATTTGTCAAAACCATAATCATAAGACAAGGTTAGCGACAAATCCAAACAAATATGGACTGAACTTGTTTAATCTTAATTTCTTGCCACTTGGCAGCACAGGGCCTGCCATTGCTTCTAGGTTGTTTTGCAAACAATTGAGAACACATAGAACTCACAAGCATAGTCAACTTTAACTGGATTGGTCACGGAAACAAGAAAATGTCAACACGATAGGTTACCAACCTCAAGTCGTGTGCTAGTGATTAACAATAGGTTTACTCTTGATTAGTTCTTGAAACTATTCAAGATCATTAAGACTCCCAGTGTCCTCTTGACATATAAGATTCTCATGTCAAGAAACATTCCTTAACAAACAAATGTTCAAGAGTTAGTTTGGTTTCTTATCAAGACAAACACTTCACACAATTGGCCTTAGTTAGGCTTTGTTTTATCCAAAACATCACAACTTACCAATTTCAAATGTACAAGAGTAGAAAACATTTTACTCTACATTTGAAAAGTGTTATAAACCTTTCTTAAGATTATGTCACTCAAGGCTCAATCTTGGAGTGTGAATCTAAGATTTGATTTTGGAAGTATGATTCACCTTTTGACTTAACCATTTCAACAATTCATGATTCCTCTTATTAGCCATGAAATGCACTAAGATGTCCTTAGAGAATCAATTGTGATATGGTTTCATAATCACTAAGATAATCATAAAACACGATACTCAAGTACTCTCCCTTCTTTTCAGACTGGAGAAACTTTTATCTTTCTGCCTAATTTGATTCTTCTTATTCGTTCCGCCATACATTGAAACTTTTCCAATGGTTCAGAATTACACTTAATCTTGTAAGCATAACCATATTTACTAAACTTTAGTAAATCATAATGAATAGTCTTATCGTTCTTTGTGGTGGACCTGATCAGCGCACAACCATGTGTACCCGATCCCCTAGTCCTTCACTTGACTCACATATACATGTGAACAAGGAATTAGTCTTAATTTCTCAAAGACGAAGGTTCTCATTCCTCACACAATATGATTTGCATGATTCCAAGTTTCTATCCAACTGAAACTTGGGTGATGAGAATCTTTCCTTATTTGGTAAATTTTGACTCTACCATAAACAAAAGAATCAAATCCATTTTCCAATATTGCTATCAATGGAAACATATACACAACAATCTTCATAAATGTCATTGTAAGGACACTTAAAAATAAGATAAATTTCAAAAAATTTCTTTATTTATAAAAATCGTAGAAAACTTATCCTTACAATGCAAATACATATGAAAACTATGTTGTTATCTATTCCTAAGTAATCTATCATAACTATTAAGCAGCAGCTCAAAATTCTAATCATCGAACCATGCGAATGAAATCCATCTCTTCACGATCAGAATCAACTTACTCTTCCTTTAAGTTTCCTTTCATTTCTTTGATTCTAGAAAACATCAAAATGTAATTACATTACATCATGTATTAAGGATCTCCAAATAGGAACTTAATAGAGTTAGACAATGGACTTTACCAGAAGTAGAGTCAAATATTTTGACTTTACCATCCTTGCGATCTCTCAGGTAAATATGCCAGCTTCGAAACCCATGCCCCTTCTATTGGCAATAGAAACAAACAGACTCTTTTAGAATGGTACACGGTACTATCTCAGACATAGCCTTTCTCTTTACCATTCGGTCAAATGACTTGACCATGGCCAATCCCTTTTCATTGGGAAGAGAAAGGTTTTCTGGACTTCCGATGTTACCATTGTCAATGTCCATGGAAGTTTGGGGAGTAAATCTTCCAATCAAATTTGCTTTACCAGTACACCAAATCATTGTTGATTCAGCAACAACAAGAAAGTAGGCAAGATCGATAAGGGTCATGTCGTGATTTGTCATATAGTAGTCCTTAACGAACTCACTATACGACTCAGGGAGTGACTGAAGAACTAAATCAACAGCCAGTTTCTTTAAGACATCAACTCCTAACATTCCCAGCCTACCAATGTGTGACTTCATCTCCAAGACATGTGTACACACAGACCTTCCATCTTGGTGTTTGCTAGCCAATAGGGTTTGAATGACCTTGAACCTTTCAAGTCTTTGAACTTGTAGGTTAGGGAGAATTATTGGAGGAGGTGAAGGAAGTGATGTTGCACTACAACACAAAGAAGGGATTAATCTTTCTCCTTGATTGTCTTGTGGAATATCATCTTAATGAAGAAAGCTTTTTCCAAAAGGATGAGGAAGACCATAGTTGTTAGAAATAGACACCTATAAGGGAGAAATTCAAGTTAGTTGATTTAAGTTCTTAATATAACACCCAACATGAAATATTAAGGCTAGGACCCAACACAATATTTTACAATTCGGAAGAGGGATGTTGTAATCCAATTGCAAAATATTTGAAGGTAGGTAAACGACGATTTACCAATTTTCACCGTGAAAAACGAAATTGATTAGTTAGTTTTAAATGAATTGAAATTCCTAGATTATTTGAGATTCATTGAACTTTTCAACGGCATGTTTAAATCTCAATTGTGCCCTTCAAGTTTGCGATTGGGATGCTGAGGATCACAAACAAGGTGTTAATAACCACGCAAATGTGCTTGGTACTATTAATGTTACAAATCACCTAATCAATGTGTTGGTTAACCACACACGCTCCATTAACCTATGTTTCACATCAATCTACCCTTTGCCGCACACTTTCAGTCCCAGATTAGTTTGTCGGTTAACCACACATGCTCCACTAACGACTTAACAAGGTGCAAAGTGAAATTTCATGGGTTAGCACCAAATTCACATTTTTCCTAAGTAACTAAGATTGGGAATTTATAAGTGTTTAGTTACTTGATATTTTCATTATAATTTTAATAAGAATTAATGTTCTATCCTACCCATTCGGCTAACGACCCTCCACCAGTCAAGGAAGCGGTGGTGAGAGTGGACACCCATTAAACCACCATTTTATAGGCAGTAACCTTATACCCCCCCCTCTTATAGACCGACTTCGTGAATGAGGCCTACTAACGGTAAGACTGACTCTTTAACTTATACATATATAATTACTAAACTTTTAATTTTATATAGTATAATGCTGTATTTTAAAGTTTTAAAATACTAGATGGTTTAATCTGTTAATAAATTATACTCTTAATTTAATTAACCTTAAACCATGTCATTATGGAATTATTAATTCTCTTTTAATTAAACACTTTAATTAATTTAATAAAGTTCATAAGGTGCAATTTGAACTACTCAAATGCTTCACAGTTCTAAATATAAAAATTCAAATTAAAAACTATTTAATTAATTTTTTAATTTATGAACCCAAGAGTTCCACCTTTTTAATTACAAGAGTTTCTTAATTTGAGACTTTTCAAATATCAAAACTTGAGGGCAAGTTTTGTAACTCTTGAAAGACCTTTGATTTCCATAACTTATGAGTTTAATGTGGTTTTTATGGAAAAACTTTTCATGTTCCACAACTTGAGGACAAGTTATGGAGGACTTTAAAGAACATTTAGATCAATATTTTAACAAATAAAAATTTATCATATAATTTATCTATGATCTAGTTAAACTCATAAGTCAAGAAAATTCATATCAACAACTTACAAGAAACTTTGTTTATCATATAACCAACAATTAACTTTAAACTTTGGCAATTATCTTTTAATTGGAAGAGGATCATCATTACCAAATCAAAAAATACATTTTTTATGATACAAAACATTTTGTGGTAATGATCCTAAACATATTTTGGCCAAAAACTCGAAATTCTGCAACCAAAGGTATCAACTCGTCGAGTGCATGATCATGACTCGTCGAGTTGCCCTTTTACTGAATGGACTCGTCGAGTCAGCCGGTGGACTCGGCGAGTTCATCAGTCTAAGGCCAGAAAAATGATTTTTTTCAACTTTGAAAATTAACAAGCATCAAATATAACAAAAAACAATCCTAGTCTCTGATACCACTGTTGGGTTTTGTATACTACAAAACCCTATTGTGCACATACAATCCTAAATGCTTTGGATCTAAATTTTCTCTAATTATACATGCAAGATAGTTTCCAAAGCATAAAGCCTACAACTAGCATACGATTGACATAATCAACATAAAAGTGAGTTATAAAATTACCTCTTTGTTGTAGCTTGTAGTTTTGGCCTTTAAGAACATAGCACCTCAAATATGACGCCTCAAATGGTTCACAAACACCATGAACAAATGGAGGACTTTTGAGAGAGATTATGGAGCACTAAAATCCGACTATGCTTCTCCAAGATTACATGTTCAACCTCTTTTAGGCCAAAGGGGTGTCATATATATATAGTGTGGGAATCCAAGAGTCATGGGTAAACCCTAATCCATACACTTGGGTTATGATCCATATTTTCAAACAATATATATATATATATATATATATATATATATATATATATATATATATCACTGATTTACATAATCAGTCCCTGTTAATTTAATTAGTCACTTTTGATTACAAAATTAATTCCAAATTAATTCTTGATCAATACTAATTAAATAATATGATTTCATATTAATATGTTATACTTGTAATATATTAATAAATCATAAATAACCTCTTCTCAAAAGTCGATCCTATCAAATTGCTCTGGTGAAGGCAACTCAAATGGACCATGATACTCTCAAGTCAATTACATATCAATTATAGTTATAGGCTTAGAAACCTAATCCAACAGTATTGTGATCCCTTAAATACCGAAATGCCCTCTAACGATTAGGTTCTTTCGAATGTGGATATAGACCTTCGCCCTGTGGCATCGATTTCTAGAAACACTGGTTTGTCTTCATCTTATTCGTTGTTAATATATGCTTCATTGAATCATAAGGTTTTTCTTTTATACTATTATTAACTTATTTTAATATTCAAATTTGTTTCAGCTAACATCATATTTAAATATTATATTTATGTTTCCACTAATAATGAAATTTATGCTTACTGTAGCATTAGCATTAAGGAGCCAACAGATTTCTACAATGAACATGTCCCTTTTCTCTTCATTGATTTCAATGTATGCATTAATCAAGGCTATTTTTATTTCACCATCTAACATTAATGCATAATAATCTAATCTTTTTTGTATAATTGTAATTATACAAAAATATATTACTAACTTTTACCTTTTCCGAATGGAAGCTGATTTGTTGTTTCGATTCAGTTCTTTATGTGAGGTATTTTGAATTGTTAATTAAAATTGCATATTTAAGGGAAACTTTTGATTGATTGCAGATTTTAGTCTATGTTTCAGATGACCCGTCGTCCATTAAGAGATAAGGAACCAAAAAAAAAAAATTGGAGCATCAGGTGAATCATCATTAAGTTTAACTATATAACTAATCTTTGGATTAATTTTGTATAGATGGAAAAATTCGTTTAGTTTTTTGAAGCATTTTGATCGAATTATGTCATGAAAGTAAAGGAGAAGAATGAGATTTGTTTGTGCATATTTGAGATCATTGGCATTGGAAGGTAAAGCTCCATAGTTTTTCTTTTGGGATTGGAAATGGGGAACGTTTTTCTCCACATATGTTTTGAAATTACTTATAATAAAAACAGGGTCGGTCTGTTGTTTTTTACTACCCAGGACAAAATAAGAAATTTATGCCCTTATATATACCATACGATAAAGAAAACTTGTCTATAAAATATTTATAAAATAAAAAATGCAGTAAATATTATAATCAAACAAATAGTAGAATAAAAAACCTACAAAATTCACCTAAAATGACGTCTTTGTGTACTTTTTTGAAGCTAAAACATCTCTTATTTTACAATAATTAATATTTTGAAAAAAATCACTTTCAATACTTAAAAATGCTAATATATTCAATCTTTTCTTGAGTCATGGTAAAAATACAATTTCAAGAGCTTCAATTTTGAAAAATTTCCTTCCGCAGAAGCAACCATAGCCTGCATAATCAACAATATCATATACACAACCAAAACATTAGTGAACATATCTATTATTCTTGCATACTCCACTCTTCTTGTTCTCTTTTTGTTTTCTATTTTGAGCAGCACTTTATGGTTGTTTTCAGAGAAACATATATATAACTCAACAAATCTAATTATAAAATTTAAGCAACAAAAAGATACAACATGTCCAAAGTTTATGTTTTCCCCTTTCAAGATGTCAAGAGATCTGAAAAATAAACCACATAATAAAAAATAAGAATCTATTTTTCAAAACTATTATATATTATAACAATGGAATACATTTATACCTTTTTGCTACTCACTAAAAGTATAGATAGTAAAAAAACAGAAATAAGAACTCATATGTTCAATAAATAATTAAACTTCTTTCTGCTTCGTGATTCAAATAAAAAACAAGAACACAAAAGGTTAGAAGACAAATTAAAAAAAAAATGATGAGAAGGCATAGATTTTGGTTTAAACATTGGAGAAATTTTTAGCTTTCAACTACGTCTAAAAGTCAAGCAAGATAATAAAAAAGACATAAATCAGAACTCAGAAGTTCAAAAGATAATTAAATGTCTTTCCTCCTCCTCATTCACATCAAAAAACAAGAACACAACGGTTTACAAGACAAATTAAAAAAAAAAAAAAAAAAAAAAAAAAGAACAAACAAACAAACGAGAATGCAACAATTTTTTTTACCTAAATTAGATACAAACCAACAACAGCTTGACTTAGAATCTAAAGCTCAAACACAGGAATCAAATACAAAACAACAACATATTTTGGCTTCAACTACTCATATAGTATTTGGGAGTTTAACACTTTTAACTGAACTCGAATTCAACATGTAAAGATAAAAAAATTGACCCAAATAAAAGAAAAGAATCCATAAATCAGAAACAATTAACAAAATATGAAGTTAAGAAAAAAATAAAAAAGTACTCCCTGAAGAGTGAAGAGATTCATTCATTCGGATATCAAAAAAATCCAATACGTGACGCTCTGTTGTAATGCCTAATCGGAACTCGGAACCCAAATTGCGAGATTGAAACTTGAAAAAAATCAAACTCTGAGAGCAGGTGATGCTCGATTGAATGCACAAAAGGTTTAGAGAGATCGAGAGAAAAGAAATCAGATATCTATTTGATTTAGAATGCGAAATTGAGAATAGAATTCATATACCGATTTACTGATTTAGAACTTGACTCCTCGATCCCAACATATCGCTCAACGATTTTCAGTTTTCAAGGGTGTTACCGATTACCGATTTTGACGTTTGAAAATCTCAAGAACTTTGATTATTTGTTGGAGGCGTTCAGTGAAATTATGCCCCAGTACGTTGATTTCTTCGTGAGCACAACTCACAAGTGGACTGGACTTAATATTGGGCCAACATAATATAGTATATAGTAACGCATATTGTATAAAAATTATGCCCCCATATTTTTTATGCCCTGGGCCTAGGCCCAACTCACCCATGTATTGGGCCGGCCCTGAATAAAAATAAGCCTATTTTGCTTTTTGTCAAGGCTGTGTTTGTCTATTTCTAAAAACCAAACTACTGAAAAAAAAAATTGCAACCTTGCCATTGATTCTTAGCTCAATATTATTATATTTTTTTTAAAACGGATATCTGTTAATCCCTTTCCCGCTGTTATGTTTTAATTTTAACTTTTGAATTAGAAATAATGCATTTATAGGTTCGACTTAGAAACAATGCACCATAGTTTTTGCCCTAGCATAGTATTAATCATCCAGAAACAAAGTATTTGTAGAAAATGGATAACCATGATTTTTATTCTTTTAGTTTAAACATCATTTTAAGATGATTATACATTCTAACTTCAATTATATGTTCAAATTTTAAGCAGTAGTGAAAGACCTAATTTCGGAAAAAAAAAACTGTGTGTGACAGTTTACAAATATAGTGACTATAACAATTCTTCGAATTGATTACATGGTGAGAAACATGAAGGATGACATACAAGATGGTTAATATTAGTGCCTTTTTTGGTTGTAATATTGTGTTTCTTACGAAGGATTTATGAAGGATGGAAAAACTAAATTGTTTTTTTTTTTGGTATTTTTAGTTTTGTTTTGTTTTTGCTTTTTGTTTTTTGTTTTTTTTGTTTTTTGTTTTTTTTTTTGGAATTTCATGCAAATTGGTTCCTATGATCTCAACAGTGAATGTGGCATTCCAACTAGCTAAGTCGAATATAAATTGTTAATATCCCTATTTGTTGTTATTGTAAATAGTCACTCAAACTTTTGGGTCGATGATATTTTTCTCGATACCATTAAAACAATAACATTATTTTGTTCATGCTTGTTTTGCTTTTGTGTTGGTTGTGCTTATCTGGCTACAACTTTTCATTTGAGTCAATCTATCCCCTGGTTGATTTTTTTAGTGTGACGATTTTACCCATGGCTCTACTTTGCTCTTGTGGCATTGGTTTCATTCTCCATGATTTCTTTTTTAGCATTGTACTTCTAATTTTTTACAATATAATCATATTAAAATTTGTAACCATTGCCCAACGAGCCAATGGTTTCGGTGAAATGTTAAATTTAACAAATAAAAATATAAATACTAATAAATAAAAGTACCTTACAATTCTTGTATTTAACCTAAAAATGGGTAAATGCTTGAAAATAGAAGTGTACTTCTATTATATTCTAATCTAATGTATGAAATAAACAACATACTTTTCTCTCAAAGTAAATGAAAGAAAAAAATATAATTAAGATGCTTTTATATAAGAATAAAAGTAGGTTGATATTTCATGCATATTTTTGGGGGTAAATGCAATAAACAACAACATACTTTTATCGATTTGTTTATTATCAGATCTAGGTTTTCCTTAATATGCTACTTTATATAGGAAATAGTTATGTGTTTCTTGTAATAGAAATAAATGAAATTTGGATGTTATAATACAAAAAACTAATAATAATAATAATAATAATAATAATAATAATAATAATAATAATAATAAAAACAAAAAAAAACTACGTTGTTTTTTTTTTTTTTGCTTAAATACATTTTCTAAATAAAACTTTCATAACAACATAGTTTTAAATCTTCATATTTAAGAATTGTTTGTGTGTATGTATTTTCCCATTCGTATTGAATCGTTGTTTTGTGTGTGTGTGTATGGGTGTCCTAATACATATGATAGGCAATGACATAAATTTGTTGCTAAATAATCATGAGCATGTTAAATTGAATTTGGGAGTAGGTCTAATCTTGTCTATTGGTGTGTATGCACTTGTAAGTTTAATATGAGACATATACAACACCCCATTCACCAAAAAAAATTAAGAGTAAATTATAGTTTTGGTGCATGTGGTTTGCCCTAATATGTGATATTAGTCCAAGTCTTGATATTCTGACATGGTTGGTCCATAGGCTGTTAAAACTAACAATTCATAGTTATATTCTTTAAAATGACAATTTTGCCCTTACCTCATCCACACAAGCCACATTCATTTCGTTGTCTATTATAACATCTTACTTTCCTTTTTATTTTATTTTTATTTTTTTTATTTCTTCTTATTTAAGCATTGTACTCTGAATGTATAATGGCATAATGTAAGAAATAGGTTTGTATGTGTATGTGTGGTTATTTGTAAAAAGAAACATTTGTAAGTTTCTATTTTTGCTAATAAATGAAAGTAGGTTGCTATATATTGCATTTAATTTTGGTAAATTAGCAAGAAATAACCCTGCACTTCTATTGTGATGTGGGATGGCCGACACATTATTTTATAGATTTCTTATATCTGCAGGTTCTGGAATGTCGCATCCTAATTTCATTTCTTTCGATTTTCTTAAAAACTACAATGCCGTAATAAGAAAAAAAAATCGGAAGTACTATGATGTACAAGCAGATCTATAATATGGTGTCTATGTATCATGTCTAAATATAAAAAACTAATATTTTTTCGTTTATTATAACTTGGTTGCTATTTAAAATAAACAATTATAGAATTCTATGGTTGTGGATGGGTCGGGATTGAATTGATTCAGCTGTACATTTAATTATTGTTAGTGCCATATACCCAAGTGGGTAGAGTACGAGAGTTTTGAGACTGCCTTGAATTGAGTTTTTAACACACTGTTTATTTGGTGAAATAAACCATTTGTGCAAAACAAATAATCGTCTTTAGAAACTAATTTCTTAAAGAATTATTTACACCTGTCGTTTAGCATGGGTAAACGACTAGTATATATATATATATATATATATATATATATATATATATATATATATATATATATATATATATATATATATATATATATATATATATATATATATATAGTTTTTAAAATCATACTATTAAATATTTTTAGAAGAAATCTCATACAAGGTATGGTCCCATAACCACGTACCATATACATACAACCTTACCCGATCTAATACACGTCCCAAAAAATTTGGGTTCGATTTTTCTCATCGGCTTTGGGTATGTTGCCATCTCTAGTGATTATAAAAAATTTTGTTATATGTATTGTTAAAATGTTAGAGCACGGATTCAATGTATTTATGTCATTATTTATTAAAGTAGGGTGGTGAAATTTTAGATTTAAGTGAATAAACTACCACCGGATAGCTGTAGGGGCCTTTGGTAGTTTTACACAAAAGATATAATAATAAATGTTATTTTGTATTAGATAGAATATTATTAAGGAGTATTAGATATTATACAAATTAGAGGGTATGTTTTGTGGCGTATGGAAGTTATCATTCTACTTTAATAAAATCTCTTATTTATTTATGTGTGTTAGGTGTATTGAAACTGTTCATTTTATTGTAAAAATTATGCAACATAACTTATATATTTTTAAAAAAATTACAATATATAATTATTATGTAAATGTATTCATTAAAGCTTCAAATCAATAGATGTTTAAATAAATAAATGATATTTTTACTATTCATGTCCAGCCACCACATAGTCGCCTCTTTCAGCTTCAATGTAACATGTCCAAATCAGAAATGACCTTGTACCTGCGTTAAGACAAACTTATGATATGAAAGTAGGTTGTTATTCGTTTATTGTTTACTCAAGTTGTACAAAAATAAATTCCACTCATTAGTTATTTTAAATATTTTATAATTACAGGGCTAAATGAAAAACATAGCAACATACTTTCTTTTAATTGTTTATTATAACATTCTGTTTATCCTTATTTATAGCTAAACCAAAACGGGTATTTAATACACCGACAATGATGAGAAACTATGAGCATGTCCATACAATGAACATCAATATTAAAATAAAATAAAAATAGCTAAGGGAACTACTTTTTTTCTATTTGACATCGAAAAAACACTTTCTAACACACTCTATCAACTGTAAAGTATCTTGCATTTATAGCACCTCTACTTTCTATTTGAAATCCTGAAAAACACTTCCTAACACACTTGATCATCTGTAAAAGTATGTTGCAGTTATAGGACCCGAACTTTCTATTTTAAACCCTAAAAAACACTTCCCAACACACTATCATTTGTGAAACTATGTTGTAGTTATACCATATTATTTTTTTCTTCATATTACAACATTATACTTTAAAACTTACTCAATTGTACCAACAATTTTCCAAAGTATAATATTTTATTAGGAATTTTTTTGAAAACACTACAAACAAAAGCACTAGAGTCCAAGATGGATAAATCAAAACCGATGCCATTAGTTTGAGTGACATATGTCAATGAAAGAAGTTAGATACACAATTTGTTGAAACATGGTTGCATAATTCATGTCAGATGCATGAATTTGTAAAAAGAATATAACTTTGTTGAATAAATCGGTGGAAAAGTGAGGTTTTATTGCATATTGATTAAAAAAAAATATTGTTGTATAATTAAGCATTTTGGTCCTACAATAAAATGTCTTTGCATATTTCATCTAAAAAACAATTTGTTGCATACATTGAGAAAAATTGTGATTTTTTTCCACATAAACATACATTCTTACCCTTGTTTTTTTGGCATAAACTTGTATATAAAACCTGATAAAAAGACACCTCAAAAGAAGGTTGTGAATGTAGTGATGGTCATGTTTAGATTGAAGAAAAAAACATAACTTTTCTCCTTAGATAGATCAATAACCATTCTAGATAAAAAACAAAAATACAAAGAAAAATTTAAAGAAGCATATACCTTGGAACATGTGAGGATGTGAGTTGAAATTAATGATGGGTTTTGAGCATTCTAACACTTCCTAAGTGTACATGCAACCCTAATAACCTTGGATCTATGTTTGTCTAATTATCATGCAAAGTTGAATTCCAAGGTTATATTCTTATCTAGCATACATGGGGAACATTTTTATCTTGAATGAAAGATAGAATAACATACCTTGTTGTTGATTATGATCCTTGAAACCTTTTGAGCCTAGCACCCTAAGTGTAGCGCCTCAAATGCTTCACACAACACCAAATGCAAAGAAGTAAACTTTGAGAGAATCTTACACTTGCAAAATCGGCTCTAGCGCTCTTGTTTCTTAGTGTAGCGGATTTTGGGGAGAACACCTTTGTTTATATAGTGTGTTGCATTAGGTAAACCCTAATGTAACATGACTCTTCATTTCATGATCCATGGGTTAACTCCATGGAGCATCCTATAGGTGGAACCCAAATTGATAATCCATGGAGCCTCTTAGCCCATTATATAAGATATGGAAGATTTACATTATCTACCCATATATTTAATTAGTTATCTTTTGATCACTTAATTAATTTTAAATTAATTCTTGATCAAACTAATTAAATAATATTATTAATATATTAGAACTTATAATATATTAATAAACCATAAGTGTTATTTCTCTCATTTTAGTTTATCCAATTGCATGGTGCCATGCAACCCAAATGGACCATGCCAGGTTGGGTCAAGTACATACCAGAAATAGTTGCGGACTTAGACACCTTATCCAACAGTCTCCCACTTGGATAAGTCTAATAACTATAACTATAATACTGCAGGAACCGATCGGCAATCGTAGCTCTTTCAAGGTCTCTCGGAACTGAGAAAATGATGATACATCATTTAAGATAAGTGATCATATAATCCTCTGTTCTAGATATTAGTCGGACAAATACATGAAACAATGTCTTACTTATTGTCCAGTAGTTTGTTACACGGTTTCCGATGTGTTTGACAAAGAACTTAATTGAACACATCAACTTAGTTTTGACCGGGCCCGGTACATGGGTCAAAACAAAATCATCAAAGGGCCCTGATATCAGTTTCTAATCCAAGAAGGAATAGATAAACTTCGACTTATATGTTTGCTCTACTACTTATTGAATTATACACAAGAGCAAGTTTTATAACATTGAGTTACCAATGCATTTTTGTACAATCAATGCATAACCAACTCATAGGCACAAATCATATCTCTAGGTTTGAAGACTTATATGATATTACCGTCTCACGATCACTCGAGATAAATTCCATGAAGTGATTCCAGTGAGCGTGGGTTGAGTCCAATGCTTAGAACTTATGAGCACTCATGAGTGTTGTAGCCATGTCCAACACCTTAGACCTCTGCAACCAATCATGACAGTCTTGATTTATACCTACTTCCGACATATGACCGACTGTGGAGGTTCGAATAATATGATATACCAAACATAATTATTCTGGAAGTCAAAACATGCAAAAGAAATATAGTAAACGATCGACAAGAGATAGCAACACTTTACTCATAAATAAAACTGTCACACCCCAAAACCGATGGCGGAAACGTTCCGGGGTGGAGGACGTCATGTAAAGTATCACAACCAATGTACATAGTAAGCATAGTAAACACAACTATTACATTACATAGAAGTATTTACATTTGTTTGAAAGCGAAGTAATACATGTTTTACATATACATTAGTAACAAAAGTAAAGACGAGACTGCTAAAATACTCCGTCTTCTCCAAAGGATTGTGGGATACCTGTCTAACGTGGACCTGAGAATACAAACAGTTTTGAAAATATCAGCATAAAGCTGGTGATTTCATAAGCGTTTTGTTTCTGTAAAAGAACAAGTTTCCTTTGGTTTTCTATAAAAGTTGTTATCCAAGAAAATCCCATATTTTCTTATAAGAAAAGTTTATTTATCTGTTTCTTACCCAATCTGGTTAAGAACAGTTCAGTTATCCCAGGAAAAACCCTTATTTTCCTTAAAAGTTTGTGGTTGGTTATCTGTTCGGAATGCAGTATACGAATATCTACCATACTTGTAGCGTTAAGAGAAGTATTCTGAAAGCCTAGTTATCTTTGAAAAGTACATTAGTTTTAACACGTATATAAAACTAATAAGTAAGTAGAAAAGTTTTCATAATCTAAGTTGCGAGTTCCATAACCATACAATAGACTAGATAAGGCTCCGAACGGGGCTAGTATCGTTTTATGACTTTTGTCACCCTTGGACCTTTCGGTCCGACTGTAGCTAGCAGCCAGGTGTGGGGTAGTCAATCCTGTATAGATCTATACACTCAAGTCACGTTCTCCCTCCAGGAGATTCTTGTTACAGGGGTAGTCCTACACTCTCGTAACTAGGGGGAGTGTTACCAAGGACGTGTCTCTAATATTAAGATTAATGAATTTAAAAGTAATAAAATGGGAAAATTCTGTTTTATTAGTCCTTCACTCTCGTATCCATGGGAGTGTTATCAAGGACGTGTCCTTCACTCTCGTATCTCGGGGGAGTGTTACCAAGGACGTATCAAAGTTCTAAGATTAATGTTATTGGTCCTTTACTCTCGTATCTCGGGGGAGTGATACCAAGGACGTATCAAAAGTTCTAAGGTTAATGCTTTTAATAGTAATAATGTGGAAAATCATTTGTGATATATAAAATATAACATTTTATAATGAGTTTCACAATTGGTATGAAAACTAACTCTGCAAGTTAAACGGTTGGTTAATACGATTTCCAGTGTTAAAAGCATACGGAATATGAAACATTTCATACGAAATAATAAGTTTGAGTACAAGATTTTCTTGTACTTTTGCTTGTATCCCCCCTGAAAATATTGAAAAACACGGAAAAAGGTGTCGGGGTATGAACTCACCAGTCAAGAAATGTGCCGGTTAGGATGCTAAGTGTCAGTTCGGGGCTTGAATACACGCAAGGTTCCTATGTAATATGAAGAGATACATAATTGTATCTAATTAGACTTTAAGCTACCAAATAAGTAAGACAATACACTCCGAGACGCGAAAACACTTTATTTCAAGTGTTAGGAGTGATCCGCGTATTGCGTAAGGATGTATACGGCCTAGATAAGGAGTTTACTCTTCAAGAGTAATCCATTAGGGGAGTTTACGGTCCAAAGACCATATCCCCATGAGTTTACAGCTTTAAACTCATGGGTGGTGTGTTCTTGGATGCTTAAAGGTCTTACAATGCACAAAGGAAGGTTCTAGGGTTGATTCCATGGCTTAGGAAGTGATCGGGACTTGAATTGACCTCGGAAAGGAGTTTACGGTTTATGAAGGTGTTCTTGGTGAGTTTACTACCATAAACACATGATTTTATGGCCGTAAACTCATGTTTTTCCATGATTCAAGTGTTTTGGTGGTTGTAGGTTAAGTATACAAAGTTCTAGACCCAAATCTAAGCCATACAAGGTGTTAGGGGCACTTTTACACCCTTAAATGGTGTTTATGGTCCATGAATGAGGGTTTACCGTCCAAGCATGTTCTTGGGCCGTAAACTCATGTTTACTCCTCAAATGGTAAGATTTTGGTGCTCTAAGTCCATTCATGCAAGCCCCTAAGTCATATCTAAGCACTAGAAGTGATTTGGAAGGGTTTTGGGGCTCCAAAACCCCATTTATAGGTGTTCACGGTTTGGGGATGTTCTTGGACCGTAAACACAAGTTTTTGATGCATTTGGATGGTTTCAACACGAAATTGCATGATAAACAAGCTTAATAACAAGCTAGTATAGATTACTTACCAATTTGAAGCTTGAAAGGGGTGTTTTTGGATCAAACTCGAGTTTTAGAGAGAGAGTAGAGAGAGAAAGTTATGAGGTAGTGGTAAAAAGATAAATTGAAGTTCACTCATCCTTTATATAAGGCTTGAGCTTGTGGCCCTATGGAAATATACCCGATACTAACGTTAAACGAGGCTTATGGTCATACCCGATTTAGTTGTTGTAACCCGATGTGGTCGAAACAAAAAAAAATCTCCAATTAAAAATTGGGATGTTTTAACGTGTTTATAGATGGGTTTGGACACTCACGAGATCATAATAAAGGTCTCAATTTAATTAACTTAACCCAAAAGTTAACGGAAAAATTTGGAATACAAACGGTTTTATTTAACGGGAACGGTTTACAATGACGGAATAAATTACGGGTTGTCACAAAAACACATTTTATTCATCATCAATGTCAATTACACTTTACAAATTTCAAGGTTATCTAACTACTAAATCTAATATCATCCTTCAGCCCTATGCTCCGAGCATGCTGGAGATGCTTAACCCGAGTCAGTCCCTTCGTGAGGGGATCTGCTGGATTCTCATCCGATGATATCCTCTTTGCCACAAGGAGTCCTTCTTCTATTCGATGTCTGATGAAATGGTAATTTTTGTCGATGTGTCTGGATGTCACACCCCAAAACCGAGAACGGCGGAAACGTTCTGGGGCGGAGGACGTCATGTAATGTATCACAACAAATGTAAAGAAGTAAACAAGCAACAACATCATCCATTGCATTAATAGTATAATTTTGATTACAAGTTTGTTCTTTCATAGTACAAGACAACATGATAACTAATCAAAATAATAGACGAGTCTTGACTGCTCTGTCTTCTCTAAACCTTGCATCAGCACCTGTCTATTTGTAACCTGAGAATACAAGTTATTTTGAAAGCGAGTATCAGCAATAAAGCTGGTGAATTCATAAGTATTTTAATGTTATTCCTTTGAAAAGTTGTTATGAAAGACTGGTGAATGTTTGATGAAACATTTAATATAAGTATGAAAAACCCTAGAAAATCCCATATTTCCTACTAGTATAAAAAGTAGTCTTCTACCAAGACCTGAATGTTTTGAAGGTAGTCTTCTACCAAGACCTGAATGTTTTGAAAGTAGTCTTCTACCAAGACCTGAATGTTTTGTAAGTAGTCTTCAGCAAGACCTGAATGTTTTGTAAGTAGTCTTCTACCAAGACCTGAATGTTTTGAAAGTAGTCTTCTACCAAGACCCAAATGTTTTGTAAGTAGTCTTCTACCAAGACCTGTATGTTTTGAAAGTAGTCTTCTACCAAGACCTGCCCGTTTTTAAATATTTGTTTCTAAAAGTCCAACATTTATCCATAAGTGTGTGGTAGTTTAAAAGTTCCAAAACTATAACACAATGATGTTTTTCATGCCTAAATAATAGATTTATGTATGTATAAAATCGCCATGGCACTTGATGACTCTGTAAACCAATATATTTTTAATACTCCCTGTGAGTCTTTGTTTAAGTAAAACTAGTTAAAAGGGTGTTTATCCCAAATTGTGAACATGCTAATATTATCCCATGGTGTAGTTATTACCCCCTGAGCATGATTGAGTTAAATGTATACAACTACGTACAAGAGTTGTTGTTTCCGCGTGTTATGAGTTCCTCATAACCATACTAGACGCAGTACCTATGTTGACATTTGTCACCCTGGGAACTGTAGCTAATAGTCAGGGTGCGGAGTCGTCAGCCCTGTATAGATCTATACACACTTGTCACGCTCTCCCTCCAAGAGACTTTGGTTATAGGTGGGGACTTTTGTTTTGGTACTAACAAAGCCATTGTCTCACATGTTTGCTAACAACAAGTTCACGAGTAATATAACGAAATGCCTTTTTATATGAAAAGATTATCCTTGTTATGAAAATACATACTTGTAAATAAGACGTTGGTATAGACTCATGAATGAACTGACTCTTGTGTGATTCCTTGTAATAGGAATAATGTTATAGATCTCCTAAACTATTCCTATAATAGTTTACTAGAATGTAATTGATGAGTGTCCAAGTAGGTTTATACACCCTTGCTACCCAAAAGTATCGGAACTGAATTAACTAATGAAACATTTATGACTATATATGTACACATGATATATAACTAATATTTAAACAACCTTCAGACGGGTACCCGATATCCCACCAGACCACATCCAAATCGAGGAAAAGGAAACAGGGTGGATAGCCTTCCTAATTCTTTTAAACATTATTTATATAACTATACATATAGAGGCATGCAATTTATAATATAAAAACATAAAAGAAGTTTTGTAAAACCCTTGAAAAGTTTAATAAATAAGAATTTGTGACTTGATGTCAGTTTATAAAATGATTCGAAAACAGTTGACAACACAGTTTAAGTGTAAGAAAACCTTTGTTTGATGCACAACTATAACATATTAAAAAAGGAAACATACAGTTTGTAAGACAATTTTCTAAAAGTGTTTTAACATGTAAAAACATTTGAGAAAGCTATTTGAAGTACTCTGTGTGGTTAAACGGCTAAAAGTGTAGTAAGTCCAATTGTATGTTAGTTATAAATCACATGTGATTGATTTCATAACCAAAAAGTATAACAAAGATTTATGTCTTTCACACGAGGATAACCGTGTTTTTACTTGTATTCCCCCCCCCCCTTAAAAGTGTATAAAAAGCATTTATAACGCATTTGAAAGTGTAGATTATAGGGGTATGAACTCACTTGTTTGAAGTGGTTCATTTGAAGTAGTCGAGAGAAGAATCGAGCAGAACTTCGACAGGAAGAGTTGAAAACATGGGAAAATCTCGGGATACTCGGGAATCTCAGGAATCTCGGGAACACAAAACCTTCCTTCGGGACTTGAAGGTGAAAACCGGGGCTTTGAGAGGGTCTCGGGGGCATAAACGTAGAGTTTCGGCGCGAGAAAGAAGGGAACTGAGCAATGGAACTCGGAGCCCTTGAAATCTATTTATAGGGGCATTTTTGGGGTGTGCCACGTCGTGGCAAGTGATGGCCACGTTGTGGGGAGTCAAACTTATCCTCTTCCATTGATTGGACACCCTCAGTCACTTGTCGGGTCGCGGAAAGCTTGTGCCACGTCGTGGCAAGCTTGACAGCCTCGGATTTCGGGCCTCGAACTTGTAAAATCCATAACTTTCGCGTACGAGCTCCGTTTTCGACGTTCTTTATATGCACGCGTAGCTAAAAATATGATCTACAACTCTCGTTTAGACATCATTGGAAAATTTTGACTTTATTTTTAATTATTTATTTTTAACGGGCCGGGACACGAAAAGTCCGTTAAAATTCCATAACTTCTTCATCCGATGTCCGTTTTCGTCAAAATTTTCGCCGTTGTGCTACTATTTTTGAGACCTTCGATTCTCATTTAGGTTGTTTCGGTGAAAAGTCTCTCGAGCTCTATTTCGAGTTTTTAGCTGTCTACTGCTATATCCTGATCTTGGAAAATATCATTTAGATACTTAAGGCTAAAAATTATTGTATTGAAACTTCGGGTTTTTCATTTAATCGGTGTTGCCGGTTTTGTCCGGAATTTTAGAATGGTTATAACTTCCTCGTTATAACTCGGATTTTTGTGTCCTTTATATGTATGAAAAACTTGATACGATTCCTACCACTTTATTTAACCCAAATAAGATTTTAGGAAAGTTATATTTTGACCTAAATTTGACTGGTGTTATATTACATTGTCTCGAAATATCGGGTTGTCACATCATCCCCCCGTTAGAGGGAATTTCATCCCGAAATTAGAGTTTAAGCAAGACTTAATAATTATGTTACAGATAGAAGTTTTATTTGCTTCTCGTGTTCTTAAGTGAACTCAGGTTCTCGCTTGGCATTCCAGCGAACCTTTCACTATCAGGATACGACTTTGCTTCTTTCGTTTGACTTCACTGGTATGATAACTCTTCTTCGTTGAATGTGTGTTGAGTGTTTTTGTGGTCTGTGAGAGTATTACACCTTGTACCCTACAAGTAGTGTCTCCAGATCTTTAGAGCAATTACCGTTGCTCTTGACTCAAGATCATGTGTTGTATAATTAACTTCTTGCGTCTTAAGCTATCTTGAGGCATAGGAAGTGACCTTTCCTCGTGCATAAGAATACAACCAAGCCCTTGGTTGGATGCATTGCATTACCCCACGAAATATTCTATCCCTTTTGGGAGGGATAATATTGGTGCGATGCATCAGGCTTACTTTAGCGTTTGGAACGCTCTTTCTTGTTTACAGACAAGTTCGATGCTCCTCCAAGTGAGAAACTTGGCCTAAAGAATCCCCTTCTGAGGAGTTTGTTAAGCTCGTTAGGAAGTTCTTGCATCTCAGTTGGAGCTAGATGATAAGGTGATTTGGCTACTGGGGTAGCCCCTGGAACTAAGTCGATTCTGAATTCGACTTGACGTTGTGGTGGTAATCCCGGTAGTTCTTTTGGAAAGGTGTTGGGAAAGTCGCATACTTTTGGGATGTTCTGAATGTCCTTCGCTTCTTGGCTCGTATCGACGATGTGTGAAAGGAATGTGTGATATTCCCTTCGTAAGCGCTTTTGAGCTTAAATACACGAAATGATGCGAAGGTTCGTACTTGATTTGTCTCCGTAAATAACAAGAGGTTCTTTGATAGGGAGGTTAAGATGAACTGCTTTTTCAAAGCACCTGATGTCGGCTCAATGTGGACTTAACCAACTCCTACTGATTATGATGTCAAAACCTTAGGGTAGATTAGATGTCGTGAAGATCTAAAAGAAAGTATGACTACTCATGAATTAGGGAAAAGGATAGATATTTCTAAGTTTATTCCCACGGAAGCACGATTACTCACAGTCTTGGGCAGTCTCCGTCCAGAAGTTCATAGTAGAACTCATACCTGGTTCATCAATCACAGTCTCGGGTATACGAGTCGTATATAATTAAGATTGAAACTGTGGGTCATTGGATTGAACTTGACGTACTGCCTGAGTGGTACTTTGGGAGGTTTGTTGGGGTTTCTTTGGAAAGGGTAAGAAACATGAGGTACTCTACGCATGAGTACTTCAGAGTTCTGAAGTGATAGTTTCGTTAGAAAGATGATTTTGGAGAAAGAGATTTACGCACGAAACTGGTATTGTGAGGATCAAATAGACTCTAATCGTATGATGATATCAGAATCACTTGGAAATAAAGGCACTAGATTTGATCATAAAGGCGTTACAGACAAAACACAACAATGAAACTTTTTAACAGAGTTACAGTACTTTAGAGTAACTATAGGAATACTACTGCGAACAAAGTATACTATAAAAGGCAAGTATACGCAGCACGAGGGTCCCTTAACTGACGGGATCTCGCAAAAGATAAGACTCAAGTTGCACTAGTTCTAAACATGTTTTAAAAACATACATAATACTGACGATTGGAAGTGAACTTATACTATAGTAGGGTCCTTCGTTGCCTCTTTCCATTATGAGGTCAAACTCCTCCGGATTCACCATCATTCTCCTATGTTGGGTAGTCCCTCTTGAAGTGTCCCATTACGCCACATAGATGGCATATTCGAGAGGTTTCGACATTTGTGGTTGAAGTAATGTGTTGGATCCGAGTCCTGCAACAATTCGTAGTATGTCCGTTCTTGTTGCATTGAAAGTAGTGTAACAGACGACAACTACCCAGATGATGGAAGCTGCACTTATTGCATTTCGGTAGGTTTCCGGCATACTGCCTAGCTGGTGTAGGGACAATTGGGATACCAGAAGGGATGGTAGTAGGAGGTATATATGTTGTGGCTACGAAGGTTGCCGCAGGTTGTTGTCTTTTGCTCGCCCCTTGGGGTGATTTGCCTTTAGCCTTAGCCCAGAACTTTCGTTTGTTATTCTTGGGCTTGAGATTTACGGTGTCGTGGTAGTTTGTTGCTCGTGGGTCAGAATAGCTGACACGGCAGCCGAGACTGCAGCTTGAAAGGTAGCGGCATCAATCTAAAGAGTTGGTGTTTGGTTGATGGGTTGATCATTTTTCTTCGGCGACATGATTCTGTTACACGGAAAGAAAAATGAATTTGTGAGCGAGTATGGTTGAACCTAGACGTAGTTCGATCGTTCATGTAAAGGATAGAAGTATGTTCTCGAAGGTTTGACCTACATCCCTATGATGTAGTCCCAGTATAGAGTAGAAGTAAATTAATAGAATGGTCTCAAAATGCTTATCGTCCAAATCAGGGTATTATTGGCTGGTGGATAACATGATCCAACCTTTGAAAGAGACTTGGAACTGATTCCGGAGTTAAATTACCATAGTCCAATAACTTGACTCGATGGGGTTTAGATAGACTCCAATGAAAGCATGATGTAAGCATTTGAACAAAGATTGACACGTAAGTTAGCCGACTGTCAATATCATTGATATTTAAGATTTAATAGGTTTGGGGAAATTGACCTTGTTGTAGGTCTTACATCGTATTCGGAGTAGAAAAGTCTTCGACATCATAAGGACTTAAATAAAAGTACTTAAAGTACAAGGTAATTACATAGGAAGTACTACACAGAACGTTGACAGGAACACGGTTCTTTAAAACAAAGAAGTAAGTAAGGTATCTCCTACTGGCGATGGTCACCCCTATGGTGAACCCTTAGTTCGGTTTAGTTGACGTTCCATATCAAGTAGGTATCTCTCGTACACCCTCTGGTGTACTTGGAGCTCTTATGACTTCGGTTCAGGTTTCATCTAGTGCTTGCAGCAGGGTCTCATGGTTTCTCTCAAATCTCTCACTTGTGATCAAGGCGATTGGTGCGAGTGGTATGCATTCTTGCACTGGTATTAACCTCTTCGATACGTTGGAGAGCCGTTCTGCCTTGAATTTCGTTTTGGGCAACTCTACGGATCAGGATCGGTAGAACTCTGTCTGCTGATCTCCCTTCGTTTACGTTGTAGAAGCTTTGGTCTCCATTAAACCGCATAGGTTAATCTTGCTCTTCGCTCCATGTTTCCACACATTCTACCCAAGGAGGCTTCGGGCAATGAAATGCCGGTCGAGGGTTAGGATTTGGAAATGGAGCTACCGGGGGTAGGTTCTCAACCTCGGGTTCGGAGTTATCAACATCCGAAAGGTTATCAGCATGGTGATCATTCAAAGTGATTAGATGATCATTCTCTGGTCCTTCTCCAAACCATCCAGCAATGACTTCGCTCGGAAAGTACGGGTTGCCATGGGGATGGAGTCCAGCCATGTTATCTACGCGAGAATTGGGGTAAGTAAATAATTATTAGACGAACTATCTAGATAATTATTAGAAAATCTTCATTAGTTACATCGCTATTTGTAAAGTCCATACCAGTCATATGTAATCAACACATGATAGGCTTTCGAATAAGTGACCTTAACTCCAAATTCACAAGGAATAAGGGTAAAGCAAAAAATTTCACCGATTCTAAGTCTATAACATCCTAGGTACATATAGCCTTAGTGTATCCACTTAGAAACTATCAACTTAGCAATGAATATCCTTTTTAGTTCTCAAGTAAGTAATTATGGTAACCCAAAAACACCCCTATGGTATTTTAGACTTAGGTTCTGTTATAATGTTCTCATTGTGGTAATGTTGGTAAGTTTTTAGACTTGTTGCCATATCACAACCATTCTTGGGCATATGCTAATCACTCCTCGGACCAGCATAGTTGATCAGGCTATGCCACTCCCAAGACTGACTATACATCCCCAAGCTTACTTGTGATATTCGACAATCGTAATACTTCTGTTCTTGTCGTTGTGACACCGATTTTAGTATGAATGCAGGCACGTATGCTTACTTAAATATTTTATTATTTAAAAGTATTAACTCTAAATAAGAGTATTTTAATCCCAATGTATTTATAGTTAGTATATCTTTTATGGGTTGATATACTATATTCACTATAAAAAATGCTCTGATACCAATTTGTCACACCCCAACACCGAGAACGGCGGAAACATTCTTGGGCGGAGGACGTCATGTAATGTATCACAACAAATGTAAAGTAGTAAACAAGCAACAACATCATCCATTGCATTAATAGTATAATTTTGATTACAAGTTTGTTCTTTCATAGTACAAGAAAACATGATAACTAATCAAAATAATAGACGAGTCTTGACTGCTCCGTCTTCTCTAAACCTTGCATCAGCACCTGTCTATTTGTAACCTGAGAATACAAGTTATTTTGAAAGCGAGTATCAGCAATAAAGCTGGTGAATTCATAAGTATTTTAATGTTATTGCTTTGAAAAGTTGTTATGAAAGACTGGTGAATGTTTGATGAAACATTTAATATAAGTATGAAAAACCCTAGAAAATCCCATATTTCCTACTAGTATAAAAAGTAGTCTTCTACCAAGACCTGAATGTTTTGAAGGTAGTCTTCTACCAAGACCTGAATGTTTTGAAAGTAGTCTTCTACCAAGACCTGAATGTTTTGTAAGTAGTCTTCTACCAAGACCTGAATGTTTTGTAAGTAGTCTTCTACCAAGACCTGAATGTTTTGAAAGTAGTCTTCTACCAAGACCCGAATGTTTTGTAAGTAGTCTTCTACCAAGACCTGAATGTTTTGAAAGTAGTCTTCTACCAAGACCTGCCCGTTTTTAAATATTTGTTTCTAAAAGTCCAACATTTATCCATAAGTGTGTGGTAGTTTAAAAGTTCCAAAACTATAACACAATGATGTTTTTCATGCCTAAATAATAGATTTATGTATGTATAAAATCGCCATGGCACTTGATGACTCTGTAAACCAATATATTTTTAATACTCCCTGTGAGTCTTTGTTTAAGTAAAACTGGTTAAAAGGGTGTTTATCCCGAATTGTGAACATGCTAATATTATCCCATGGTGTAGTTATTACCCCCTGAGAATGATTGAGTTAAATGTATACTACTACGTACAAGAGTTGTTGTTTCCGCGTGTTGTGAGTTCCTCATAACCATAGTAGACGCAGTACCTATGTTGACATTTGTCACCCTGGGAACTGTAGCTAACAGTCAGGGTGCAGAGTCGTCAGCCCCGTATAGATCTATACACACTTGTCACGCTCTCCCTCCAAGAGACTTTGGTTATAGGTGGGGACTTTTGTTTTGGTACTAACAAAGCCATTGTCTCACATGTTTGCTAACAACAAGTTCACGAGTAATATAACAAAATGCCTTTGTTATATGAAAAGATTATCTTTGTTATGAAAATACATACTTGTAAATAAGACGTTGGTATAGACTCATGAATGAACTGACTCTTGTGTGACTCCTTGTAATACGAATAATGTTTTATATCTCCTAAACTATTCCTATAATAGTTTAGTAGAATGTAATTGATGAGTGTCCAAGTAGGTTTATACACCCTTGCTACCCAAGAGTGTCGGAACTGAATTAACTGATGGAACATTTATGACTATATATGTACACATGATATATAACTAATATTTAAACAACCTTCGGACGGGTACCCGATATCCCACCAGACCACATCCAAATCGAGGAAAAGGAAACAAGGTGGATAGCCTTCCTAATTCTTTTAAACATTATTTATATACCTATACATATAGAGGCATGCAATTTATAATATAAAAGCATAAAAGAAGTTTTGTAGAACCCTTGAAAAGTTTAATAAATAAGAATTTGTGACTTGATGTCAGTTTATAAAATGATTCGAAAACAGTTGACAAGATAGTTTAAGTGTAAGAAAACCTTTGTTTGATGCACAACTATAACATATTAAAAAAGGAAACATACAGTTTGTAAGACAGTTTTCTAAAAGTGTTTTAACATGTAAAAACGTTTGAGAAAGCTATTTGAAGTACTCTGTGTGGTTATACGGCTAAAAGTGTAGTAAATCCAATTGTATGTTAGTTATAAATCACATGTGATTGATTTCATCACCAAAAAGTATAACAAAGATTTATGTCTTTCGCACGGGGATAACCGTGTGTTTATTTGTATTCCCCCCCCCCCCTTAAAAGTGTATAAAAAGAATTTATAACACATTTGAAAGTGTAGATTATAGGGGTATGAACTCACTTGTTTGAAGTGGTTGATTTGATGTAGTCGAGAGAAGAATCGAGTAGAACTTCGACAGGAAGAGTTGAAAACGCGGGAAAATCTCGGGATACTGGGGAATCTCAGGAATCTAGGGAACGCAAAACCTTCCTTCGGGACTTGAAGGTGAAAACCGGGGCTTTAAGAGGGTCTCGGGGGCATAAACGCAGAGTTTCGGCGCGAGAAAGAAGGGAACTGAGCAATGGAACTCGGAGCCCTTGAAATCTATTTATAGGGGCATTTTTGGGGTGTGCCACGTTGTGGCAAGTGATGGCCACATCATGGGGAGTCAAACTTATCCTCTTCCATTGATTGGACGCCCTCGGTCACTTGCCAGGTCGCGGCAAGCTTGTGCAACGTCGTGGCAAGCCTAACAGCCTCGGATTTCGGGCCTCGAACTTGTAAAATCCATAACTTTGGCGTACGAGCTCCGTTTTCGACGTTCTTTATATGCACGCATAGCTAAAAATATGATCTACAACTCTCCGTTAGACTTCATTGGCAAATTTTCACTTTATTTTTAATTATTTATTTTTAACGGGCCGGGACACGAAAAGTCTGTTAAAATTCCATAACTTCTTCATCCGATGTCCGTTTTCGTCAGACTTTTCGCCGTTGCGCTACTATTTTTGAGACCTTCGATTATCATTTAGGTTGTTTCGGTCAAAAGTCTCTCGAGATCTATTTCGAGTTTTTAGCTGTCTACTGCTATATCCGGATCTTGGAAAAATCATAACTTCCTCATACGAAGTCAGATTTGGACGTTCTTTTTATGTACGCTCACGGTTTATTGTTATCTACAACTCTCATTTAGATACTTAAGGCTAAAAACTATTGTATTGAAACTTCGCGTTTTTCGTTTAATCGGTGTTGTCGGTTTTGTCCGGAATTTTAGAATGGTTATAACTTCCTCGTTATAACTCGGATTTTTGTGTCCTTTATATGTATGAAAACCTTGATATGATTCCTACCAATTTATTTAACCCAAATAAGATTTTAGGAAAGTTATATTTTCACATAAATTTGACTGGTGTTACATTACATTGTCTCGAAATATCGGGTTGTCACACTGGATCTCCCGTGATCCCTTGGTTCCTTGGCTAAGGCAACTGCAATTTCACTATCACAGAAAATTTCCATTGGCTCCTTAATAGATGGTACAACTCCAAGGTCTCCAATGAAGTTCTTCAGGCATATCGCCTCCTTTGCTGCCTTGCTCGCTGCTATATACTCTGATTCGCAAGTTGAATCAACCACTGTCTCTTGCTTGGAACTCTTCCAAGAAATTGCTCCTCCGTTTAAGGTAAAGACCCAGCCTGACTGAGAGCGGAAATTATCCCTATCAGTATGAAAGCTAGCATCACTATACCCTACAACTCTCAAGTCTTCACTCCCACCGAGGGTAAGGAACCAGCCCTTAGTCCTCCTTAGGTACTTGAGCATATTCTTTACCGCAGTCCAGTGTGCCTTGCCAGGGTTCCCCTGATACCTGCTAACCATGCTCAAGGCAAAGGCTACATCAGGTCGAGTACACGTCATAGCATACATGATCGATCCTATAGCCGAAGCATAAGGCATTCGACTCATTTCTGCTATCTCAGCCTCAGTACTAGGGCTTTGTGTCTTACTCAATCTGGCGTTACTCTGGATGGGTAACTCTCCTTTCTTGGAGTCATGCATGTTGAATCTCTTCAGCACCTTATCCAAGTAGGTACTCTACTTAAGTCCAATTAGTCTTTTACTCCGGTCTCTTAAGATCCTTATCCCTAGAATATAGGCAGCTTCTCCTAGGTCCTTCATAGAGAAACACTTCCCAAGCCAGTACATGACTTCCTGCAGAGTTGGGATGTCATTTCCTATGAGTAGTATGTCATCCACATACAATACCAAATAGCTAACTATACTCCCACTAGCCTTGACATATACACAAGATTCATCTTCACTCCTAGAAAAGCCAAATTCTTTGACTTTCTCATCAAAGCTAATATTCCATCTACGAGGTGCTTGCTTTAATCCATAAATGGATTTATCAAGATTACACACTCTATTAGGGTACTCTGTATTGACAAAACCCTCGGGCTGACTCATGTAAACATCCTCCTCAACCAACTTTCCATTAAGGAAAGCGGTTTTGACATCCATTTTCCATATTTCATAGTCATGAAATGCAGCTACGGCTAACAGATCCCTAATAGATCTAATTTTGGCCACTGGAGAAAAGGTCTCATCATAATCAACTCCCGGAGTTTGTGAGAAACCCTTCGCAACCATTTGTGCCTTATAAGTGTGTACATTACCATCTATGTCGGTCTTCTTCTTGAAGATCCGTTTGCACCCTACAGTCTTACGACCTGGTACATCCTTAACCAAGTTGCAAACTTGATTGTCATACATGGACTGTATCTCGCTGTCCATTGCTTATTTCCACTTGGCTGACTCAGGGCATGCCATGGCTTCCGCAGAACTGTTAGGTTCATCCAGACCTATCATTGTCTCATCACTGATAAGTGTATCACCTTCCGCAGTAATATGGAATCCATAGTAATGCTCAAGTGCATTCCTAACCCTTGTGGAACGCTACAGAGGTACAAACTTGTCAATTGGCTCAACAAGAGCATCCTCTTTAAGTTGAGTGCTAGGGTTCGAAGTTCCTTCACCACTTGACTCTTGAATTTCTTCAAGGTCAACTTGCCTCCCACTATTTCCTTGGCTTATAAACTCTCTCTCTCTCTCTCTCTCTCTCTCTCTCTCTATCTCTATCTCTCAAGACAGCCCTCCTAGCTACAAAGACCACATTTTCACTAGGTCTGTACAAGAGGTAACCAAAGGATTGTTGTAGGTAGCCGATGACAATACACCTTTCGCTTTGAGGTTCTAGTTTGGGTACTTTACCAGTCCACATCTCATGAGGAGTTTTGGCAACTTTCTTTCTAGGGACCAGATTAAGGATATGGGCGGCAGTCTCTAAGCCATACCCGCAAAATGAGATTGGTAGCGAAGCTCGACTCATCATGGAACGAACCATATTCAACAAGGTTCAATTAGGCCTCTCATCTATACCATCCAACTGCGGTGTCCTGAGAGGTGCCAATTATGAGACAATCTCACATTCCTTAAGATAGTCAAGGAACTCTGATCTAAGATACTCACCACCTCGATCGGATCGAAGCATCTTAATGTTCATGCCCAATTGATTCTCGACTTCCTGTTTAAATTCTTTAAACCTATCAAAAGTCTCTGACTTATGCTTGATTAAGTAGACATATCCATATCTACTGTAATAATCAGTAAAAGTCAAATAATAACGATTAGCATCCCTTGTAGCATGTTTGAAGGGTCCATACATATCCGTGTGTATAAGGTCCAACAAACCTTCACCCCTCTCACAAGAACCTGTGAAGGGTGACTTTGTCATTTTTCCAAGTAAGCATGATTCCCAAGTATCATCTGACTTTAGGTCAAATGACTCCAAGACTCCATCCTTTTGGAGGTGGCCTATGCGTTTCTTGTTTATATAACCAAGACGACAATGCCATAGTGATGCTTTATCAAAGTTATTATCATTAACAGAATCAATACACAATACATTATTTCCTAAGTTATCTACAACATATACAATTTCATACACATCATCACAAGGAAATGCTTTAAAATAAAGAACATTATTAAAGAAAGCATTAATCGAACCAACTTCATTATCAAATGAAAAGGTGAAACCTTGTTTATACAATGCAAGAAAGGAAATAATATTTCTTGCCATTTCTAGCGAATAACAACATTTATTCAAATCTAAACTAATCCCACTACTTAGTGATAAAGTATAAACTTCAATCTTGGTGACGGGTAAAGCTTTCCTATTCCCCATGATTAAGTTTATTCTTCCATGCTCCACATTCTCACTTCTTCTTAGTCCCTGCAAATCAGAACATATATGAATACCACAACCAGTATCAAGGATCCAATATTAGAATAGGGTGAGTTATTAGATAAGATAGTGTAAATACATGCATGGTTGGGTTTAACTTCCCCATCCTTCACATCTTGCTGGTACTTTGGGCAGTTCCGCTTCCAATGTGACTTTTCATGGCAATAGAAGCATTCAGCCTCCTTTGGGTCAGAAGAAGGAGTGACAAAACCTTTCTTGGTTCCACTTGAAGAAGAGCCATCAAGGGTCCTAGCCTTGGTACCCTTCGAAGAGCTCTTCCTCTTCTTCCCTTGACCTTTCCCGATTGCCAAAATCGGGGCGGAGTTTGGAGTAGGAGTGTTAACAACCGACTTACCTTAAGACTTGTTTCTGTGGTCTTGAGGAGTCCCTGAAGTTTGCTAAGTGTGACCTCTTCCTTATTCATGTGATATGTCATGCAGAATTGATCATAGCACGATGGTAAGGAGTGCTAAATGATATCTATTGCAAGCTCCTTAGGGAAGTTCACATTAAGCTTCAGCAACCGATCCACATACCTTTGCATTTTTTGCAAGTGGCTCATGACGGATTCCCCGTCCTTCATCATGGTTGTTATGATGGAGCAGGTGATTTCATACCTCTCTTGTCGTGCACTTTGATGGTATCTTTCCATCAGATCTTCGTGCATTTCAAAAGGGTAGAAGTCCTCATAGGACTTTTGGAGTTCTACTGTCATGGTGGCCAACATGATGCATGCCACTTTGGTAGCATCCCTTTCATGTGCCTGGAAGTCAGCGATCTCCTAGGGAGTTGCAGTGGTCTCATCAATCTCCTTAAGCTCTTTGTCGAGGACATATTCTTTGTCCTCGTAGCGGGTAATCATCCCGATGTTTCTGATACATACATTTAAGTTGGAGCCATCAAAAGTGACTTTCCCACACAAGTTCATAAGGGTAAAGGAGCCATTAGGATTAGAGCCAGAAGCAGCATTGTTTGAAGACATCTGAAAGAAGAGAACAAGATTAGTTTAGATATTAAGAGAGTCCTTAATAAAACACCCAAATGTAATATTAAGGCTAGGATCCAATCACAATATATTATAACTTAGAAGAGGTATGTCGTAATACAAGCTATAACATATTTGAAAGGTAGGTGAATGACGATTCACCAATTTCCACCATGAAAACCGAAATGTAAATATTAGGTTTTTAATTGGTTCTTAGAAATTCCTAGAATCTTTTGAGATTCAATGAACTTTTCAAAGGCATGTTTCAATCTCAAGTGTGCCCTCCAAGTTTTGTGAATGGGATACCGAGGATCACAAAACGTGGTGTAAAGTAACCATGAAAATCACTTGGTACCCTGAATGTTTATCACTCAATCGATGTGCCGGTAAACCACACACGCTCCACCGATACTATGATAAACCTTAAGTCACCCTTTACCTACCTTGTTAAGTCCAAGTTAGTGTGCCAGTTAACCACACACGCTCAACCAACGACTTAAACAAAGTGTAAAGTGTAATTTCATGGATTAGCACTTTATTCACATTTTTCCTAAAGTAATTAAGATTGGGAATTTAATAAAACATTTAGTTACTTTATAATATTCATCATACTTTTAATGAGAATTTATAAGTCCTTGTCCTACCCGTTCGGGTAACGACCCTCCACCGATCAACGAAGCGGTGGGTGAGAGTGGACACCCATTAAGTTGCCATTTTATAGGCAACAACCTTATACCCCCTTATAGACCGGCTTCATGAATGAGACGTACTAGCGGTAAGACGACTTGATCTTACACAAACACACACACACACACACACACACACATATATATATATATATATATATATATATATATATATATATTATTAACTTATAATATTATAAAGTATAAGGGTTGAATTTTAACTTTTAAAATTCTAAGGGTTGGCACTAAAGTTTTAATCAAAAATTTACTTGTTCCAAAACTTGAGGGCAAGTTTTGTAAACTTCCAAAAATTTTCATTTCTTATAACTTATGAATTAATTGAGTAATAAAAATGAAGACACTTCATTTTTTTTAACTCTTGTGTTCTTTTAATGGCTTTAATAAAAGTGAGACTTTTGGTTTTTCATAACTTGAGGACAAGTTATGGACTCCAATAAAACACATTATGATCATGAATTAAACTACCGTTAAGGTTACAAACAATTCCTATGATCATCTAATCTTCATAAGTTCAAGAACATGAATATGAACACTTTCAAGAATCAAAAAAATTACACTTAAAACTTGTAATTTTGATAATTGCCATTGTAAATGGAATAGCATAAACATTACACCATCTAAAACAAGTTTTAAAACACAAAAATGTTTTAGGGTAATGTTTCTAGTCCATTTCCAACAACAAATGTCGAAATTCTAAAAACTACACTTGTTCATGGACTTGTCGAGTCCCCCCATGGACTCGGCGAGTTCATACGAGCAGAAAACAGAAAATCAATTTTTTCAAGCAGTTTGCACAAAAAATCAACAAACAAGCCTAGGCTCTGATACCACTGATGGGTTTTGAGCATTCTAACACTTCCTAAGTGTACATGCAACCCTAATAACCTTGGATCTATGTTTGTCTAATTATCATGCAAAGTTAAATTCCAAGGTTATATTCCTATCTAGCATACATGGGGAACATTTTTATCTTGAATGAAAGATAGAATAACATACCTTGTTTTTTATTATGATCCTTGAAACCATGTGAGCCTAGCGCCCCAAGTGTGATGTCTGAAATGCTTCACACAACACCAAATGTAAAGAAGTAAACTTTGAGAGAATCTTACACTTGCAAAATCGGCTCTAGCCCTCTTGTTTCTTAGTGTAGCCGATTTTGGGGAGAACACCTTTGTTTATATCGTGTGTTGCATTAGGTAAAACCTAATATAAGATGACTCTTCATTTCATGATCCATGGGTTAACTCCATGGAGCATCCTATGGGTGGAACCCAACTTGATAATCCATGGAGCCTGTTAGCCCACTATATAAGATATGGAAGATTTACATAATCTACCCATATATTTAATTAGTTATCTTTTGATCACTTAATTAATTTTAAATTATTTCTTGATCAAACTAATTAAATAATATTATTAATATATTAGAACTTATAATATATTAATAAACCATAAGTGTTATTTCTCTCATTTTAGTTTATCCAATTGCATGGTGCCATGCAACCCAAATGGACCATGTCGGGTCGGGTCAAGTACATACCAGAAATATTTATTGACTTAGACACATTATCCAACAATTAAAGCAAAATCAAGCCATAAAACCCTAAACCTATGTTGGAGAAAAAATAATGAAAATCCAAATCAAAGACAATAGAAATCAAATTATACCCAAATCAATCACTTTACACGATAAAGCTTTTTCAATGGCTTTTCTTTCTGTAGAAGTCGAAGTAATTGGTGATGCAAGTGAGACGTGTGCCATCAAGAGATAAAATAGAGAGGACGAGTCAGCCTGTAATGAGACGTGTGCCGTCAAAAGAGAAATTTGGAGAGGAAGAGGCAGCCTACAATGAAGCAAGACATCACATAAAGTCTCTACCTATTCAATATATGGAATAATTATCTGTGTAGTCAAATGAATCTTGAAATAAAATGCAAAAACAATGATTTACCCGTTGTCACCCACAAATTGTATGGACACCATATCATTTTTAGCGCAACCCAAGATCCCATTTAGCCTCCCTAAGAAGAAACCCAAAAGACGATATTACAAAATTTTGACCATTATCTATCAAGAATTAAAGATAAACCTTAAAATGAAATAAGTTTTCTTACTTGATAACATCTTTGATCTCATAATAAGTGGCATAATTTTCCATTGTAACGGTCAGATCAACTGTTGGGACACGGAAATAGAGTCCAGAGCAACAACATGATGTTATGGAAAAAATTTGCTGAGTATGAAAAAGTAAAGAACTCTAAAAACTATTGATATATAATACTTCAAGTAGATCTTATCCATAAGGTTATATAAAAAAGAAATGAAGAAAAAAATGAAAAATAGTAGTTGTGTCTCTTGATTCCAAGGTAAAGAAGTATGTCCGAGAATTGTTTTGTAACATCCCAAAAATATTAATAAAATTTTTTCATTTTCAAATCATCAAATCCATACAACATTTGTTCCAAAATTAGTCACAGTAAAATGTATCTCAAATATTAGAGTAAAATAATAATAATCAGTGTGGAAAATCATCAGGGGATGCTGTGCAGTCAAGTCGGACCCTTCCCTTTGCAACTGGAAGTACTTGAAAATGTTTAAACCACAAAAGCATAAGCATAAAGCTTAGTGAGTTTGTCAAAATACCACATATCATACATATCAGTGGTCCCAATCCTAGGGGTGTATTTCAACCTTATGTGAATGTTATGATCCAACAATAGTCTTACAGTCACTTCCAGACTACAACCCAATCGTAGCCTTTCTAACATGATCCAACCATGATATTCCATGCAAGTCATAAAGACATACAAGTGTTGTGATCCTACCATATTCTTTCTTTCAAGTTTCGTGATCCAACCACAATCTTTCATACAGGTGTTGTGATCCAACCATAGTCTTTCATGCAAGAGTCACAAAGACAAGCAAGCAACTTACATAGTATAGTAAGAAAACTCATCTTGTAGACGTAGTCAACAACTAATAGCTCTCATACTCAATGAATCAGGTGCTATACACATCCTAATAAACCATACAAGGTAAACCCTTAGTTTACCTTCTAAAACTAGCCAAATGGCCAAAAGTCTACCAAGTGAAAAAAGTCAACGGTCAATGTCAACTTCAACAAGTCTCCACTTCGTGGCCTCATAATGGCCACATCGTGGCAGAATAAGACAAAATGACCAAGCATCCCCCCCCCCCCCCCAGTTACCATGTTATGGCGACTAAAATGTCACATTATGGAAACTGGGTCTCAACAACTTAATGGATTAAGCTATTTTCTCTTTACTTCAATAGCTTAAAAGCTTAGATCTAGTCTTTCCCAAGGTCTTGATAGATAAAGTTTCCAAATTTATCCATTAAGTCATTCTAATAAGTCAAGATCTCTAAACCTAGGTCCTAAATGACAACTTAAGGCCTGAGCTCAACTAATAAGCACGTAATCACCAAAGTCACAAGTTCATAACTTCTAGAAGGATTTCATACACCTAAATCATCATAAAAATTGATGCTTTATGGAAATGCATGCCCAATGCATGTCTCATCCAAACTAGGTCAAAACATGGAAGAAGTGAAATCAAACTTATGTATGAGACCAAATACACCATAGGACTCTAGATTTGGAACATATAAACGCAAAGGACCTCAAGGATGCATAAAGTTTCCAACTTTATGGAATCCAATCCTCTAAAATTCCACAACAAGAAGAAAAAGGGACAAAGAACCTAGATCTAGAAGCATGCAACATAATTCTTGTATCTTGAACCGTTATAATGGTCTAGAAATGTGCTAGGAGATGATGATGAGGCTTCTAAGTTGAATCTATAAGCCAAGGAAGCTTGCTTCTCTTGCAAGATGCCAAAACACCACAAGAACTTCAAAAACTCAACAATGCAGGCTAGATATTATCTTGGTTGGAAAAGAAGGTGTTGGAGGTTGAGGGTATGCAAACCCTAGCTCCTACTTTCCTTAAATAGGGCTTAAAGCCCAAAAAAATTAGGGTTTTGCCTTCGGATGGTCTCCACATCATGGCCTAATACTTGCCACGTTGTAGGCCACAAAAATAATCCGTGATCACCTTGGTCATGCCACGTCGTAGGCACACCTTTCCCACATCGTGAACATTAAAACTCATAAATAAATTATGAATTAATTATACCTGAAATTCCAGATGTTACATGTTTCTGAAAGTTAAGACTATCTACCATCATTTAATAAGAGCATTAGTTCTATAATAGAGATTTTTATTCCTGAGTTGGCATCTTTAACGCTCATAATGTCACTTTGTACATACTGTAGTAAAATATAACCATAAGCGAATACAACATAAGAAAATAAAATTGATAAACATTAGAAAAAAACAACTACTTGTTAAATACTACCCAAAGTCGATTTGTAGGGTGGGTAGAGGACGATGGTAGAGATGACAAGAGGTGGTGGAGGACGACGATTCTCAAAGGGAAGTGGTTCATACTGACTGCCCTAGTGACACCAGCGAAAAGAACCTTATGTGTTACTCTAGGTTTTTCTTCTGCCTTGTCTTCCTAGCATGACTAAGTTTGTGGCCGATTTCAGAGATGGATATGAGAGAAAAGAAAAACCAAAGACTAATTTTATTGTGGGTATTGAATAAGAATAATGTTTTGTTCTTTTTATTGGAAGATGGATAGGTGGTAGTCATCTGATTGGAAGACAGAGGCGGTTAGCCGATAACTTTTAGGTGAAGCCAAGACTTTTAACCAGCGTAGAACGTTCCATAAGTTAGTTGTGTTTTAATGTTATATATAATGTGTAGTGGATAAGGCATAATATGATTAAGGGTTAAATTTTTATTGATCTAATTCTGGTTCAAAAAATTAGTGGTGAGTATGAAGATCATATCGACTCGTTTAATAGAACCGAATGGACTGAAAATCGAACCGGTTAGTATACATTGGTGTCGGTGGTCTCCTTGTTTTTCGGTTATTTACCCGGTTATAACCCTTACAATTTGTTATGCAGTTGGTACAACTCGATGAAGCCATGTTCTGTTATCGCATTGAAGTCTGGATACTTTGGTACTCTACATTGATTCTTTTCATATGCGGGATCTATCAAAAATACATAAAAAAAGTAAAGTGTTTATATAATCTAAAATAAAGTATAAACACTAAATTCAATGTTTAAACAAAAAACAATTCAACTATGATATCCTATGTTTTGGATCTGCAACTCAATCAATATGTAACCAAATTAGGTGTTTATATCGTTTAAAGTGAAGTAAAACACTAACCGCATGTTGAAAAAAATTCATGCCATTCCGATTTCAATCAAAAGAGTTATGCAGTTTTAGATTAGGAAGTGATTTTCGCTCATCAAATTTTGGGTTGGTCCTAGTTATTTACCTGGAACCGATGGCATCGAATCAGGATCGACTAAGCCACATATGACGAACCGATGGTCGACTCGTATTCTCATGACCAATGCCAGTCTGGTCCAGGTCCGGACCGAGTCAAACGCTCACCCTAGGGAATACGGTGAACCCTTATGGTTGTTGATTAAAGTGAGCATGTGTAATGAGGGATATAATGCCAATGTATAAAATAGGAACCAATCATCAATTGCTTCAAGCCTTCATTGTCGATGGATATAATCTTTCATTCATGAACAACAAAATATTGTGATCACGCCTTGACTTCTGCAAACCATAGATGCTTAAAGAAACCCAAATAATTCGTTGAGAAATTAAAACATCACCCGAAGGCCACAAATAAGTCAATTCAACATCGTTAAAACCTTCCGAGAATAACACATGCAAAATCTTTTTCCTCCACCACATGATTGATAATCCCCATAAACTAAGTCAATAACCTTCTCTTTTGGTTCATTAATCATCAATTTTCATGTCCTGCACCATTTGTTTAGACCTTGTCATCACTTTTGCTTAGAACATAGGTCGTGACTTATATTGTGCACCATTGCATGTGGCTCACAACAAATTAGTTGTATTTGATTACTAACATGTGGTTTGGTCGGGATCAAATATTCTTTATGCTAAATCTTGTTAGTGATAACACTGAATCATCTGATTTGTTTGGAAAATTAAATTGATTCCTATTTTATCCTCCTACTTCATCATCCTACCTATTCATTGATTGCCAAGTGTAGTTCATTAATTCACGTTCATCATCTTATTATTTGGTTATGACACGAGTAGGAGGAAAAATATTAAGATTTTATAGGAGTATATTTAACTAATTGGTTTATTTTAGTTGAAACGCGTGTATTAAACATGCTTTTGGTAAGTTGTCGCATTTAGACATGATTTTGGTAACTTGTCGTATTCGTTCTTTTGGCCAAACCAATAGTTAGGTTGAACTAACGATATATTATGTGGATAAGCCGTTGCATCAAGTTTACATGTTTCTTTTAATCTTTCATTTAATATAATGTGATGTATGTCAATTTTAGGGGACATACTTTTTAATATTGTCGAATCTAAAGTTTATATATTTCTTTCAAATATTTGGCTATGTATTTATATTGGACAAATGTTATCAAATAATAATAACGTTTTTTTTTTACTTGTAAGTGATTGAAGAATTCAAATGCGACGGTCTAACATTTATGTGGCATTACCCTACTTACGTGTTAATTAAATTTGAATGTTTTAGTGTTCAATATATATTTTTTTTTAAGGTTTGAATTCAATGAAATAGTAACGGAATTTTGAGTATGTCCTACTTAGATATTTTTTTTTTCTTACACGTCAAATTAACTGAATTTTCAAAAACCTTCCGATTTTAGATCAGTAATTTGACGTGTCATATATCATCTTGTTCACCTAGATAAGATCCATGACCAATTTTCTTTACCCGGTTTCGGTTAATCCACAAGACAACTTGTTATCTTATATAAAATTTAGGGGCCGTTTGATAGTTGTTAACTGGGTTAGAGTTGACTGGGTTAGAAGCTGATTGTGTTAGAAGTTTTGACTGTGTCCACATCTGACTGAGTTTATGCTGTTTGATTATTTATCTGACTGACTGTGGTGAACGACGAAAAATGACCGTATTACCTTTATGTTGTGCTAGATAAAATAATTATACAAATACAAAACTGTCACATAATCTAATTAAAACATAAATCATTTAAAATCAAAATACCAAGTGTCATACGAAATCCAAATACAAATAAAAAACAACATAATAATTTCAATAGATATTTAACGTTCACCATTTAAAAATAGTTGATTAGCAACATGGTTAAGCAAAGTAGCCATATATTCAACGAATTTTGAGCCCCATTGTATGCATTGTACGTTTTGACCCTCACTTCCTCCACCTTGCACGTTAGGATTATCTATATTGTTTTGTTCAAAATTTGTAAATAAGTCATCTTGAATATTGAATTTTCTTATAAAATTATGGACAGCGACACACGCAACGACTATGTCTCTTTGCACTCAAAACGGATAAGGAGTCATTCGTTTTAGGATTGGGAATCTTGCCTTCAACACACCATATGCACGTTCAATAATATTTCTAAGTTGTGCATGAGCATGATTGATCTTTTCTTCCTTAGTTAAAGCCTTGTTTCTTCAAAAATTGGCTAACCAATACCTAGTATTGCGGTAGGGAGCCATAAATCAACATGTGTTGGTATATGTGTTAGGTTTTATGTACTCTGACATTCCTATGGTGCACATATAACCCTAATGCTTTGGATCTAAGTTTTCTCTAATTATACATGCAATAAACATTTTCCAAAGCATGAAGCCTAAACTAGCATGCAAGGTGATATTATAATCATAAAAACTAGTTACAATATTACCTTGTGTAGTAGCTTGAATAACTTGGCCTCAAGAAAGCTTAGCACCCCAAGTGTGATGCCTCAAATGGAATCACAAAACACCAAGAGAAACTTAGGATGAATATGGAGAGATTATGGAGATAAGAAATCGGATTCTACTTCTTTGTGTGTGAGTTGTAACCAATTTCAAGCTTATAGATACACACACACACACACACACACACACATATATATATATATATATATATATATATATATATATATATATATATATATATATAGAATATCAAGGGTCATGCGTAACCCTAATCCATACATATTAGCCCATGACCCATCCATTTGATTTGGATAACTACTTAATGGATTAACCATAAGCCCATCACAAGTCAAATCATGGATCTTTAGCCCAACTCATATGTATCATTCTAATTAGTCTCTTTTGATCAGTAAATTAATTTTTAAATTAATTCTTGATCAATACTAATTAAATAATAGGATTCCTCAATTAATATATTATACTTATAATATATTAATAAATCATAATTAACCTCTCACTCAAATATCCTTCCTAACATATTGCTTTGATGAATGCAACCCAAATGGACCATGCTACTATCGGGTCAAGTACATACGAATTAGAGTTATGGGCTTAGACACATTTTCCAACAATATACAGCATCACAAAGGTAATATTTATTTATAGATCAGTGTCACATTTATTATATATGTGTGTTGGTCAAAAGGGTAATACTTATTATATAAAGAATATAAATAATAAAAGTTATAAAAGATTACTGTAACATCCCATAAATAAGACTAAAAAAACCTCATTTTTAGATTAATAAAAGCATAAAGCATATCATTTACATAAAACCCAAATTATAAAAATGTATTGATACATCATCGAAAGCAGAGTAAATCACAGAATTCGGAAACATGTGGTGTGTGCTCTGCAATCATCCCGAGCTCTTCCAATTGAAACCGAAGTACCTGAAACATAAGCTGAAAACCGTAAGCACAAAGCTTAGTGAGTTCCCGAAGATACCTCATACCAAACATACATAGATCACATATCGGGCCCCCACCCTCCACTGGGCCTCGCCCGGTCTTAAGTCCCATTCAGCCTCATGTTACATCGTAAATTTTCAAACAAAATTTTCATTTTTAAAATCAAATAAATCTCATCAACACGTTTCACAAAATCCCCAAAATTTCAAATTCTCAAAAACAGTTATTTACAATTGTTTGAATAAAATCCATGATCCTCAAAAATATAACTCTATATCGTGTGTACATTCAAGCCGGCGCCTTCCCACGATCCTGAGAAGTACGTGAAACACATATCACATAACACGGTAAACACCAAGCTTAGTGAGTTCCCCAAAATACCACACATAACTCATTAGCTTCTCATGGCTATATCACAAATAAGACCCTCTGGTCGATGTGTCTCAGTGGAACCCTCTAGTCCCACAACTTGGGTGGACCCTCCGGTCCTAACTTAGTAAAGCTCAACATATTACACATCATAAATAATAAAGACATAATTCAGGATACCACAATACTCAATAAATAGCATACAACACCCTCCGGTCACATAAAGTTACCACTCATGGTAAGTATAGTGAGAAGACTCACCTCGTAAGTAAGCAATGAAAATCGTGTACCCCTCAAACGGTCTAATCCCTGGCTACATGTCATAAGTATCTCTAATCAACACTTAAAATAAGAAATCAAAATAACCAAGCTATCCTCACTTCTAACTCTTGGGATGGGTATAAGACCATTTTACCCCTCCACGGTCTCCATAATTCCTATCTCGACCAAACCCTAAAAGTCAACAGAAGTCAACACTCATTTCAACAGTCCATGTTGACCCAACTCGTCGAGTGCGTCTATGTGACTCGACGAGTTCCCTCATTTCTTCAGCAATGTCGCAAAAATCCAACTTAAATCGTCGACTTGTCTCATCAACTCGCTGAGTTACACATGTCCAGACTCGTCGAGGGAAAACCCTAGCCGACTCGTCGAGTTGGCTCATCAATTCGTCGAGTCTCTTAAGTATGTTTTCTCATTCAGACATTTTAAGGAAGAGTTACAACCCCAAACTATAGATCTAGCCTTCCAAGGCTGAGATACCACATAAAGCTGCAAGATTTACGTCCATGCATGACACTTAGGGCTTGAAATGCCAAAACAAGCTCCATTTGGAGTCCCAAGCATAAAATCTCTCATGTAGCTTGATAAAGCTTGGAGTTTTAGGCTTAAGGGACCTTATAAGGTCCAGATCTATAGTCTCAATCTCTTGGCAAGCTCAAAATACTCAAAGTCTCAAGGAAAGATGGAGAAAGCCCAAAACATCCTAAACACGAGATCTAATCAAAATAATGAGCAAGGTGGTGACTTTTACCTTCAAACAGAAGCTAAGGATGGATAAATACTGGATCCAACAGTCCCTTCTCGTTCCAAGCCTTGATAATCTTCTCTTCTCTTCCAAAAGTGCACTAGAATGCCCAAAGTTAGCTCTTCTTTCTCTCTTAAATCACTCTAAATGATTAGGGCTTCACACAGGGGAATAAGTAATGGGTTTGATACAAAAGAACATCCTATGTGCTTATGAAAATCCTAATGCTTGGATCTAGGATTCTCTATTGTACATGCATTCATCCAAGTCTTGCAAACCCTAGATCCAGTGAGTATATTTCGAAATTAACATAACAAAAGTACATCTAGATGATTACCTCTTCTTGGAAGCTTGAATCTTTTGTCGTTGGAACTTAGAGTCACAAATGTCACTCCTCTAATGGCTTACAAACACCAATATCAAAAGAATGATTTTGGAGAGAGGTTGGAGGCTCTAGAATTCAGTTCTTGCACTCTTAGGAATAGGGTTAGCCGATTTCTGAAGCCTATTGGGTCTATTTATACTTGTGCTACTAGGATTTCAGTCAAAACCCTAATTCGATAGCTTAGGCCTTAAGCAGTCCAAATAACCTTCCAGAACAAGGCCTTGGAAGAAAATAAGATGGGCTTCCACTCTATTTTCGTCCACCCCTTAATCCCAAAGGATTCTCAGCCCAAATCAAATATCACACAATTGACAGTTTCAGTCCCCTTTATTTAATTAATCCCTTTTAACCACATAATTAATTCTTAATTAATTCTTGTCTAATATTAATTAAACTATATGATTTCTCTATTAATGTATTATTCATATAACATATTAATAAATCATAATAACCTCTTTATTCATAAATCACCCTATGATGTTGCTTTGGTGAAGGCAACCCAAAAGCACCATGCATAACCGGGTCAAGTACTTACCAAATATAGTTACTGGCTTAGACACTAATCCAATAGTCTCCCACTTGGATAAGTCTAGTAACTACAAATGTAAATACAATCCGATTAGTAATCGTAGCTCTAAAAGACGTTCTCGAACTCTGATCTTATCAGTAACCTGTCCTTTAGATAAGGGATTGTATAATCCTCTGTTCTAGATATCGTGCAGAAAATTACATGGAACATAGTCATACTTATTGTCCAACATTTCGTTTCTCTATCTCGGATTCATTTGACATAGAACTTAATTGAACACATCAATTCAATCCTGACCGGGCCCGGCACATAAGTCAAACCAAATCATCGAGGGGCCTCGATATTTCTTTTACCCTCCTAGGATAAAAGGAACATATAAACTTTGACTTATATGCATTTACTATCCACTAATAATATCATACACAACAATGCGTTTTATAATATCAAGTTACTGATGTGTTTATGCATTATCAATGCACAACCAATAAGTAAACAATAAACCATATATCTAGGTTTTAAGACCATATGATATTATCGTCTTGAGATCACTCGTGATAAATTCCATGAAGTGATTCCAGCAAGAGTGGGTTTATTCCAATGCTCAAATCAAGTTCATAAACACTCATGAACGTTGTAGCAAACTTTTGCTATGTCTAATACATTTTAGACAATCTACACACCAATTCATCACAGTCTTCATTCATACCTAGTTCCAACATATGAGCAACTGTGGACTGTTCGAATAATCTTATTATCCAGGAAGTCAAAACATGCAAAATGAAACAATAGGTAAACAATTAACATAATACAATAACTTTACTCATAAATAATACCCATTTATTTAATCATCGAATGTTAATTAGAATAAATCTAATACACCTTTCTAAACTATCTAATCTAAACTAATATCTTCCTTCAGCCCAATGCTCCTAGCGTGCTGCAAGTGTTTAACCCTACTAAGTCCCTTCGTAAGCGAATTTGCTATGTTATCCTCCGACGATACCCTCTTCACTACGATGAGTCCTTCTTCTACCCGATGTCGAATAAAGTGATATTTTATGTCGATATGTCGAGATCTGCCATGATCCCTCAGTTCCTTTGTCAAGGCAACCGCTCTTTCATTATCACAGAAAATTTCCATAAGTCCAGTATGGCCGACATAACTCCAAGGTCTCCAATGAAATTCTTCAACCATATTGCCTCATTCGATGCTTCGCTCGCTGATATGTACTCTGATTCGCACGTTGAATCAGCTACGGTCTCCTGCTTGGAACTTTTCCATGTCACTGCTCCTCCATTTAGGGTAAAGACCCAGCCTGACTGCGAACGGTAGTTGTCCTTGTCAGTCTGAAAACTGGTGTCACTATACCCTCGCACCCTTAACTCATCACTCCCATCGAGGACGAGAAACCATTCCTTGGTCCTCCGAAGGCACTTAAGAATATACTTGACTACAGTCCAATGCGCTTTGCCAGGGTTCCCTTGATATCTGCTGACCATGCTCAAAGCAAAGGCCACTTCATGGCGAGTACAAGTCATAGCATACATAATCTATCCAACTGTGGAAGCGTATGGTACTCAGCTCATTTCTGGTATCTCGACTACGGTACTCGGACATTGAGTCTTAGTCAACTTGGCATTACTTTGGATTAGTAACTCTCCCTTATTTGAATTCTCCATACTAAAACATTTTAGTACCTTGTCCAAGTAAGTATTCTGACTAAGTCCTATTAGTCTCTTACTTTTGTTTCTCACTATCCTTATTCTGAGAATATAGGAAGCCTCTCCGAGGTCCTTCATAGCGAAGCACTTCCCGAGCCAGGACTTAACCTCCTGCAGTGTCGGGATGTCATTTCCTATGAGTAGTATGTCATCGACATACAATATGAGGAAGCTTACTATACTCCCACTGTCTTTGATATATACACATGATTCATCCTCGCTTCGTAGAAAACCAAACTCTTTGACTTTCTCACCAAAACAAAGATTCCATCTGCAAGACGCTTGCTTCAGTCCATAAATGGACTTCTTAAGCTTGCACACTCTATCGGGATGCTTCGCATTGACAAAACCCTCTGGATGAGCCATGTAAACATCCTCAGCCAACTTTCCATTAAGGAAAGCGGTTTTGACATCCATTTTCCATATTTCATAATCATGAAATGCAGGAATGGCCAACATCACCCTAATAGACTTTATCTTCGCAACCGGTGAGAAGGTTTCATCATAGTCAACTCCGGGAGTTTGAGTGAAACCCTTCGCGACCAATCGCACCTTATAGGTGTGCACATTCCCATCCATGTCGGTCTTCTTCTTGAAGATCCATTTGCACCCAACTGTTTTACAACGTGGTACATTGTGAACCAAATTCCAAAGTTGGTTGTCATAGATAGACTAAATCCCGTTATCCATCGCCTCTTTCCACTTTGCAGACTCCGGGCCTGCCATGGCTTCCTTATAGCTGTTAGGTTCGTCCAAATTCACTAGTGTACTATCACTAATAAACGTATCCTTTTCTGTAGTAATATGAAAACCATAAAACTGGGGTTGAACTCTAACTCTTTCGGAACGTCTAAGATGTAAGGACTCGTCAATCGGTTCAACCGGAGTTTCCTCCTTGGGTTGAGCGCCAACATTAGAGGTTCCTTCATCGCTCGACTCTTGAATCTCTTTAAGATCGATTTGCCTCCCACTGTCCCCTTAGCTTATGAGTTCTCTCTCACAGAAACCCCTCTCCTCGTGACGAATACAACGTTGTCACTCGGTCTATAGAAAAGATATCGAAAGGACTTTCGTGGGTAGCCGATGAAAATACACTGCTCATTACGAGGTTTGAGCTTTTCGTGAGTCTCTCATCTTACGAAAGCCTCGCAAACCCAAACCTTGATATGTGACAACGAGGGAGCTTTCCCTGTCCACATCTCGTGAGGTGTTTTGGCAACCTTCTTCGTAGGGACTAAGTTAAGGATATGGGTGACAGTCTCTAAGGCATACCGCCAGAATGAGATAGGTAGTGAAGCATGACTCATCATGGAACGAACCATGTCTAGCAACGTTCTATTACGCCTCTCAGCCATAACATTCAACTGCGGTGTCCTAGGTGGCGTCAAGTGTGAAACGATTCTACATTCCTTGAGGTAGTCGTGGAATTGAAGATTTTGGTGCTCTCCACCTCGATCGGATCGAAGCATCTTGATTTTCCTGCCCAACTGATTCTCCACTTCTTGTTTAATATCTTCGAACTTTTCAAAGGTTTCTGACTTGTGCCTGATCAAGTAGATATACCCATATCTACTATAATCATCAGTAAAAGTCACGTAAAAGCGGCTCACATCCCTTGTGGTGGATCTGAAGGTCCCACACACATCGGTGTGTATGAGATCTAGTAAACCCTCACCCCTTTCACAAGTGCCAGTGAAGGGTGACTTGGTCATCTTTCCAAGTAAGCAAGACTCGCACACGTCATCGTCCCTAAGGTCGAATGACTCCAACACTCCATCCTTTTGGAGTTGGGCTATGCGTTTCTTGTTGACATGTCCAAGATGGCAATGCCACTAGAAAGCTTTATCCAAACCATTGGATGAATCAATACACAACACATCATTTCCTAAGTTATCTACAACCATCACAATTTCATATATTCCATTACAAGGCAATGCTTCAACATAAAAGACACCATTAAGATAAGCATTAATAGAACCCTTTTCATTATTAAATGAATATCTAAAACCTTGTCTATATAAACCATGAAATGAAATGTTGTTTCTTTCCATATCTTGCGAATAGCAACAATTATTTAAATCTAATTGTAAGTCCATAATTTGCCCGTGTATCAGTCAGATCCGTTTGATGGTGCAGAATCCCAATCAAACGGATGATGTCAGATAAAAATAGAAGAGAAGGAGAAGAAGAAGAAGATGATGAATCTCAATGTATTGATAATATGAATTAAATTCCTTACACAAGATTCACACACACAAACGCTCCTTTCTCTCTAGACCGTAAACTCTCTTCGTGTTCATCAATCTATACTCCTCACCCTAACACCTCTATTTATACAAAGGACATGGGCCGGAAACAAATGGTCCGTAAATGAGTTTACGGCCGTAAGGTGTTTACGACCGTAAACTCAGCCATAAACTAGACCATAAATTCACAAATATTACAGAAAAATACAACTGCCTAGAAAAGTAAAGTATAAACCATATTTTGACCCAACAATCTCCCCCTTGGTTTATAGCTTTCTTTTCTTAAAGACCCAACAAGCTCCCCCTAAAAAGTAGCTGGCTTTTCTTGTCAATCTTCAATGAGAAATTGGCTTCAGCATTTATCTTCAACGAATGACTTCATCTTGAGCAGTTGGGCATTTCTTCAGAATTTGGCCTTGAACGCACATCGGGTGAGGAGGCTTGTCGAACTGATTCTTGAAAGATAGCGCTTTCAGCTTGAGACTCTTCAGAGAGAACATCAGAGAGAACAAATCTTCTGGATCACTTCAGCAGGTACAAAGATAGTAGCAGACTGATTGAGGAGGCTTCAATGCAATCCATCACATAATCTTCAATTTCAGCTTCACCTTGCTTCTGGGGTTGAAAGATTGAATGTTGAAAGAATGATCTTCATTTCTTGCTCCTTCGAATGAGAATTCTTCGATGCTCACGGACGAGGCTTTGGCTCAGAAATCTTCAACACAAACTCCATGAGTCTTATCTATACCTGAAATAACTTTCCAAGACAAAACAAAACTAAAAGAAAACTTAGCACACAAATTAAAACAGAAACAAAAAATATTTTTGGATTTTTTTTATTTTTCTGAACAAGAAATAAAACAGAAATAACACTATTTTTGGATTTTTTTAATTTTTCTGATTTTTCTTTGATTTTAGAATTTTTTTTTATTGTTTTTAATTTTTAATTCTCCCCTAATATTTAAATTAGAAGAAACTACGACAAATTTAACAAAAATAAAAATGATATTTAACTTTAAGAGTGATTTGGGATCAAAGTTTTTAGACAACCTTTATCCACTTGTCGGTACCTTTCATATTCACACCTTTGTCTAGTCGATCGTCGGTATTGTGGTCCACTTAAACACAAAAAGTTTGTGACAGATTTAGGACATACTATTTGTTACAAGACATGATGAACTTAAAAACCTAATATATATATCTGATCCTAATTTCTTAGATACTATATCTTAAGGTCCATTCAGCTGACGACGACCAGAGATATTGTTGTCCACCTAAATTGAGCAGCGAGATCTATAGACAATCTGTATGAGTTCAATTTTAAGTGTACTGGAACATGTTTCCCGCTTCCTGATATACCCCAGCCATCAAGAACTTCCAGAGTACTCCTTACACCGGGTGAGCATACAACCATTCAGAGAGAGAAGAAATTCAGAATTCTATTGCTAACCACTTCAGAGGGGTTAAGAAGAAGAAGGTTGCATATGTTGTGTACCAGGTTGGATTAGAACTCGAGCAAAGGAGACAACATATGGCTAACATATAAGAAGTATTTCACACACACACACACATTTATATATATATATATATATATATATATATATATATATATATATATATATATATATATATATATATATATATATAGCCTGCAAAGAAATAGAGTTGCATATGTTGTGTACCAGGTCGGATTGGAAGTCACGCAAAAGAGAAAACATATGACTAACAGACCGAAAGAAAGAAAATGATATTCTACAGACCTAATTTATCGGAATTTACCAGTCGCCCCATCCAACCGGAATTAAGGACAGAATCCGCACATCGAGGAAAAGTGAAACCAGGGTTCCAAGTATGGGTTCATTTAATGTGACGACTAGATTCCCATATATATCTCCCTGCTCAACCTATCCGAGCATCGTATTGTCAGGCTGAACGGATCTAACTAGGTCAAAATTTGTCAAGTCTATAAATTTCCTAAGTTCAACTATGCCTAGTCAAGTCCATTTAGAATTTTTCGTGCCTACCGACGCATCAAGTCAGAGCATAGACCCTTCAACTTTGGGTACGTTACGCAGACTCAGATTGCCTGTTATCACTTGATAATATCACTTACCAAAACATCTCCCTCAAGCACATTTCATAACCAACAATTTTTTTTAAATTTTCTAATTTTCTAATGTTTTTGGATTTTTAAAATTTTCTAATTTTTGTTTTGTTTTTATTTCTCCCTCTAAGTTTGTGCATAGGAGAAACGAAAGTAAATGCGCAAATTTAAACTATCCTAAAACAAAAATTAGTCTTTAAAGCGAATCAGCTTAAGAAAAACACAGGAGTATAGAGAAGAAAACGCAAACCGTAAGTCACTGGTTGAATTTGCATCCAGAAGGTCTGAGTGCAACACGCGTAATCTCATAACAGATCCGAAAATTCTTCATGTCATTAAGCACTAACCCCGTGTGATCCCTTCTTTTCTTCCTTTCCCGCAAAAGGACACATACTCTCAAACAAAGGTCTGAATGTTGTACAGTTAAGAGATGTCCCCAATCATATGCCAGATGCAGCCACTACTAACAAACCAAAGTCTGATGATTTGTCTCCATAGCTGCTCCAACACATATCGGGATCATTTGGTCTTTGGAACCCATTCCATTTTGAAACTGGGTCGACCTTTGTCATCAACGCACGGTACTCTCTCCCATGACATATCCTGTTTATCACAAACAGAAGATGTAGAAACGTTAGAATTGTTAGTTGATTTGGGAGATTGAGCCTTCGAAACCCATTTGTAGTTGGGTTTAACCCATTTCTTTTTTGATCCGATGGGTGCCTCGGCACTTGCTTTGGAACTTGAAGCCGATTTCCGAGATGACTTTGACCTAATCGGTCTTGGCTTCACTGGAGCATCTCTTGAACTAGACTTCTGGGCCGGCATTCCCTTCTTGTTCTTGGGAGTTGGATGCTTGACCTTGGGAGTTGGATGCTTGGCCTTGTAGGTTTGATTCTTGGCCTTCTGCGTGTTCCAATCACCATTGTCTAAACGTGACCTGGAAGGGTTTCCTTTGGAGTATCTCCCTCTTGGCACGTTCTGCCACCCTTGTGCATAGTAGGGAACATATGCGCGATTTGGGCAGTTTCGGGCAATGTGTCTAGGTGTTCCACAGTGAAAACATGTCTTTTTCTTCACTGTGAAGTTATTTCTTCCTGCCCCTGGTGTCATATCCTTGCCTTGTCTCTTGTTGTTCCCACATGCACACTTGGCGCAAGAACTATGTTGTGTTGGAATTGGTGGCCTGTATTTACCAATGGCAGGTTTGTTAAGAGTAACAGAATTCGAAGCAATAGATTCTGAGTTCAAGGAGTCATTGGTTTGTTCAGTGGTTTTCTCCTTGTTCTCATCTTCTGCTACTTTACCTACACATGAAGTAGCAACATTAGTATCTTCAATATTAATAACTCCTCCTGACACAAATCCAGCTCGTTTGCCATATTGAAGATGTGCCTCCCTGTCAATTTCTTTCTTATTTATAGGGATGGATGTGTAGTTATGATTGAAAGGAGGAGGTACACTATCGTATCCTAGACCCTTGTTTTGATTCCTTTTAAACTGCATGCTTTGGTCTATCATATTTGCAACCACCTCACTTGAGAAATCATATTTTCTAAAATCAAGTTTGGCGGTTTCAAACTTTCCTTTCAAAGATTCAACTTCAGCCACTAGCTCAGCATTTTGTTTGACTACATAATCATAGTTTTCACATTTGTGACTGTAGTCTTCCTGAAGTTTCCTAAAGTCCTTGGTTTTTGCTTCTAACTCAGCCTTCAGGGGTTTCTGTCCTTTCCTGAGTTGATATCCTTCATATCTTAGGTCCTCAACTTCTCTTTTAAATACATCAATTTGTTCTCGAAGAAACTTAATCGTATCTTCACATGATTCAGAACATGAAACTTCACATGAATGAGAACATGACACTTCATTGACCGGAAGGTTTACAGAACTCTTTAAATCGTCAAGCTCTTCAATTACTTCAGCAATACTAAGAAGATTGAGATCTTTTGTCTTCTTGATGACATCCACGTTCATGTCCCACGATTTCGGAAGTGAATTCAATATCTTTTTGTTTATCTCAAATTTGGTCAAAAAGATCCCAACAATATTCATCTCAGTAGTGAGTGTGGTAAATCGCTGCAACTGAGCTTCCTGGGTTTCTCCAGGGATATAATCGAACATGTTGAAATTTTGTCTTAAGATATCCTGACGACTCTCTTTCATGTTTTCAACTCCCTCGTAGATCTTAAAATTAATTAAAAAGCACAACTAGAAGCTAAAATAAAGCTTAAATGTCAAATTTTTAAAAAGTCAAACTCAAAAGTCAAACTTGAAAAAGTCAAACTTGAAAAAGTCAAATCTGTCACACCCTAAAACCACGAACGGCGAAAACGTTCAGGGGTGGAGGACGTCATGCACAGTATCACAACAGTGTAATATAATAAACAAGCAACAACATCATCCATTGAATTACAAGTAGAGTTTTAATACATGTGTGTTCTTTCATTGTAGTAAGACACCAAAAATATACAATCAAAATAAAAGACGAGTCTTGTCTGCTCCGTCTTCTCAAAACCTGGCCATCGTACCTGTCTACTGTTGACCTGAGAATACAAGTTATTTTGAAAGAGAGTATCAACTTTAAAGCTGGTGAATTCATAGGTAATTAAGTGTCATTGTCTTGCTTATGAAAATCTATCATGAAGGCCATGTAAACCTTTAAATGAAAATGTTGATGTAAGTATGAAAAACCCTAGAAAATCCCTTATTTTCTATAAGTACGAAGTGTAGTCTTCTACCAAGACTCGAATGTTTTGTTATGACTATGTAGTCTTCTACCAAGACCCGAATGTTTTGTTATGACTATGTAGTCTTCTACCAAGACCCGAATGTTCTATAAGTATGAAGTGTAGTCTTTTACCAAGACCCGAATGTTTTGTTATGACTATGTAGTCTTCTACCAAGACCCGAATGTTCTATAAGTATGAAGTGTAGTCTTCTACCAAGACCCGAATGTTTTGTTATGACTATGTAGTCTTCTACCAAGACCCGAATGTTTTGTTATGACTACGATAGCTTTTCCTTTCTATTGACTAGTACTAGAGTACTTAGTCTAACTCCTCGTTTATGTGAAAGTATCACAAAATAAAGTAAACAGGAAAAATATAATCATGTAAGTGTTATTGTCTCGGGTTACCAGGACAAACACGACATCGCCGAAGCGAAAGATAGACCCTATGGACATCCGAAGAGTGTCCCCTCATCCTCTGTAGCGGCAGCAGGGTGGAGGGAGGGTTAGTCCCGACATCGATCTCCTAATATCGATCGTTAACCTAATGATCCTCCGAAGATTCACAACTCATCCACTGTTGCAACAGTTGGAAAGAGGGATGGTTAGTCCCGTTACTGACTACTAAATAAGTAACAACCTTAGACATCCGTAGACGTTCATCGACCACTGGTGCTAATCATTGGGGTTCGGAATGGTAAGTCCCGCCGAATTATCCCATTGAACCGGGATAGGAAAGATAATTTACACAGTAAGTACTAATAAATCATCATCGTAGTTCTAAGTACAAGTATCCAGGTAAGTAAATACAGGATAATGCACCTAAGTAACAGTGTTCCTGTATGGTATTCATGTAATGTGTTCATGTAAGAGTGATCATGTATCATGTAAGTATATGTAAACATACTCAAGTATCATGTAATCAACTGTAAATGTACTCATGTATCAGGTAATGTACTCGTATAGACTCATGAATGAACTGACTCTTGTGTGACTCCTTGTAATAGGAATAATGTTTTGTTTCTTCTAACTATCCTTATGATAATTAACTGGAAAGTAAGTGGTTGTTCAAGTAGATTTATGCTCCCTCGATACACCAGGGTGTGGGAAACTGAACGAAGGATGAAAACTATAATCTCTAACATATAAATGAACATATGCGCATAAGTATAGTTTGATTCAAGAAGGTAAAATAATGGTTTTGCAAGATATCTAGGAGTTTTGAACAATAATTAAGAGTGACTTGATGTCATTTTAATAAACATTTCAAAACTAATACTTTTGTTATCAAAGTATTTTAAGATAGAAAACCATTTCATGTGACACCTTTTGAAATATGTGAAATCTACTGAGTGAAAACACAGTTATAAAATACATAAGATTGATTTAACAACATACTATTTTCTACTTGTATTCCCCCCCCCTCATTAAAGCATTTAAAATCATTTAAAACATTGATTAAGGGGTATGAACTCACCTGTAGTTGGTGATTGGGATGAATTGAACGGTATAGGATTGCTAGGTGTCAAGCGAGGACTTGCACACACACTACGATCCTAATGAACATATAATCACACATATATGCACTTAATTAGTCTCAAATTACTAATTTATAATGTTAAGACATCCTAGACATAATAAACACTTTATATAAGTGTTTTAAGCCCTAAGGATTGCATCTAAGCTATTGTGGGACAAGGCACTTGTGTTTAGGGTTCCAAAGGACCCCATATATGACTTTACTCCTCATATACCAACACACATGGAGTTTACGGTTGTAAACTCTTGAGTTTACGACTGTAAACTCCCAACCAAGAGTGTTTTGTGTGTTTTGAAGTTCCAAATGATTCCTAGAATTATTCCAACATGGTGGTTCAATTCTTGAAAGGGTTTAAGGCCTAGAAACACTCCCTAGAGGAGTTTACGGCCCCAAGGCCATTTCCTTTGGAGTTTATGGCCGTAAAATCCCTTGGAATGGTGTTTTTGTTGTTTTCAAGTCTCTTGCATTTGAAGGATAGGTTCTAGACATTTGTTTAAAGCTAATGAGGACCCTAGGCACACTTTGGTGCCCTTGTTTGGTGTTTACGGCCTAGGAGCATTACCAGGGCCGTAAACTCACTTCAAGAGGTGATTTTGATGTGTTTTTGTCCTTCAATTAAGTGGGGGAAATTCCTAGTAAATGTCTAGGGCTTTAGGTGTATTAAAAGCATCATTTTGAGCTTGAAATTGGAGTTTATGGCCTAAGAAACTCTTGGGCCGTGAACTCCCAAACTTGGGTGGTTTTTGCTTGATTTCATGTCCCTAACACATTTATAAATGAGTCTAAGGCAGTAGCATAACACAAGGGTCGGTCTAGGCTTCGTTTCGGGAGTTTACCGCCCAATAACACCTTGGGGAGTAAACTCCTAAATCTAGTGATTTAGCCTTCTAAATCATGTTATAACTACATATAAATCTTTCTAACACTACTAGAAAGAGTTACTCACATTTTGGTATTAAAACCCGAAGATCCGTGAGAGAGAAAATGGCTTTTCTCTAGATGGAAATGCGAATAATGAATGAACTTGGTTCAGAATTCTATTTATAGTCCTGAGATATTTTTGGTAGAAAATATTTTTATTCCCGAAATGATCTCTAATATAATAGAGTGTTGGAATAACAGTGTTGCACGAAACCCTAGTGCACCCACTCTCCTGATATTTCCTGAAGTGTAAACCCTTAATTACTCAAACTTACGCGAAAAGTCTGAAAGTTAACTGTGACTGCTATAACTTCTATTGAAGTGATATAGTTTGTACAGAATGGAAATTTCGGGTTGTCACACTTCACGGTTGAAGAATTTTACTAGTTTGCGGCCGTGAACTCAGTGTTTACGGCCGTAAGCTTGGACCGAGCACACAGAATCTTCGATTTTGGATGAAACAATAAATCCTTTTGACTGATACGACTTGGCTCTGATACCAATTGTAAGTCCCTAATTTGCCCGTGTATCAGTCAGATCCGTTTGATGGTGCGGAATCCCAATCAAACGGATGATGTTAGATAAAAATAGAAGAGAAGGAGAAGAAGAAGATGATGAATCTCAATGTATTGATAATATTAATTAAATTCCTTACACACAAACTTTCTTTCTCTCTGGCCGTAAACTCCTTCTAGTTCATCAATCTCTACTCCTCACCCTAACACCTCTATTTATACAAGGGAACATGGGCCGGAAACAAATGGGCAGTAAATGAGTTTACGGTCATAAGGTGTTTAAGGCCGTAAACTCAGCCGTAAACTAGACCATAAATTCACAAATATTACAGAAAAATACAACTGCCTAGAAAAGTAAGTTATAAACCATATTTTGACCCAACACTAATCCTAATCCACTACTGAGCAATAAAGAGTAAACTCCGCTCTCGGTGACAGGCGACGATCTTCTGTTCCCCATGATCAAATTTATCTTCCCATGCTCCACATCCCTATCTCTTCTTAGGCCCTTTAAATCAGAACAAATGTGAAAACCACATCTTGTATTTAGTACCCAAGAATTGGAATACAATGAATCATTAGATTTAATAGTGTACATACATGCGTATGATGGCTTGATCTTCCCATCCTTGATAGCTTGCAGATATTCTGGGTAGCTTGTTTTCCAATGCCCTATCTTGTGGCAGTGGTGGCACTCTGCCTCCTTGGGGTTTGAGTTGGGTTTAGCTGAACCAACTTTGGTTCCACTAGAAGAGGTGCCATCTTGGGACTTTCCCTTGTGGTGGCTCTTGAGGGAGCCTTCATCTTCTTACCCTTCCCTTGCCCAATTTCCAAGACAGGGGTAGCAGTAGGAGTAGGAGTTGATGCAAAAGACTTATCTTTTAGATTGCTCTCAGCAGTCCTTAGCAAGCCTTGAAGCTTGGTCAACGTGACCTCTTCCTTATGCATGTGGTAGGTCATGCATAACTGGTTGTAGCAGGGAGGCAAAGAGTGAAGGATAATGTCGATTGTCAGCTCTTCATCAAAGTTAACATTCAATTTCAGCAGGCAATCAACATATCTCTGCATCTTTTGTAGATGAATGGTAAGGGACTCTCCATTACCCATTCTAGTAGTGATCATCGAAGTGATGATCTCATACCTTTCTTGCCTCGCACTTTGGTGGTACCGGTCCAGCAAGTCTTCATGCATTTCATAGGCATACATGTCCTCATAAGATTTCTGGAGTTCTGTAGTCATGGTCGCCAGCATGATGCAATGGACTTTCATAGCATCACGCTCATGAGCCTTGATATGTGCATTTTTAGCTATATATTTAGTATAGATTTTCATTATTTATTAGCTAATTATTTACATATTATGGACAAAAGGTAGTTAATAGTGTTCAAATTGTATTTTCAGTCCAAAAGATATGCTCGGAAGCAAAAGGAAGCAGGAGAAGCAGTTGGAAGTTTGGGAGTTGAAACAAAGAAGAAAAATGCCAAGAACAAGAAGGACTCGGCGAGTCAACTCCTAACTCGAAGAGTTGGATCGAAGATTCAAGAAGCTCTAGAAGTCCTTGCCGTACACGGATTTTTAATGAAGGACTTGACGAGTCACCTCTGTTTCCAGAAAAATATAAATAGGGACTTTTAGATCGAGATGGGGATTTCTCTTGAACCCTAGGAGGCTAAGATTGCGGTTGAAGGTGTTGCTAGACCGGGGGAGAAGCTGAGGAACCAACCCTAAGTTCGATTTTGAAGAGGATTAAGGCAAATTCTAGTTTATTCTTAGTTAATCTTTTGATTGAATCATGTTTGAACTAACTGAATTCATTTTTGAGTTTGTTTTTACTACAATTATGAACTAAAACCCTCGTCTTCTATTTAGGGTAGATGATTTTTTGAATATGGATTGATTTTATGGTTAGGATTAATTTTAATTGGTGATATTGTTTTGTTAATCTTGTTAAAGTACTTCATATGTTAATAATAACTATTTTCTGTTAATAAATCAGTAATTAAGTTTCATGAACATCTCTTAGTTATTAATTTCATATGATTTATGTGACCACATAGTTATATGTCAAGGAATAACGAATGTGAAACTAGAATTAGTTAAGAAGATAGGTAAGTTAATACGTGAGCTTGTGTGATACACCATCAACATGAGGTTAATTGAACCACCAATTTAATTAACCATTACAAGTCTTACTTAACCCGAATTATTTAACTAGGGAACTTATTAATTTAGACAACTGGCCACTACTTGAATTAATCTGTTTTCTAATGATTAACAATAACGAACGTGAACCTAATCATCTCAATCGGTAGCCAATGAAAAATTAATCCGATATATTTACCATAAAATCAACCATAGGATCGAATGATTCGAACCTAAACAGAAGTCCTCTTTATCATTGAATTTAGTTGCAATTTAATTGTTTAGCTGTTAGTTGCTTAGTTAAGTGTTAGTTAAGTTTCTAGTCTTGTAAAACTAGAGAAAACCTTATCTTTTTAATACTTCTTCTTAGATAATATTAGTAATTAGTTTAATTTCCGTTCCCTGAGTTCGATACCCTACTTATTTAACTATACCACAATTGATAGGTCAACTACCTTTGTGTGTCTAATTCATAATTAAAGAGTAGGATAAAACTAGTTGGTTTATACACATCCAGTTTTTGGCGCCGTTGCCGGGGAGCGGTTAAAAAATTAGCACTAATTTCTAGTTTTATCGATCCTTTGTGTGAGAATTATCTTGCACAAAGTTATTTTTTTTAGTAAATTAGTTAGTAGTTTAAGTTTTAATAATTTTCTATTTTTAGGATTTTTATTAAAAATTTTCTGTTTAAGCCGTGAACTTGCCGAGTGCAGTCAAAGCTGCGCGGCGAGTCCATAGCTGATTTCTAGTTTTGTGTTTTATTTTATTTTTTTTGTTCTTTTTACCCGTTTTCCTTGTTTTGTTTGCATACATTACATGACCTAAGGATCCAACACGCCTGTGGTTCCTGCCACTGCCACTTTCGAGCTAAAGGGCCACATACTTGCTCAACTTAAGGAAATCCCCTTCTACGAGAAAGATCACGAAGACGCTTACAAGCACTTAGACGAGGTCAACGATGTAGCCGACTACTTCAACATTCCAAATGTACCTCGCGAAACCATTTTGCTTCGCATGCTTCTCGTCACATTCAAAGGAGTTGTGAAAGATTGGCTCAAATCACTCCCTCCCGGATCCATCATTACATGGGCTAAGATAAAAGAAGAATTTAATGATCAATTTTTCCCTCCTTCAAAATAGCCAAGTTGAAGAAAGCCATAGCTAATTTTGAACAACAAGATAGAGAATCCCTTTATGAGGCTTAGGAGAGATATAAAGGTTTACTGAGGAACTGCCCACATCATGATCTTAATAGCCAACAAGAAATCTCCATTTTCTATGATGGAGTGAATGTGACCACAAGGAAACTCCTTGATTCACAAGGACCTCTCACTAAGAAGACACCCCTGGAAATCAATGAACTAATTGAAGAATTCTCTAAGCACTCTAGAGAATATCATAACCCAAGGAATGAGCTAAGTCGGGGGGCGGTGAACTCAGTTAATGATATCATGGTTGCAATGATGGATAAACTAGAGAGTTTGAATCGAAGAATGACTAATCTGGACCAATCCATCCATGCCATTAGGGTCGGTTTTGAGAATTGTAGATGGCCTCATATCACTAAAGATTGTGATCTTGACGAGAACGGGAACCAAAGGGTGCAAGTGTGTTATTCAAGTGGTGATAGGTATGATGACAATTGGCGGAAACCCAAGAAGGATTGGCTTCCTTATGATGAGTACAAAAAGCCAAAAGAGGAGAAATTTAAGCAAAAAGAAAGGGGCTTTTATCAAAAAGAGGAACCGGTGCTGGAGAAGAAAGCTGACTTGGAAGATATGTTCACAAGATTTGTAGCTGTGTCTGAGAAGAGGCACAATGATACAGATGCTGAAATGAAAGAGCAACGAAATATGCTTAGAGAACATCAAGCTATGATGAAGGATCAGCAAAATATGCTTAGCAATCAGCAAGCATGTATTAATAAAATTGAAAAACAGCTAGGTCAGCTTGCACAACGAATCAACTAAAGAGCACCTGGTGAACTTCCTAGCAATACCAAGCAAAATCCAAGAATGGCGCATGTGAATGCAATAACAACAAATTCTGAGCCAATTTACAACCCTCTGACCTCTGTCCAGAAAAATCTCAACAAGGTGCGAACAAAAGAAGTAAGTAGCTAGAATTCGAGTAAACCCGACTCGACTCGCCGAGTCGCCAATATGGACTCGACGATTCGACAAACTGATAACAAAAACTCGCCGAGTCGCCAATAAGCACATTTGGCTTTTCTTGAAGCAATTGTCGTGAATGATGTGGCTATCCAAGAGGAGGATAGAGGAAGTTTGGAAGATAAACGGGATCTTAAAACTTTGAATGGTGATAATCATAAATCTTCTATTGAATCACTTATGCTAGATATAGAAGAGATGCCAATCAAAAGCGAAAGAACCAAGCCTCATGCGATTGTTTCTACTACATGTGAAGTTTTCACTTTCAAAGCACCATATTCTGTAACAACCAAAAAGGCAATCAAGAAAGATAAGAAGGGAAGGGAAACAGTGGAGCGTGAAAAGGATGGAGTGAAAAAAAAAAATAAGCATGGTAGACGTAAAAAGCGTAAAGCTGAAGAAATCACTGCAAGAAAGAGAATGGAAGAATTGAAGAGGGCGTACAAGAGAAAAATCCATTTGTACAAGAAGAAATATAAAGTACAAAAATAAAAGAAGGGGATCCCAATGTAATGCAGGATGGAGTCCAGCTAAAGACTCCTCCAAAAAGATGTGCTTAACGGGAGGCAGCCCGTCAAAAGAGTTTTCTTTTCTTTTCTTTTTCGTTTTTAGTTTTCGTTTTGTGTGGATTACTTAGTTTTTTTTTTTTCAATCTTCATATTCTTCCATAAATGATTGCTTGAGGGTAATTAAGGCCTACGTGTGGGGTATGGTGTTATTTTTAAAGAAGAAATTTTTTTAGGAAAAAATGTTTTCAACAGATTAATAGACTCGGCGAGTCTATACACTAACTCGACGAGTACGCAGATGTGAACTAATTTCGGGACCTGACTCGGCGAGGCCGTACGTTGACTCGATGAGTCGACTAAAATTACTGAAAAAAATAATTTTTACATTTCTGTAAATTAGGGTTTTTACCCTAATTGGAAAAGCCACATTCATTCACACCAGCCGACACCTACTTGACGTGCCAAAACTATCTCAAGCGACAATCTTCATTTTTCTTTGATTTCTTCCACTTTCTTCTAACAAGGTAACATTTTTTGTTTATTATCTTCTTAAAGCTTTAATTTTTGTATAATAATGGTCCCATTTTGTTGCAACCCGTTTCTTTGACTTGATTAGGATTCTAGGGTTTTTAATTCTTGTCTAATTAGAACGTTATGGTCGAAATTTATTACAAATTTATGCTTAATATGCACTCCGAAAGAAAACCCTGGAAAAAATTTTGAGTTTTTCTGGATAAGATGGTAGAAATCAGACATGCGACTCGAGCAGTTCATGCCACTCGCCGAGTCTATTCGTGGACTCGACGAGTCAGTCCCTGAAGGCAGTCCCCGATTTTGAGTTTTAATGTTTCTCTTTTCTGGTTTGTATGGTTTTCTTATGTTGCAGAAAATGTTTTCAAGAGGTGGACAAGGCTCTAGGGGTAACCAAGGAGACCATCCTTGGTTAAATTTTCCAAGAATTAATTCGGAATCCACGATGAAAAGATGGAAGAAGAAGCTGGTTGAGGTTAAAAAGAAAGAAATTTATGTGCCAAATGCATAAGATTGTGATTGGTTAGGAAGAGTTCGTTATGAAGAGGAGTTGGCCCTGTATCTTGTCAAAGTCTTTGTGAATGGTGGTGTATCCATCACTTGTGATTGATGGAACCGACTATTCCGCATTCAAGAACCAATGTTCAAGGAGCTATGTTGGGCGTTTTTCTCAACCATTAATTTCCATGAAGGGAATGATTATTACAATCCGGGAATGGTTACTTTTTGCTTTGGTGGTGAATTCTGTCGATGTAGTATGGTGGAACTAGCTTACAGGTTGGGTATTTATGACCAACAATTGGTGTCCACTGAGGGTTTTGACACCTTTCTTGAGCATTGCCAGAAGGAGTTCTCGGAGGGTGTTGTGGGTTCCACTTGGTGGAATACCATTGCCAACAAAGTTTATATCCCCAAGTCCGCTCAAGAGGGGAGTATTCGATCACCCACCCATAGATTGATTCACCGCCTCATTGCAAATACAATCAACACGCGGAAGGATGATGACAAGCTTCCTAACCTTGATATTTTCTACTTATGGAGTATTATTACTCCAAACACTTTTGCAATCTTCCGTACTGCATGGCGTCATATTTAGCTGGGGGGCGGTCAAGGATTGCAAAACTTCAAAGATCAATGGTGGGATGTGTGTGACCCGCCTAGCCAAATCTTATGGGTTAATGGAAAGAGGAACATTGAACTTGATGACGATGGTCCCGACCCATCCTTTTAATACCATTCTTTTTAGAAGAGCCAAAATTATCGAAGATTATGGAGGGGGACACTATGCTATTCCTCATGATGATGCGGTAATAGGACCCGAGGAGCCGGGAAGGAGGGTAAGGCCGAGATGCGAGCAAGCAGATCACGATCCACCGGTGATCCCGGTCGAAGAAGATATACCCCCAGAGTGGTTAAATGAGAAGGGAAGAAGATATCAAGATGATTTGGGAAGGGGCTTGAATTTTGCCAACGGGTCCTTTATCCAATTGTTTAATCACTTCAACATCCAACATTTGGACGGGGGTTAATTTCCTTATGTGCCTACTTGGGAGGAGAGGATAAACACAAGAAGAAGCGGAGCAAGTGGGAGCAGAGCACGAGATGATGATGAAGCGGATGAGGAGGAAGAAGATGAAGATTGAAGTTATCCTTTTTATTTTGGTTGTGTTAAAATAATTTTTATTGTTTGATTTTGTTTTTGTTTGGTTTGGACAAGTAGTTTAGGATTTGATTGTGGTGTGTTTTTCCTTTTTCTTACATGTTTGTTTTAGTCTTTTCAGAATTTGGATAAAGGGTTTGCACACGAAGAGTCTAGAGATTCGTTCCATAGAAGCATCGAGTCTAGGCAAGAGAGAATGGAGTTTAAGTATCGAGTCCGGTTTTAGGGAGGGTTGAAGTGTGCGTAAATAATGAAGAGGATAAGGGCATGAGTGTCTTTTTGATGTTATTTCAGCACACCAAAATCCGGATTTGAAGCATAATATAATTTTATCACACCGCGATGGACTCGCCGAGTGCACATACTGACTCGACGAGTCCCAGTGTAATTTCACAATTTCTGCCTTTTCACGCTACTATTCGGCGAGTCGCCTTTTTGACTCGACGTGTCGATTATCAGTCCCCCTCTCAAGTTGCTGATTTGATGCTATTTTATACACCACTTGACTACATTTTCTTTAAGATTGATTCCTATAATTTTCCGAGGGGTTTTCCTGCATATTTGGAGCTGACCACACGACATTTTGACACCCAAGGAATGGATGAGCTGTTCCCATGCCTAAAGTCAATTGAAGATGGAGCTTTTCAGAAGAAATATCGACCTCATCACTACTACCCCAGGGGAGTTTGTTCCAATTCTCTCATTATTTTCTTTATCATGCATAGTATGCAATGGGGACATTGCATAAATTAAGTGTGGGGTAGGGTTTGGTTACACTAAGTTAAATTTTGAAATTTTTTCATTAAAATTGCTAGGGCTAAATTAGAAAATTTTGGTAAAAAGCAATTAGAAACCATGCTAGATTATGTTTGATGATTTCATAAAGACCCAAATGTTTAGTTGAGCCAATATACGTTCTAGTGCATTTGTGGCCTCCCTTTATTCTAGTGAAATCATGGGACAAAAACACAACCTCGCTTAGTTTGAGCGACGCAACATGTTTACCATCGTGTACCAGAAATGTATCCAGGAAAATTTTTATCTTTAATCTATAAAGGTTGAAAGTGAGCGCCCCTGCTTAAGCATGAAGGATTTGAGTGAAAAAAGGTGAGATGCATGTGAAAAAAAGAGAGAGAATTACAAGAAAAGTTTGAAGAATTTTGGAGCAATTAGAGTGAAGATCAAAAGAACAAAATTCCGAAGATTCAAATAATTGAAGATACCAAAAACCAAAAGGTGGTGAATTCCAGGAAATTAAAGATCAAATATCAAAGAAGTGAAGAATTCCAAATGAGATCCATTATGGTATCGAGAAATTGTGATTTTCTAGTTATGTATGCATGGGTTGCTCAACCAAAAATACCTTGAGGTTAGGAGTTTTTATGCGGATGGATTCGGAGGGATGCATAAAATGAGCATTGTTCAAAAGAAGTGGGCGAGTGTTTATGAGGATTGTTAGCATTTAGAATTGGGAGAGGGGTCATTAGGAAAAATTTTAGACACAAATGCATGCGTTGCGGTCTTGATATAATGGATGGGTTTGATTGGGATTGTTTTATGTAATATTAGTGTGCTAAAATTCAGTTTTGCTTGGGGGCAAGCAAAAGTCAAATGTGGGGTATTTTGATATGTGCACATTTAGCTATATATTTAGTTAAGATTTTCATTATTTATTAGCTAATTATTTACATATTATCGACAAAAGGTACTTAATAGTGTTCAAACTGTATTTTCAGCCCAAAAGATATGCTCGGAAGCAAAAGGAAGCAGGAGAAGCACTTGGAAGTTTGGGAGTTGAAACAAAGAAGAAAAATGCCAAGAACAAGAAGGACTCGGCGAGTCAACTCCTAACTCGAAGAGTTGGATCGAAGATTCGAGAAGCTCTAGAAGTCCTTGCCGTACACGGATTTTTAATGAAGGACTCGATGAGTTGGGACCGTGACTCGACGAGTCACCTCTGTTTCCAGAAAAATATAAATAGGGACTTTTAGATCGAGATGGGGATTTCTCTTGAACCCTAGGAGGCTAAGATTGCGATTGAAGGTGCTGCTAGACCGGGGGAGAAGCTGAGGAACCAACCCTAAGTTCGATTTTGAAGAGGATTAAGGCAAATTCTAGTTTATTCTTAGTTAATCTTTTGATTGAATCATGTTTGAACTAACTGAATTCGTTTTTGAGTTTGTTTTTACTGCAATTATGAACTAAAACCCTTGTCTTCTATTTAGGGTAGATGATTTTGTCAATATGGATTGATTTTATCGTTAGGGTTAATTTTAATTGGTGATATTGTTTTGTTAAGCTTGTTAAAGAACCTCATATGTTAATAATAACTATTTTCTATTAATAAATTAGTAATTAAGTTGCATGAACATCTCTTAGTTATTAATTTCATATGATTAGTGTGACCACATAGTTATATGTCTAGGAATAATGAATGTGAAACTAGAATTAATTAAGAAGATAGGTAAGTTAATACGTAAGCTTGTGTGATACACCATCAACAAGAGGTTAATTTAATTAACCATTAGAAGTCTTACTTAACCCGAATTAATTAACTACGGAACTTATTAATTTAGACAACTGGTCACTGCTTGAATTAATCTATTTTCTAAGGATTAGCAATAACGAACGTGAACCAAATCATCTCAATCGGTAGCCAATAAAAAATTAATCCAATATATTTACCATAAAATCAACCATAGGATCAAATGAGTCGAACCTAAACAGATGTCCTCTTTATCATTGAATTTAGTTGCAATTTAATTGTTTAGCTATTAGTTGCTTAGTTAAGTGTTAGTTAAGTTTCTAGTCTTGTAAAACTATAGAAAACCTTACTTTTTAATACTTGTTCTTAGATAATATTAGTCATTAGTTTAATTTCTGTTCCCTGAGTTCAATACCCTACTTATTTAACTATGCCACAATAGATAGGTCCACTGCCTTCGTGTGTCTAATTCATAATTAAAGATAGGATAAAGCTAGTTGGTTTCACACACATCAAGCCTCAAAGGTTGCGATCTCTTCAGCAGTGGCAGTGTTGAGGTTGATTTCCTTCAGCTTCTCATCGAGGACATACTATTTGTCCTCGTAACGAGTGACCATTCGGATGTTGCGGATCCAATCATTCAAATTGGACGCATCAAAGATCACTCTCCCATACAAGTTCATGAGTGAGAATGAGTCGGAAGCATTGTTGTTGACGTTCGACATCTGAGAAGTTTGATTAGAAATGAATCCCCAATTAAACACCCAAATGAGAAATTAGGGCTAGGATCCAACAACATTATTTATAAATTAGAAGAGGGATGCCGTAATCTAACAAATAAATAATTTGAAGGTAAGTGAATGAAGATTCACTAATTCTCCACCATGAAAAACGAAAAAAAGATTAAGTTTTAAATGTATTGAAAAATCCTAGATATTTTGAGATTCAATGAACTTTTCAATGACATTTTAAATCTCGATATGCCCCTCTAGTTTGTGAGTGGGATAACCATGCAAATATACATGGTGCCCTCATTGTTAGAGTCACCTATTCGATGTGCCAGTTAACAACATATGCTCCATCGAACTATGAAATACAATGAGTCACCCTTTGCCACCTTTACTTACAACCCAATTAGTGTGCCGGTTAACCACACATGCTCCACTAACGTCTTAGTAAGGGTAAAAAGTGTAATTTCATGGAATTGCATCAATTCAATTTTGCCTAAGGTAACTAAGATTGGAAATTTTGTAAAAACATTTAGTTACTTTATATAGATTCATTATACTTTTATTAAGGAAAGGGTTGCCATATCCTACCCGTTCGGCTAACGACTCTCCACCAATCAAGGAAGTGGTGGGTGAGAGTGGACACCCATTAAATGACCATTTTATAGGCCATAACCTTATACCCTCCTTATAGATCGGCTTCGTGAATGATGCCTACTGATGGTAAGACTAGCATTTAAGTTATATATATATATATATATATATATATATATATATATATATATATATATATATATATAAATCTTATAATATTATAAAGTATAAGGTTGAATTTTAAACTTGTAAAATTCTAGGGTTTGAAATTTAAATAGTTCAAATTAAACTTTTAATCAAGGATTTAAATTTCAAAACTTGAGGGCATGTTTTGAACTTTTCAAAACCCAATGTATCAAATAGCAAATAATTTAAATTAAACAGTTAATTTAATGATTATCTAAATTTGACCTAATCAATTTATTTACAAGATAATTCAACTATTAATTTAAATAATCAAATATTATCAAATAAGGAATTTATTATTTAAACAATTGGTAATTATCTATTGATTTGGTAAGGATAATCATAAAACAGTAATAAAATTCGGATTTTATTAGTCAAAAGCGATTTAGGCAATTATCCTTAAGCAAAACAGCAAGAAATCCTGAAAAACTATTTGTTTGATAGCTTAACTCATCGAGTTCACATTGGAACTCGTCGAGTTCTCAACGGAACTCGTCAGGTTCATCAGAAAGAAAGCCCAAAAAACGATTTTAAAGAAGGAGTGAACATACAAGGCATCAATACAATAGAAACCAAAGAAAGCTCTGATACCACTAATGGGTTTGAGCCAAAAGAACATCCTATGTGCTCATGCAAACCCTAATGCTTGGATCTAGGTTTCTCTGTTGTACATGCATTCATCCAAGTCTTGCAAACCCTATATCTAGTGAGTATATTTCGAAATTAACATAAAAAAACTAGATCTAGATGATTACCTCTTCTTGGAAGCTTGAATCTTTTTCTCTTGGAGCTTAGAGTCAGAAATGTCACTCCTCTAATGGCTGACAAACACCAATAGCAAGAGAATGATCTTGAAGAGAGGTTGGAGGCTCTAGAATTCGACTCTTGCACTCTTAGGAATAGGGTTAGTCGATTTATGAAGCCTAAGGGGTCTATTTATACTTGTGCTACTAGGGTTTCAGTCAAAACCCTAATTGGATAGCTTAGGCCTTAAGCAGTCCAAAGAACCTTCCATAAGAAGGCTTTGGACGAAAATAAGATGGGCTCCCACTCTATTTTCTTCCACCCATTAATCCCAAAGGATTCTCAACCCAAATCAAATATCACACAATTGACAGTTCCAATCCCTTTTATTTAATTAATCTCTTTTAGCCAGATAATTAATTCTTGTCTAATATTAATTAAACTATATGATTTCTCTATTAATATATTATTCATATAACATATTAATAAATCATAATAACCTCTTTATTCATAAATCATCATATCATGTTGCTTTGGTGAAGGCAACCCAAAAGGACCATGCACAACCGGGTCAAGTACTTACTAAATATAGTTTCGGGCTTAGACACTAATCCAACAGTAAGGTGACATAGGAGGCGGAAATGAGGGCTTAAGGTCCTTTAAATAGGACACAACCACGAAAAATTAGGGTTTCCTCGCACAACGCTAACTCTTCGAGTTGGTCCCTCCAACTCGTCGAGTTGGTCTGTAACGACCAAAATTTCAAAACAATTAAACTTTTCAAAAACCACTCATTTTAATAACGTTGTTACAAAAAGGTTTTCAATACATTATTTAACAGAGTATTTTTCCCAGGTTCAAATCATAAAACACCAACGCGGGGAACGGTACGATCACGCCTTTGCCTTGCCACAGACTCCTGAGAACCTGAAAACATAAAACCACAACTGTAAGCCCGAAAGCTTAGTGAGATACCCCCAAAAATACCAACCACAAATACGCCCTTCCGGGCCACGACCTTCCGGTCCAAAACATATCGCCTTCCGACACATAACATATTGCCTTCCGGCCCATAACACATCGCCTTCCGGCCCATAACATAACAGCATACATAACATAACAGAACATAGAACAACCTTACATATCGGGTCAAATCCCCAGACCAAACAACTGTGCATATAACATATAATCATTCAACAGATCACAATCAGCGAATCGATCAACAGATCACATAACATATCATTACCCTAACCAAGATACCGGACTAACCAGTGACTAGCATAACATCACCATAAGAATCAGTCAACATACTAATTACACACATACGCCTTTCCAGGCCATGACCTTCCGGTCCACATCGCAATGCCTTCCGGCCCACAACATGTAATGCCTTCCGGCCCACAACATATAATGCCTTCCGGCCCATAACGTAATGCCTTCCGGCCCATATTCCGCAATATCATAACAACAAACACTACTCGGATTTCCATCCGATAAAGGGGCCGGCCTTGGTGCCGTAGACCCTATAGATATTGTGAGGATAACTCACCTCGAAACTGCCGACTGAACAGATAACTCAAGCTGCTCCAATCACTGATACGATCTCCACCTCTGGACAGCCACCAATGCACTGAACTCAAACAATAATCAACAATTACCAAAATACCCCTGGAAACCACTGGTCAAAGACAAGGTCAAAGTCAACCCCTGGCTGACCCTACTCGTCGAGTCAACCCGATGACTCACCGAGTTCCCATACTCAGAACTTCACTCAATCCGCGACCTAACTCGCCGAGTCACCCCGAGACTCGTCGAGTCCCACAACTTCAGAGTCCTCTCGCACACAACTCACCGAGTCATCCCTTGACTCACCGATTCTCGACTCAACCAGAGAATATCGGAACTCTTTGACAAGACTCGCCGAGTCCAAGAACAGACTCGCCGAGTCTATGGCTATCTTCAACCTACTCGCCGAGTTGTTCATACAACTCGCCGAGTTCCAGGCCATCTTCATCCAACTCGCCGAGTTGTTCTTCCAACTCGCCGAGTCCCAGCTCATCTTCAAACAACTCGTCGAGTACACTCATGTGACTCGCCGAGTACCACTGGTCTGAATCCATACAGAAGCACTCCAAGCCATGCAATTGATCCAAAACATAGATCTAGCTTCCTACAACCCCTTTATCACGTAAAGTGGCAAACTTTACGTGAATCCAACGAGATCTAGGCTATTTGCACAATGGTTTAGGGTTTGGGACATGTAAGCTTCACTAAACACTCCAACACAGGAACTTTCATGCTCTCTAATTCTTCTCTATTCCAGATCTGAGGTAGCAACCTCAGATCTAACCTCTAGACTTCCGATTCCACCCATAGACAAGTTCCCACAAACCCCAAAATGAAGAAATAACATAACAATAGCCCAAGAACGAGATATTACCTCCAATGGACGCCCAATCTGCAATGCAATTCGATTCCAAGCAAAGCCCCTTGCTCCAAGCCTTCAATCTCTCAAAATTCCTTCAATAATTACTTCTCCAAGCTCCAATCCACTCAACAATGGTGCTTCTCCGCGATTTAGGGTTTTCTGGGGCTCAAGGGGTGATAAAGAGGCTCGGAGGGAAAACATAATGTTCTTTATATAGGGCCCAACCCCGGGAATTAGGGTTTTCTCCACTCAGCGCCTACTCGCCGAGTCCTCCTTACCGACTCGCCGAGTCGGCTACTTAACACGCGACCCAGTCGCGACTCTACTCGCCGAGTCCATCCATGGACTCGCCGAGTCACTCTTCCACAACTTACTCTTTTAGCCCTTCAACTCTACTCTTGATATTTCAGGATGTTACAATTCTCCCCCACTTATATTAGGCTTCGCCCTCGAAGCCTACAGCAACTCAACTCCAAGGATACTCCTCTAACGCTCCACCTGGCCTTAACCGGACCAGGTCCCTCCAGGCATACTTATCGAAACTCGAACACACTTTCCCCTCCTTCACGGTGTCCTGACCACCGTCTCGAACCGGGCATCGACTGTACCCCTGATTATCATTCTCAATAACCGAGAATTACCCAAGATGCAACTCTGCTCTAAATCTCAACAATCACTCGACCCATAACGGTTAGAAAACCAAGGACCATCGGATCCCCGATCCGAATCCCACTCTATCCATTCCGGTACGACTGAGAGACCTATTCTCAATCTCAGAGCAACTCTCACGAGTTCTCCCCTTGCAATCGCATACACATGCTGAACTAGCTCTAACACCCTCAGGTTGGGAAAACCTGATACACTGATAATACCCTCAAACATCCCCCAGGATGAACCACTAATATACAACCCATACCCTGATCAGAATCACACTAAGAGTTCAAGACTCTCTCTCTCTCTCCCTGCATCCCTTCCGAGCCTCTTGGCTCTACACTTGCGGATTTCCCTCCGCGACCTCAGCAGACATTCCAAACCGGATGAGCTTCTAATCCACTGCCGCAAACATGTTGCTCAATAACCATACTCGAATTGCTCTAATCATAACTCTGCTCTGCCGCTTTCACTTCCGTGAACTTGCACTCCCTCTCAGAGTTACACGCCTCTTACCTCTTTCTCTTCCTTTACCAAGGAATCCACCCGGTCACAATGTCACTCCGACAAATGCCACGGCGCTCACCCGACGCTACACCACCCTTAGCGTGACCGCTAACCATCCAACACACTTACCCTGACTCTCCTCGCAGGGACTCTCAAGCCCATGCACTACCTCACTTAAACAAGATCACTACCCGGGGCCAGACCTTCCAATGCAATCACACTGCAACATACACAATACGAAATCTCAAACTGATCCAACAATACCAACAGAGTCTCCAGCATGACTGGACCGACTCACATAACACATATTAGCCACTCGAGGCTATATCTCTGTGGGTCCGTACACCCAAACTCTGTGAACCCTCAGGTTCTAACTCTAGGAACCTTCCGGTTCCAACTCTACAACATGCACAGCATAAATCCCATAGAATTAATGCAGTACAACACATCACATACATAAAGCATATAGATACTCTGATCACATAACCCCGGTTACCCACTCAAACTTGATCCCGGCCTGCTTCCAGGCGTCCACAATCAAATGCCCTAGGTCTGTATCCCGCCCCGCATGCCCGACACTCGCTCCTATCAGCCTATACTCAGGGCTGACAGAACACTGTTGAATCCCAACAGCTAAGCACCCTCAGATACTCATAGATCTCCCGGAGAATTCTCCAATTCTCCCCCACTTAAACCACTGACTAACAACCACCGGTCGCCATTAATGACCTTCCAGAACAACCCCGCACAAGGAGAACAGTTACACACTGACTGCTTCCCGCAAGCATAAGCAACCCTCAGCAAAACACATCTCCTCACTGATCAATCTGCTCACCGAGAATCCGATCTCCAATTATCCCTTCCATGAATGTAGATGCTACCCGACATTCAACCCAATGCCGCATCTCCACTAATAACCCTCACGAACGATAACCAAAGAAATCCCCAAAACAATAACCCATAACCAAACCACAACCCGCAAAATGACGAATACCGCATCGAAAACCGCATAAAGATACCAGCACAAAACACCAAACTATAACCATACCAAACCTTCAGGGAACAACGGATACCAAAACAAAAACCCGAAACAGAAACCCATAATCATGCCAAGCCCTCAAGAAACAACGGATACCAAAAAGAAAACTCTCCAGCGGGACTAACAGATAAATGATACTCCATAATAATCATAATTCCACAAGGCGACAAGAAAGAAACACACCCGCAGCTGCACCCGGCACTGCTCTGACCTCCTCCGCTGCAAGCTGAAAAGCACGACTCTAAGCCCTTGGGGGCTCCGCTCCATCGTGACCTCCACCTGAAATCCTCAAAGTGGCCGGTGCTGGAGCCTACACCGGTCCTGCAGAAAGCTGTGGACAGTTGACCCTCAAATGTCCAACCTGACGACAATGATAACAAATCCTCAAATCCCGAATCGGCACTGACTCCCGAGAATCCCGCGCATAGTGCCCCTCCTTTCCGCACTTGCGGCATGCACCACCGGACCAACAAACTCCGGTGTGACCCCTCCCACACTTCCCACAAGTGTGGCCGCTCCGATCCCCCACTCTAACATCAACGGTCCTGGACCGTTTCGGCGCCGGCTGCGACTGCATCGGAGCCTGCCTCAGCTCACACAACTGCAACTCAACCTCTAACTCACGCCGCATGGCGGCCTCCTGCAACTCCAACAAGATCTCGCACCTCTGCACGGACACGAACTGTCTGATATCCTCCTTGAGCGTGCTCAGATATCGGGACATCTGAGCCTGCTCCGAAGCGAACTCAGGGCAAAACATCGCCCTCTCAGTGAACATCCTAGTGATCTCAGTCACCGACTCCGAATCCTGCTTCAGCTCGAGAAACTCCTGAGCCAATCTCTCCCTCTCATCCTGCGGAACATAGCGAGTGATGAACATCTCTCGGAACTGATCCCATGATACCGCAGCCCTCTGCGCATCTGAATATGACCCCGTGGTCAATCTCCGCCAATCCTTCGCCCCGAGCCTCAACAGGTTCAGAGCACACCTCACCCTCTGATCAGCAGGGCATAAACACGTGAAGAAACACCCCTCCACGTCCGATAACCACCTCATTACAACAATCGGGTCCTGAACTCCATCGAAGGTGGGGGGCTCCGTATTATCGAAGTCCCGATACTGAAAATCCCTATCAGCTCCTCCCCCTGCCGTTGCTACAGCCACTGTAGCCGCCGCGGCAGCCGTCTCCGCGAGAGTTGCATAGCGCTCATCAAAATACTCAACCATGGCGGTCTTGATCGACCCAAACAGTTCCGACAACTCAGCCCGGAACAATGCAGCAACCTCATCATGCAGGATCTCGCGAATCCTCGCATCCAACTCACTCGTGCTCATCTGATCGATAACCTCAGACGGCACCGATCCACCCGGAACTCTCTCTCCAGCTCCCGATCCTGATCCGAATCCACTCTCATCATGCCTCGGAATCTCCATACTGAAAAACACCATACCAAATCTCAGACACTTCCCACAATCCTGGGATCCAACTCTCGCAACCTAACCCTAGAGATCATTGTTTCCCTGATACGCGTATGGGTCCTGTGCTTTCAGTAGTACGGGCCCATACTACCTTCCACACCTACCCATATTTGTATGAAGTACTACCACAATACCCTAGAGATACATGCATAACAACTATCCACCCTCACCACTAGAGGAACACTGAGAATCTCCCATAAGGGACCCTAGGCTACAGGCATCACAAATCAGGCAACATTATCATGAAATCCTAAAGATCCCTAGCCTAACTCTAGCATGCTGTTCTATCAAAGCTCCATAAAACAAGTGTCATGAATGGTAAATTTGGGGTTACTTACTGGTTCCGGCTGATCGTACCTCCGCGTCCCCCTTTTACTTAATTTGAAAACCATTTTAATTTCTCTTTTAAAACCTTCCTCGATTTGAGACTGGAGTTACACGAGTGTTCCTCCAATTCACTCAAACCAAGGCTCTGATACCAACTTGTAACGACCAAAATTTCAAAACAATTAAAACTTTTCAAAAACCACTCATTTTAATAACGTTGTTACAAAAAGGTTTTCAATACATTATTTAACAGAGTATTTTTCCCAGGTTCAAATCATAAAACACCAACGCGGGGAACGGTACGATCACGCCTTTGCCTTGCCACAGACTCCTGAGAACCTGAAAACATAAAACCACAACTGTAAGCCCGAAAGCTTAGTGAGATACCCCCAAAAATACCAACCACAAATACGCCCTTCCAGGCCACGACCTTCCGGTCCAAAACATATCGCCTTACGGCCCATGACATATTGCCTTCCGGCCCATAACACATCGCCTTCCGGCCCATAACATAACAGCATACATAACAGAACAGAACATAGAACAACCTTACATATCGGGTCAAATCCCCAGACCAAACAACTGTGCACATAACATATAATCATTCAACAGATCACAGTAAGCGAATCGATCAACAGATCACATAACATATCATTACCCTAACCAAGATACCGGACTAACCGGTCACTAGCATAACATCACCATAAGAATCAGTCAACATACTAATTACACACATACGCCTTTCCAGGCCATGACCTTCCGGTCCACATCGCAATGCCTTCCGGCCCACAACATGTAATGCCTTCCGGCCCACAACATATAATGCCTTCCGGCCCATAACGTAATGCCTTCCGGCCCATATTCCGCAATATCATAACAACAAACACTACTCGGATTTCCATCTGGTAAAGGGGTCGGCCTTGGTGCCGTAGACCCTATAGATATAGTGAGGATAACTCACCTCGAAACTGCCGACTGAACAGATAACTCAAGCTGCTCCGATCACTGATACGATCTCCACCTCTGGACAGCCACCAATGCACTGAACTCAAACAATAATCAACAATTACCAAAATACCCCTGGAAACCACTGGTCAAAGACAAGGTCAAAGTCAACCCCTGGCTGACCCTACTCGCCGAGTCAACCCGATGACTCGCCGAGTTCCCATACTCAGAACTTCACGCAATCCGCGACCTAACTCGCCGAGTCACCCGAGACTCGCCGAGTCCCACAACTTCAGAGTCCTCTTGCACACAACTCACCGAGTCATCCCTTGACTCACCGATTCTCGACTCAGCCAGAGAATATCGGAACTCTTTGACAAGACTCGCTGAGTCCAAGAACAGACTCGCCGAGTCTATGGCTATCTTCAACCTACTCGCCGAGTTGTTCATACAACTCGCCGAGTTCCAGGCCATCTTCATCCAACTCTCCGAGTTGTTCTTCCAACTCGCCGAGTCCCAGCTCATCTTCAAACAACTCGTCGAGTACACTCATGTGACTCGCCGAGTACCACTGGTCTGAATCCATACAGAAGCACTCCAAGCCATGCAATTGATCCAAAACATAGATCTAGCTTCCTACAACCCCTTTATCACGTAAAGTGGCAAACTTTACGTGAATCCAACGAGATCTAGGCTATTTGCACAATGGTTTAGGGTTTGGGACATGTAAGCTTCACTAAACACTCCAACACAGGAACTTTCATGCTCTCTGATTCTTCTCTATTCCAGATCTGAGGTAGCAACCTCAGATCTAACCTCTAGACATCCAATTCCACCCATAGACAAGTTCCCACAAACCCCAAAATGAAGAAATAACATAACAATAGCCCAAGAACGAGATATTACCTCCAATGGACGCCCAATCTACAATGCAATTCGATTCCAAGCAAAGCCCCTTGCTCCAAGCCTTCAATCTCTCAAAATTCCTTCAATAATTACTTCTCCAAGCTCCAATCCACTCAACAATGGTGCTTCTCCGCGATTTAGGGTTTTCTGGGGCTCAAGGGGTGATAAAGAGGCTGGGAAGGAAAACATAATGTTCTTTATATAGGGCTCAACCCCGGGAATTAGGGTTTTCTCCACTCAGCGCCTACTCGCCGAGTCCTCCTTACCGACTCGCCGAGTCGGCTACTTAACACACTACCCAGTCGCGACTCTACTCGTCGAGTCCATCCATGGACTTGCCGAGTCACTCTTCCACAACTTACTCTTTTATCCCTTCAACTCTACTCTTGATATTTCGGGATGTTACATGGTCGGAAACCCCACGCGGCCAAATCCATCTCTACTCGACGAGTTGGGGCCTCAAACTCATCGAGTTGCTCAGTAAAAATAATGAAAATCACATAAATATTATACCTGGGAATCAGGATGTTACACCTCGGGGCCCACCCAGCATCGAGGCATGCTCGACCTTGGGCCTCGGTCGGATTATAGATCTGTCAATCACTAGCCTTGACTTGACATTGGACCCCACCCGATACATACATATAATCATGGGACCATATAATCATATAATCATATAATCATATAATCTTATAACCTTACTAGCACATGCAATAATCACAAAGAATATAGCATACCATATAGTCATCGAGCACCGCCCGACATTAGGCCTCGCCCGGTAAGCAGAAAATCAGGTACTAATAACTAGCGTATAATCTACTCATCAGGCCTTTCCCAGTAAGCATACCATCATACAACACATTCAAGACTCACACATACATCTAGCATCCTAAAATATAAATCATCGGCCGACATTGGTGCATTCGACCCGCTAAACCTAGTAAGGAGACTCATCTCATATTAGGGGTGTGCAAAGAAACTGTAAAACCGAAAAACCGAGCCGAACTAGCCGATCCCAAACAGAAACCGAAAAAACCATTACTGAAACCGAAAAAAACGGATATCAACAGGTCTGTTTTGGTTTGGATACTTAGGTATCCGCGGATAACCGAATCGAAGCGCTTGATATATATATATATATATATATATATATATATATATATATATATATATATATATATATATATATATATATATTAAAAAAAATATTATGCATTTCCATTAAACTGTTAGCCATATCCCAGACAAAAATCATGATTGGCAATCCCTATTTTGCACTTAAACATTAAGTTTTCTTGTATTTTTATTTTTATATTTGTTATACCAATTATAATATATGTTATTTAAGCTTCATTATGTTTTTATAACTTTTGGACTTACTAATTATCAGAAAGAAATCGTTGGAATGGAGTTCATGTTTTGATTGTATTTGATTTTTTATATTTAGCAGGTACCCGTGAACCGAACCGTGGTTACCCACCATTATGCGATTCGGTTCGGTTCGCTTTTCATTAGTGCACATGAGGCACCCACCCCGTGGTGATGGTTCAAAATTTTATTACTATCCGAACCGAACCTCCCCGTTAACACCCCTACCTCGTACTGCCGAATCACACCGACGATCCCTGGATGCTAGCTGACAAATCTCCGAACTGTCATTCACCAAAACAACACCCAATTAACAATTGGGTTCCAATTCATAACCATAAATCCATACTTGGGGTAAAAAGACCATTTTACCCCTAACCTAGCTTGGTCTAAGACCAAGGCCCAAACTCACACTCTAAAGGCCCAAAAGCCAAATAATCAACCAAGGCCCAGTTATGGCCCAATTTTCCAAATTGGGACCAAACCCCTTACATGGGTTTTTCCCTAATTCCCATCCAAATATCCTAGTCCATACACTTGTTCTTCGATGGCCCATCAAGAACCCAAACACCTAAGCCCAAAAGAAAGGCCCAAATCGAAGCCCAAAACGATTAGAGTTTTCACATAAAATGACGATTAGGGTTAAGTAAGAACACTTAACCCATTAAAGGCTTAATCCATTAAGTCCATCACTCTACTAGGTCAATCATGCAATGTGGTCGGACATAATTCATAACTCCAATCCAACGGTCCAAAACATGGGTCCCGGTAAGTCTCACACTAAAGTCTCTAAAATTAGGGTTTTCTAAACCTTAATTAGGGTTTCCAACCCAAGCACAAGACAACTAGGTCCAAGTTTAAATTTTTAGGTTAATTAGAGTTTCACTAGACCGGGAACCACCCACTGCCACCTCGGGCGGTGGTGGTCAATGGTGGTTAACGACGGTAGCCACCAACTCACGGTGGTGGTGGTGGTTTTTGAGTTAAAATCCGACCACAAAGTTCCAATACATCAATTAATGTAGAAAACATCCGTACATACAAGATTTCACACACATAGCCACCTAACACGACGGTTGATGGTGGCAGAAGGCGGCAGCAAGGTGACTGCCACCGTGATTGGCTGCCATGGTGGTTTCCCATGTTTTCCGGCCAAAGAACCCACACATACACACCTCACCAACACGAAATGACACTACACAAACACACCCATAGCCACCTTCGCGGTGGGTTTTCTTTCGATGTCCGGCCAAGCAAATGCACACACACACGACATGTAACACCGAAATTTTCAAAAGAGATTTTTCATTTTTAAACATAAAAATCACATGTCATATTTCCCGAAAAATCTCAAGTATCAACATTAACAGAAATTATTTATCAAAATTTGTTTATCACATAAACCAGGATCCTCTAAGACATATCTCCAATGCGAGAGTGTGTACAATCAAGTCGGGGCCTTCCTACGATCATCAGAACTACCTGAAACACATAACACATAACACGGTAAGCACGAGGCTTAGTGAGCTCCCAAAAATACCACATACAACTCATTAGGCACTCTAGGCTATAACTCGATAAGACCCTCCAATTAATCTGTCTCAGTGGGACCCCCTGGTCCCAACTCAGCAAGCTCTTAATAACAATACCCAGCATAAATCACAAAGACATAATGCAGAATATCCGATATAAAAATAATCACAAAAAGCAGCTCAATCCCACAAGGTACCACTCAAGGCAAGTATAGTGAGAAGACTTACCTTGCATGAAGTCAGCAAAATGCGAACTCAGACCACCTGTCTAGCCTCCGCCTAACATAGCCAACAATTATCCCTAATTAATCACGACTCTTAAGAAGCTACATTATCTCACAAAAGGCAAAAAGACCATTTTACCGCTCAATGGCCCTGAATGTCCATAATTTGACCCAAACCCTAAAAGTCAACAAAAGTCAACGGAAGGGAGTACGCCGCGCGTACCAACTTCTTATGCTGGTCGTACTCGCCTGCCATGCAGATATCGGGGATGCGTGATCCCTACGCTGCGCGTACTGGAATTACGCCCAGCATGCGCTCCAATTTCACCCTTCTTACTTGTTTGGTCTTAAACATGTTAAGAGAAAAACTTTGAGGCACACTTGAACAGACGTTAAAACAAGTATATAGCGGAATAGTTAATCTCGAAGGATCTAAAAGCTCAACAATAATATTAAGAGTTAGAAGTTAGAGACTTAGTTACGGAAAAGTAATGAAATGTAAATGACAACAATTGTTATATCAAGTATACACATAAGCTGATTCATAACGAGGAGTGCATTCAAACCAAGTTAATAAGTGAGATCAAACTTAGTGATTATGCCACAGAGGACTTGCTCAGAGGAGAGATTGTGATTCATTAAGAGAGTAAGAAGATTGAATAAGTAAGATAAAAAGAGAACTTTGAGATGTGTATTAGAATTGGATGCGATTTTTAATACAGGAGGATGAGCTCTATTTATAGAGACTCAAAAAGATAACAGATTTACAACTCTAAGAGTAGCCATGCAAGGCATACCGGACAATAGAGTGTTTTACAGAAAATAAAAACTTAAACTCTATAGAGACTGTGGTTCTGAAGACTTCGTTTGATGATTGCTGATGAAGCTTGCTTGACTGCGGTGGCTTGGAGGTTGCGGTAGCTGATTGTTCAAGAGGGCCACTTTTTTGCTTCAACAATTTCCCCCTAAGTGACCTCTTTAACTTGATCATCTATCAAGTTTAAGAAACTTGATGAAAATCAACCAAAACTTCCTGATGTTCTCCAACCAGTTAATTCTTCTAAGTATTTCGAACTTAACCTCTCAGGTGGTGTGCTTGGATTTTTCAACTGTGTTTCGGCAGATGTCAAGTTGCTTTCTGGTGAGACGATGCATGGCAGTCATAGTAATGAAATATTTGACATTGTCAGTTTTCCTCTTGAAAATGACTCCAAGCTCAGGATAGTTGGTTGCACCCAAAGATCTTTCTTCAAAGCCTTTGGTAGGCATCGGTGCGGGGTCAAGTGGTTGTAGATCAACAATCTTGGAAATGAATGGATGAATGTCTGCATCGATTTTGGCGAAGTCACAGACTGTTTCCTTAAGGAAAGTACAGGCCCTTTCAAGTGCAATCTTCATCTTCGGAAGCTTCTCAGACTTGTGTTGAAATACCTTGGCGATGAGAAAGACTTCTTCAGGGTTCTTACTTGGAAAATCTGCATGGGTGCGGATGTAGTCGTGTTCCCTCCTGGTCAAAGTGTACTGGATGAACTCAGCCTTCATAAACTTCCGAATCTTGTAATTTTTGACTGCGGATGTTCTATCGTTAGACCATATGTGTTCAACAGGAGAGGCATTCTTAGCAAAGAATTGGCTAAGTCTCTCGAATTCTATCGGCAGTCTTTTGGCGTCAGGAAGGCTGCAGTCGAATTGCTCAAATACAGTGAAGTATCTGGAATTTGGTGAGATTGGGACATCCCAGTAACGATCTGAGGGGGGGTTCCGCATAGGTAAGATGTGGACGTAGTCATCATCGAGCAATCTTCTGTGGCGATTGACCCAAGAGTTTATCAGATACTCATCCATGACCCTGCCAAATTCGCACAGTCTCCATACTTCTTCAGCGAGTTTGGCTGCCTTCCAATCTCTTTTCCTTTGAGCAGTGGCAGGTGAGTCATTTGAACTCGGAGAAGACATATACTCCACCAGATTCTTGAAGTGCGGGGGAGTCTCTGGTTTTTTAGGATTATTTTCAACTTGAAGAGGGGAGTTATGAGGTGGAGTGTGATGAGATGGTTGCGGTGAAGGTTGTGGTGTAGGAATTTTTTTAGGTTGCGGTGAAGGTTGAGGTGTGGGAATTTTTTCAGTAGAGACAGGGGGAGTTTGATGGTGTGAGATGGAGTGGTTGGAATGATGGACTTATTCACTTCCCCCTCTTGAGGAGTTTAGACCCGGAGCCTCCTCAAGCCATTGACAAACGCCATCAACCTTGTCAAACACCACTTGAAATTGCGTTTTGAGGGCTTGGGCCAATTGTTGTTTATTAGGGATGGTGGGATTGAAGAATAGTTTGTGGATCTCCTTGGTGAGTTGAAGAATTTCTGGACCATCAAAGTTGGCAGACAGAGATCGCTGCATTCTGTTGATTGTTGTTTGGAGAACGGAGATTGCGAACTCATAAGCAGTATGAGTCTCAACAATCAACTTCTCAGAATGTGAGGCTTGATCCACAATGGCTGCTTGGAGATCAGTTTTGATTGCGGTAACCTCAGAAATGAGGCGTTCCACAGCAGCCATAAATTCTCTGTGATCAGCTTGACGATTATTGTCAAGGGACCTGATCCCCATTTCGACCTTCAGAGAGATACGCTCCGCAGCCATTCTCTCTCTACTTTCCAGCCTTTCGATTCTTTCCATTAGGAACTGCGGTCCAAGAATGTCTTCTGGTTGCGGTTGATTAGGCTTGAGCGCAGCTAAGATTTGATCAACTTTGGCCTGTAGACGGAGAAATGCCTTCATTGTCACTGCATTTTTCTCCTTCTTCTTCTCCTTGGGCTTGGACGTTGAGTGATGAGAACCACTCGATTCTTCGTCTTCATCAAACATCATTAGATCGTCATCCGAAGGAGAGGGTTTGTTTACCTCTTGAGGTTCATCATCATCAAAACCAAAAAAGGGAGCAGAGCTCACTTTGATTTATGGTTCGTCATCTTGTGAACCTGCAGCAGTGGGAGAGGGGGATCTTGAGAGACATGTTGATTAGAAACAGCTTCCTGAGCTTTCTGAACTGTTTCAGCCATTGCGTACATCCAGTCTTGAACCTTGAGGATGGTGGCTACGGTATTGGCATTGTTTATGGCATCTGCCCAATATTTGGCCACAGCTTGTATCTATTGTTCCTTGAGTTGTTGTTGTTTGATTTGTTGATCCTTGCGAGCTTGGAATGCCATACGAAAAGCGACATATTTCTTGGCTTCAGCCTCATTTGAGGGTTGATACTCGCTCCAAGAATCATCCGAGTCTTCAACGTCAATTCCTGTAAATCGCACCAAGGTGTCCCTTGGGTTCATGGATCCTTGCACATTTGTGCTTACCGTGCCTAAACCACTTATTTCTAATGAAAGCGGAGTAGGATTTCCTGAGCTTTCTTGGTCTCTTTGACCCATAGTCAAGTTTGGCCTCAGCTCAGTTCTGGCATGGGCGGAAGAAGTGCCCTGCGGAGGGAAGGTGTTTGTAGTGTTTGGGTGACGTTCAACAGGATGAAGTTCAACTCATCAGGTGAAAAGATATGCAGTCGGGAAGCCCTGTAGACTTTAGGGCGAGAACTAGTATTATCCCTTTGGGAATGTACTAGAGGGAGTCTCCTCTTTGCTATGATTCAGACTCGCTTTCTGAGTCTGAAAGGAAAAAGATAGTGGTATTCTATGGATGTGCAGGCATCCCAAGGACTACCAGAGCCTGTTGAGAGGCTGAGGTATCAGTCCGGTCATGCATTTGGCTAGTAGGATCAAGTTTTCATTTCTTAAGGATAGAAATGGGTTGGTTATCCTCTTCAGAATCACTGCTGGAGTCATGGCGACTTGGTTCAACAGTTGTGATTACGGGTGGTGTTTTTCTTTTCTTTGAGGGTTTGGAAGGTTTGGGGGCATCCTTTTTGGGAGTTCCAGATTTCTTTGTGTTGCGGGGATCATGGAGAGAAGAAACCTTGTGTTTGCGTATTTGAGAGACGTTAAAAAGAGTTGTAGAGGAAGGGATTCCGGCACCTTCAGGGTTTAAGGCTGCGGATGGAAGAGGCGGTGTAGGAAGGTATGGCTCAATACCTTCCATAGCCTCAATGTGGTTTGAGACATTAGCAGTCTCGAGACCAAGGGTAGAAAGAATATGAGAAGGGAGTCTGCGGATTGGACCAAAAATAGTTTGATCAGAGGAAGGGTTGTACCTTTTTAGATCTTTGGTGGCGAAGAAGTTGATTTCATCACCCATGTCAATCTTTGCATCTGCATGCAAGTCAGATATGCAGAGAGACCAGAACCTAGCAAAAGTAAGATCGGATTGGTTCTGCCTTGGGCTCTCTTTGGGAATGTATTGCAGAAAGTCATCGCAAAGGATCTGACCGTAGTTCACATCGTGACCTGTGTAGATGCTCCAAACCAGTTCCAAAAGCTTTAGGCCCATGTTATATGTGCCTCCGGTTCTGCCGGACAGACTGCGGATGATAAAATGGCATACAAACTGCCAGACCGCAGGCAATTGGTTCTTCTTGAATTCACCAATTCCTGTGATCTGCTTCTGATAGCCCATCTGATACAGTGCTGTGGTGATGCCCGCCATTGATGGTGTGAAGAATTTAATGGAGGGATGAACAAGCAGATTGATGGCATTGAGAAAATTTTTCTTTGGACAGAATGACCAAAGAATCATTGATAAGATTTATGTGGACTTCCTGGGGGTTATCGATTGGGCGATAGGCAGAGAAAGCACATTTGTAGAGAGTGGAGAGTGGAACAACGTCTGTGAAAGCATCGAATGGTCCAAATAGAGGATGATTCTATAAGAACTTGATCATCAGTTTTGTGGGAGCATTGTAAGTGGGTTGATCTTCGAAAACTGCTCTAAAATTGCTAGAGGCAATGGTGGGAAAGTCTGAACCAGTTGGGTTCACCATTGTTGAGTTTGAAAGAGCTTGAAGAATGCAGAAAAGGATTAAGGATTTTGAGAGCATAGACGTTTCTTTGTGGAGAAGAAAAGGGTTTTATAGCGGTTTATTGGAGTGGGAAACTTTTTTTTTACCTAAGAGAAATTGGGTAAAAACATTTGTTTTATCTTTGAATTAGCATCTCTAATCTTAACCATAGATTGACAAAAAGGGATAAAGATTGAAATTGAGATTAACCAGAAAAGGAATCTGCATTTAATGAAATGTCAGATGTTGTATCACGTCTTGAGAATGTGTGGAGGGGGGTGAGAAAATTCGTTGGATGAAGTAGAAGTTGTAACGGATGTGATGGTTTGGGGATAATAGGAAAATACATATTAGAGGATTTGATTTGGAAAATCTTTTATTTTGTCATCATACCTAAAATAGGTCTGACACAAGGTTTAGAGAAAAAGAATGAGACAGTATCCCAAAGAAATGTTTTTTATTTAATGAAGGATCATTAAATAGCAAACTATGTTTTTTTATTTGAAAAAGAAAGATCAGTATGAGAAACAATTTATGTAACTGCGGATGAACACGTCATTGAGGATGACTTCTTTGTCATTGCGGATGACTGCAGTGAGAGAAACTGAGAAGAGCACTTGTACAAAAAGTTAGTGACAAAAAGCAATAAAGACCCATGAAAGATATATATAACATATGGTTGCGTATACAGACTGAGGTACACAAGATATATCAAAACCATTTGTTATAAATGTCTTTCAGCTAGGACCGCAATGGAGACGAAGAGGGTCTGTGGTACCTATCAATTCAAGAAGAACTGAGGGTCTGGATTCATCATGCCTAACATTTGTAAGAATGCATTGAGTTTGGTCGAGTCAAGTGCTTTTCTAAATACACCAGCAATCTCTTCATGAGTAGGGACAAAATTGAGTTCGATGTTACCTTTCAGAATGTGGTCTTTGATGAAATGATACCGTAGTTCAATATGTTTCGTCTTGGAGTGCTGAATAGGATTATGAGAAATCGATATGGCACTTTCAGAATCACAGTAGATTGGTATCCGCAACACTCTGTATCCGTAGTCTAATAGTTGTGTCTTCATCCATAGAACTTGAGAATAACAACTGGCTACGGCCACATATTCTGCTTCTACGGTAGACAAAGAGACACAACTTTGTTTTCTTGAGGACCAGCTGACAAGTCTACCTCCCAAAAATTGACATCCACTAGATGTACTTTTCGATCAAGTTTGCATCCAGCATGATCCGCATTGGTAAAAGCTTGCAGATTGAAATCATTGCCTTCGGGGTACCATAGACCAAGAGATTTGCTTCCTTTCAGGTACCGGAGAATTTGTTTGGCTGCGGTCATGTGTGACACTTTTGGGTCAGCCTGATACCTTGCACATACACCAGTAGCAAAAACAATGTCCGGTCAGCTTGCGGTGAGGTACATAAGAGAGCCAATGATGCCTCTATAAGTCTTATGATCTACAGATTCGGCAGAGGGATCAACATAGATCTTATATCCGCAAGCCATAGGGACCTGAGCCGAGGAGCAGTTGTCCATAGAGTATTTCTTCAAAAGTTCGGTGGTGTACTTCTCTTGATGAATGAATATCCCTTGCTGAATTTGTTTGAGTTGAAGACCTAGAAAGAAGTTAATCTCTCTATTCATGCTCATTTGAAATTTGTTTGTCATGAGCTTAGCAAAATCATTCACCATTCCTTGATCAGTCGATCCAAAAATGATATCATCCACGTATTTTTGTACAAGAATAAGGTGGTCACCGTTTGCTTTTCTAAACAACGTGGGATCAATCACTCCTCCTTTGTAGCCTGGAGAAATTAGAAATTCAGAAAGAGTCTCGTACCAAGCTCTGGGAGCTTGCTTCAGACCGTAGACTGCATTTTGAAGCTTGTAGCAGTGGTCAGGGAATTCAATATTTTCAAACCCGGGAGGTTGTTGCAAATAAACCTCTTCTTTCAATTCCCCGTTGAGAAAACCACTCTTAACATCCATTTGGTGAACTTTGATGTTTTTGTGGGCAGCGTATGCTAAAAAGATTCGAATTGCTTCCATTCTTGCCACCAGAGCATATGTTTCGTCGTAATCAACACCTTACAGTTGAATATACCCTTTTGCAACTAGTCTTGCCTTATTTTTGATAACCGCACTAGATTCATCTAACTTGTTCTTGAATACCCATCTTGTTCCAACAATAGTATGGCCTTGCGGTATGGGAACAAGTTGCCACACTTTGTTTCTTTCGAATTCTTCCAGTTCTTCTTGCATTGCAGAAATCCAATCAGGTTCTAATAATGCTTTTTTGATTGATCGGGGATTAACTGCGGACATGAATGCTGCGTAGTGACAATGGTCAAATATGTCCTTGGCAGATCGAGTCTGGATACCTGCGGATGGATTTCCAATGATTTGACCTGGTGCTGACGAGGCATCAGATGGTCAACGGCTGTGGTAGAAGGAATGTCTTCAATATCAGAGGTTTCTTCGTATGGGATTGACAGTTCCCCCTGGATTTGAGAACATCCTACAGAGTTATATTGGCTTGTTGGAGCGAGAATGAAATTTTCTTGAGCAGCTTGGAGAGGTTCCCCCTGGATTGCTAATGGGAGTTCCTCTGGAATCTTAGAAGGTTCCCCCTAGACTGCTGATGGGAGAGAAATGATTCTTGAATCGGTTCGAGTGTCAATGGTTTCTATGATTTCATCATCCGAATCCGAAGATACGTTTAATGGTAGGGATCTTCTGAGGAGAGGAGCTTGAGCATCATCAAGTACTGGAACCTTGATGGTTGTTGCTTGATCCGGAGTAGAGCTTTCCCCCTCAACCGGAGGGGTGAAAGTATTGAAAGATGTTACTTCGGATAGAGACAGACCAGAGACATCAATGTGTTGTTGTTAAGCAGTTGGTGACACAAGAACTTCAGATAGTTTCGCAGTTTCAACAGGGTCGAAAATATCATCATAAATGACTTCAACCAGGTTTAGAGGACTTGAAGAAGTAGGAATATCACTTTCCATGTTGGCAGTGGTTTCATTGGATGAAGGGGCGTTGTGGATGTAAGAATCATTGAATTTCACCTCGAAGCTCTCAGTGATTAGCCTCGTACGTCTGATAAGAACCCGGTAAGCAACCTTGTTCGTAGAATAGCCAAGAAAAATGCCTTCATCGGACTTCGGTGCAAATTTGTTAACCTGATCTCTATTATTGATCACAAAACATCTACACCCAAAGATGTGAAAGAAACAAACATTTGGTTTCCAGTTGTTGAGACCCTCATATGGTGTTTTATTGAGGCGTTTGCAGACGATGCTTCGGTTTTGAACAAAGCATGCAGTTGCTACGGCTTCAGCCCAAACGTAAAGAGGAAGGTGTGCGAAGTTGAGCATGGATCTGGCTGCTTCAACTAGAGTATGGTTTCTTCTCTCCAATACACCATTTTGTTGAGGTATATAAGTAGCTGAGAAGTTGTGAGTGATACCTTTAGACACCAAGAATTTTTTGAGTGGATGGTTAGAGAATTCGGTTCCATTGTCACTGCGGATGCGTCTTACAGGCGGCTAGATCTGGAGTTCTATTTCTTTGATGAAGTTGATGAGAATCTGTAGTGTTTCGGATTTGAGTCTGAGGAAAAATACCCAAGTAAAACGAGTGAAGTCATCAACTATAACCAGTATGTACTTTTTATGATGAAGACTGGCTACGGTTGATGGACCACAGAGATCAATGTGTAGAAGCTCAAGTGGTTCAGGTATTGAATAGTCAATCACCATGGGGTGACTTGCTTTGGACTACTTACCACATTCACAAGTAGGACATAGAGTGTCATTGCTGAACTTTAGAATGGGTAATCCTCTGACCAGCTCTCCAGTGACCAAGTTGTTGATATACTTGAAGTTGAGATGAGCGAGCTTGCGGTGCCATAACCAGCTAACTTTTGATACAATTTTGGAGTGAAAACACAGTTGCGGTTTTCTAATAATGAGAGAAACATCTAGAGGATACATGGTACCCTCGGATTGTGACTTGATGAAGCAGGTGATCCTATCACTCGTCATAACGTAACAGAATTGATCATCAAACTCAACTCGATGGCCTACCTTACATAGTTGGCCAACACTGATGAGATTGTGTTTAAGGCTTTCTACATAAGCAACCTTCTGAATTGAAAAGTTCCCCGTAGTGAGTACACCATAACCTCAGATGATTCCATTAGCATTGTTGCTGAATGTAACATTTCCACCATTGCATATAGGCCTGAAATCCCGAAGGTATTCTAACCTTCTAGTCATGTGCAAGGAGCAGGCACTGTCAATTAACCATTCATCTTCTTGTTCTTCCTTGCACAAAGCATGAGAATTACATGGTTTGTTTAGGCATCCAAACTAGTTTGGAGCCTGGGACAACATGTGAGTTTCTGAGTGATGCATGGACCGAGGTTGCAGGGACCGGTTTCGTGTCAACTTTTAAGCCTAGTCCTGGACGTTTGTGCAACTTTGGAGTGTAGTGTGTTTTTGTAAAGTTACGAGGTTTCTAATTTTTGCAACTAAACTGACAATCACAGGTTGAGATTTTGTCTTTAGTTCTGATACCTCGTTTGGTCAGCGGTCTTAAGGAGGAGTTGTTTGTTTTTTGGCTACACCAAGGTTGAAAAGATCTGATATGAGTGTTGTCATTTTTCTGAAAATTTTGTTTTGAAATAGGTTTAGCACGTGTAGATCTTTGTTTCCTTTTTGTTGGATTTGGTAAAATACCCTTCCATTTGTGAAAAGTTTGATGTGACTTCAAATGTGTTGGAGTGGGTAAGATACCTTTTCATTTCGGATCATCTGAGGAATAGATTTGAAAAACACCGTTTTGAAAAGACTTTGAACCCTTTTTAGTCGTGTCAGATGACTTAGGAATGACTGTTGAAACTGTACATTCCTTTTTGGGTGTTTTCTTGGTGGTAGGATCCTTTGAAAAATAGTGTGAGAAAACAAATTTTTCTAGACTTTTGGACTTTTGGGATCTGACATGCCTTTTGTTTTTGAAAATATTGTATTTGTGCCTCAGGAGCGAAGTTCTTCTTTGAAAGCTTTTTTAGCTAAGGATTTTGGTGAACCGCAGTCTTTGTTATTCAACTACGGTTTCCTGGAATCCTTGGAAATTTTGTGAAAACGTGGGCTTGAGTCATCAGAACTTGAGGATTCTGGGATTTGGGAACATTGACCTACTTCGAAATTTTCTATGGGTAATTCATGAAAAATTGTTTGAAGAGTGGCAGAACTTTTGTTTGAAGACTGCGGTGAGGATGACTTGACTACTGCAGAGTATGTCTTAGTTGGGGCTTCAGTGGGACTCATGTGAGACTTTTGACTATAGTGAGGAACACTAAGGTCTAAGGACAGAGATGGAAAGTCTTTAGAGATTTCGATGTCCTTAATGATAATTTCTTCATTGACTACGGATGAGTTTTGAGAATTTGGGAAAGTAGTGCTACTGGTAGGAGTTTGATCACATGTGTGATCAGAAACCTCAGGCATAATTTCCTCAATGACACAATTGTTGCTTAAATTGTGCAGTCTACCGAAGTGATTATTAATATCTTTGGGAAAAGTCTTGTCATTGACTGGGAAATGGAATTCTCGGTCTAGAGGGACATAAATTATGTCTTTGTTGAACCGGGGTGAGGAATCCATTGCGGTAGGATATCCATTGGACCAACCCCAATTGTATGTATTGTCCACGGTTCCATTATTTACCAAATTTTCAATAGCTTCACTTTCATTGAACAATTTTTTGATTAAAATATTTAAACGTACAATTTCTGTATGAGCTAAATCTCTCTGATTCAAAGCTATCTCTAATTGGGTTTCACTCAACATTCTTGCATCTTTTTCTAACTCTAAATCTCTTTCTAACATAGCCATATTGAGCCTTTTGTTATCCAGTCGTCCTTTCACATGGAACATCTCCTGGAACGCAATGTTCTTTTCATCTAAGGCTTTGTTATAGTCTGTAAGGACGGCAACACATGTGTCATTAAGATTATTTATGTAAGGTTGACAATCATGCATGCTATAATTTAGAGTTTGGATCATGAGTTTTACCTGTTCCACGATGCTCAGAGTTCTATCATTTGCCATGTAGCAGTAGTTTTTATTCATGCTTGTAGACCCATCATCATCCGCAGTTGCCATCATGCAGATTTTCCCTTTTCCATTAATATTGTTGATAGCTTCATCTTCATCTCCGGATGACCAGACTTGATGGTTTCTCTTGACATGGGCTATGTATTCCCTTGCTTTCTCCTTTTCTTCCAGCTCTTGAGCCATTCTAAGGTAAAATGCTCTGTCTTTAACTACATTGGCCTTACAATCTTTTGCGAAGTGATTCTCTTTGTTGCATTTGTGACAAACAACAACATCATTCTTGTCTTCTGAGGGAGTACCAGAGTCAGAGGATTGAGTAGGCTACGGTGCTTCCTTAGGTTGAGTATTGTGAGATTGCGGTGGTGGATGAGAATTTTTAGGATAATGTGAGTTGTGACAACCCAAATTACTGTCGTTACAAATTTCCGTCTGCACTAACGGAATTCGTCATTATATACTATTTTCCGTGATGTTTGGAGTCGGAAATAAACAAAATAGTTATATGTCATGATATTATTATAAGTAATTATAACTCGTAAATGTTAACTCTGTTTAACTAAATAAAGTTGTATTACTTTTCAACCACTTCACCCGGGTAAAAAGTTTTAACCCCATTAAACTTTAGCATCGAGTAGCCGTGTATCGGGTGCAATACCCGAGGCATATGAAATGAGTGTAAACAACATTTGAACACTCTTTTACCACACATTCACTCTCTCTCACTACTTTCTCTCTCTAGACCCGAACCCGACTCCAAAACCGCGAATTCCGGCTTCTAAACGTAAGGATTTATTCCCTATCTTATTCTAAACATACTTCATTGTAATTAGAGGCCAAAAATCATAGAAAACAAAGATCAAAAGGGAGTTTACGGCCTAAGAAGCCCCTTAGGCCGTAAACACCTAAAACTTTGCCAAAAGCCCCATTTTTCCTTCCTTTAAGCTTGGGTACTAATTAAGGGATTTACCTAGGGGAGTTTGGACATTAAAACATAAGAAATTGAGGCCTAAAAAGGAGTTTATGGCCCAAGCTTATGCTTAGGCCGTAAACACCCAAAAACCTTGGATTTAAGTCCCAAAAACTTATCTAGGGCATGTAAGGAAATTAGCTAAGACCCGAGGAAGTGTGTTGTACCATTAAACATCTCATTTTGAAGCCAAAAGAAGAGTTTATGGCCAAGGCTGTACTTGGGCCGTAAACTCCCCAATTTTTATGGCAAAATGTCCCAAAACTCCATCTAAGGCCTTCTAGTATTTATCTAAGGTGAAGGGAAGTGTGTTGTACCATTTAAACATCCATTTTGAGGGATTAAATGGAGTTTATGGCCCAAGCACAAGGCTTGGCCGTAAACTCCCCAAAATGTCACAAAATCAGGGTTTAAACCCTCCATATTAGTTCAAGACACTTGCTAAGAATTTAGGGAAGTGATTAAAGGCCTTAAACTTGCATTTTGGAGGACCACATGAGTTTACGGCCAAGCCTAGGGGGCTTACGGCCGTAAACTCCCAAGGAGTGGCCTTTGGGCCGTAAACTCCATGGGAGTGAGCTCATGGACCCTCTCGTAAATCTTTCTTGGCCTTATACCACTCCCGGGAACCCCTTCTAGGCCCTAAAACCCCGAAACGATGCTAGAATGCCCAATTACTTTAACGAAAGGCATAAAATGTCTAATTTCTTGTAAAATGCATTTTTCATATGACATTAGGGTCCTAAAAAGGTGCTCAAGTCGTTATTTGGTACCAAACGCTCAACCGACACTTTTACCCGATTTACCCGATTCACCCGATTTACCCGATTCACCCGATTTACGCGATTTCAGGTGAGTTCATACCCCTTTAATGAACCTTTCAAATGTTTTATATGTTTTAGGGGGGATACAAGTCAATAATACATGTTTATGAAAATTCATACAAGTCATTTATTCATGTTACGGAAATTAATCACATGTGATTCACTATCCGTAGTTCAAATCACATGTGATTTACCACTATGCTTTATAAAAAGGATTTTCGTTTTCAAAACCATTTCGGATAAAAGATGAACTTTCTAAATATTCCCTTTTGACAAGATTTTTATTAAATAAATTCCTTATAAAATGTAACCACACCAATATATTTATATAAATAAGGCTTGAAGGACTTTGGACTGATAGCTCGCCTTAATTCCTGTTCTTGTTTGATTGTGGGCATAGGGTAGTTGGTATTCGTCCGACTGTCTTTGATTTCTTACTTATATATCATATATATTTTTTTTGGATACGAGTATTTTCAATTTCATTAAATGTTTAAACCACTAGATTGACAAGAATCATACGCACTAAGTTAACTATAATAGGTATAGTTAAGGCCACTATTACTCGCTATAGCTACTACTCTACACACTATAATACACTCTATAATGATACTATATACTAATACGAGAAGATACTAGGAGTATACAAAAGACTACTACGCTATAATACAAGAGAAAACACTAATCAAGAGATAACACACTAACCCACTACGAGATACTCTATTCGCTACGCACTACACCCAGAGTCTTCTGGCAGGAAGACGACGCTATATGTATAGATCTATACGGGGCAGATGCTATTACATCCCGACTGATAACTTCAGTCCGAGCCATACAGGCCCAGGGATGCCGCTACTTCACTACAATGTGTATGACCGGGAAGGTCATGGGATCCTCTATTACTCACACTATCGATAACATACCAGAAATACACTATAACCACACTAAAATGCTAAACAAAAAGCTAAAGTTAATATCCCGAAGTAAACAAGTATTTAATACTAAAGAAAGTTTGCACCACTATTATGGACTTCAGGCATAACTTACCATATTGCATTACTTATTGGAAACCCACTATTATACTGTCACAATGAATTTCTTCTTCAATGATGAAAATTACATGTTTCTTAAAGGTTTTTCACTTACAAAGTATTTCTGGAAAATATAGGATTTTCTAAGTTTTCTACTACTTATGACTGTGAATTTCAGCTTTTCATACTACCGGTTCTAATGCTTTTTATACAAAAACTCACACTAAACTCTTATGAACTCACCAGCTTTATGCTGATATTCGTTTTCAAAATAACTTGTATCCTCAGGTCAAAGATAGACAGGCACAGGTGCAGCATTTTTGGAGTAGGTGGAGCATACAAGATCCATCTCTTACTTTTGATTTACTTTTGGTGTTTGTTGAACAATACGAAACACGTTTGTAATTAAATTCACTATGTAATGCAATGGTTGTATGTTTCTTGTTTTTACTATTATGCAATTGTGATGATACTGTACATGACGTCCTCCACCCCGAAACGTGTTTCCGCCGTTATCGGTTTTGGGGTGTGACAGATTGGTATCAGAGCATTGTTTACAGTGAATCAAGTATATCAACCTATAAAAGATATACAAACTATAAACACTTCGGGACTAAAACACTCTGACCAAAAATATATATTGTTAAGTATCTAAAAGATCTAACTAAGTATATATGTATTCACACATCACTATAAAACACAGAAATCAGTATCATCCTAGAACAAAACAAAAGTATTAAGATTGTTGGGCAGCACAATTGGGTTTAGAGACATATAGTCACATTCGGGGTGATGTAGCCTGATCAACTACGTTTTCCTGAGAGTGACTAGCATGTGCCTAAGATTGTTTGTGGTGTTGCAACAAGTCTAAAACTTACCAACACTACCACAATAACGTTACCATAAGAATACTATAGGAGTATTCTGTATCTCTAGAACATACGTATGTGACAACAAAAAGGGTCGTTACTTGTGGGACAATAGTTGCTAAGTGGATACACCACGATTACATGTGACTAGGGCGCTATAGACTCAGAATCTGCCGCCTTTGCTTCATTCCCTATTCTTGTTTGATTGGGGGTCTGAAGTTAGGGTGGTTTATTCGAAGGACTGTCTTGCTTTGATTACATGTAATTGGTATGCACTATGCAAGTATTGGGTCGACTAATAACGATTCATCCTATAAGTATCTTAGAATAGTATGTCTATTAACCTTTCCTTTCCCCTTTCTCGCGTAGATAGCATGGCTGGCTTCCACCATCCCGGTGATCCGTACTTTCCGAACCAGGGCAATGGAGGATGGCTCGAAGAGGAGTCAGACGATGATCACCCGATCCCTTTGGATGATCATCAAGCTGAAGGCTCCTCGGATAGCTCGAGCTCCGAACCAGAAGTTAACAACCAACCTCCTGAAGCCCCGAACCCTAACCCCCGTCCGGCATTTCAGGGTCCCACTCCTATGTGGGCCATATCCTTGCACCGATGGAGCGAGGAGCAGGGTCAGCCTTTGCCTTACAATGGAGACCGAAGCTTCTACAACATAAGCTAAGGAGGATCAGCAGATCGGGTTCTGCCCATCATGATCTGAAGGATTGCCAGGAATGTCGAGCAGGGCCAAGCTGCTATTGGTCGACTTGTGGAAGTGGATGCCAACTCGAACCTCAACACGGTTCGCATCCACAACTCGAAGAAGCCATGGAAAAGTCAAGGAGGACCAACGAGGCTCTGCAGCATCAGCTGGCTGCATCCTGAGCCGAAATTAGGGAACTCCGAGCACGCCAAAGGACTCATGATCGACACCTTCAAGAAGTTATGCGTCAGCTAGCGGATCTGAGGATTCGCCTAACAAATAACCGTCGCCAGTAGGAGACGTCTAGTTACCCCACTCTTTTGTTTAAAGGACTAGCCTTTTTCTCTCTATGTTCCGTAGGTCTTTTGTTTGTAAACATTCCTAGCTTAAAAGTACTCTAGTTAAACCTCTAAACTGCCAACATTTTCTCTATGGTATGATGTAAGACCTACTGTTAGGTCAATTTTCATGAACTTGTGTTCCATCATTAATACCAATGTAGTGGCAGTTGATTACTCTATTGCTATGACTCTCATTCTGATCTTGGATTATGTTGATTTAATCCATGAATCACTCTATTCATAATCGCAATAGACTCTTACTATTGCCATCATTTCTATGGTTTTCCAGTGAAAGATGCCTCCTTGAAAGCGTCGAAGCCGAGGAAGACCAACAACTCAAACCCCTCCTCCACCACCTCCCCATCCGCAGTTCGATCCAGTGCTGTTCCAAACAATAGTGACTGCGACTGTGACAGCAGCCATAGCCCAAATGAACTCGGGTGATGCGAGCGGTGGGAATTCTAGATTTGGTGAAGTCCACCAACGAGTGTAGGGATGCACTTATAAGGACTTCATGAATTGTAAATCTGCTTTCTTCGACGGTTCAGGAGGAATTCTGGCACTATCCCAATGGTTCGAAAGAACCGAAGCGGTGTTTGAAATGTGCTCTTGCCCCGAAGAGAGAAAAATCAAGTATGCTACTGCCACCCTCACCAACAGGGCCCTGACATGGTGGAACGGCCATGTCAGTGCACTCTCCTTGGTTTCAGCCAATGCCATGGGTTGGGACACTTTAAAGGATCTTATGAGGAAGGAGTACTGCCCTAGGGGCGAGAATTCAGAAACTGGAGGAAGAACTTTGGAACCTCAAGATGAAAGGGACTGACATAACGGCTTATACGGCCAGGTTTTGCGACTTGGCGGCTATGTGTCCCAACATGATCCCCTCTAAAAGAAAGAAGATTGAACGATACATCTGGGGTTTAGTGCCCCCGTATCGAGGAAACGTTCTGGCCTCACGCCCCACCACTTTTGACAGTGCCAAGGAATTGGCCTAGAGTCTGATTAACCATGAAGTCTCCTCCACTCCAGCAACAACAACCGCAACAACCACTGCACCACCCGATTCCTCTGACAGAAAAAGGAAACGATGGGATAAGAAGAAAGGCAAGAAAACTCAAACCACCACCAAGGACCACCAGATCGTGGCGGTCCATGCTGCCACCACTCCAACTGCTCCAGCCCCGCCAAAAGCTTACAGTGGAAACTTGCCCAAGTGTCCCAAGTGCCCTTTCCACCACAACGGCCCCTGCCATTGCGGTGTTCCAACTGCGGCCGAAAGGGGCATAATGTCCGATTTTGCAAAGCCCCTCCCAAACCTATTTCTCAAGTTCTGGGTTCGGGAGTGACCCCGACGTGTTATGGCTACGGTGAAGCTGGCCATTTCAAGAGGAACTGTCCGAAGGCTGCAAATGCTGGGGGAACTGGAAGATTACTTGTTATTGGTCATAATGAAGCGGTAGCGGATCCCACAGTAGTCACGGGCACGTTTCTTCTCAACAACTCTTATGCCTATGTCTTATTCGATAGTGGTGCAGAAAGAAGCTTCATAAATCAAAACTTTAAACAATTACTCAAACAAACCCCTCAACCACTAAAAGAAACATTCGTCGTAGAAATGGCTAACGGGAAGACAGAAAGCTCTAACGAAATCTACATAGGTTGTACCCTCACGTTAGACGATCACCCATTTTCGATTGATCTCGTACCAGTCTCAATCAAAATTTTCGATGTCATTGTTGGTATGGACTGGTTGAGTCTTCATCGCGCCGATATCCTATGCTCCGACAAAGCCATTCGCCTGAATCTTCCAAATCACGAAACCCTATTGATCTATGGAGATAAACCGGGTACGAGCCTTCGTATCATCTCCAGTATTCAGGCTCAGAAATATTTGCATAAAGAATATCGCGCCTTTCTTGCTCACGTCGTCGACACAAGTCAGAAAGTGAAAGATCCAAATGACATTCCCGTTGTATGCGAATTCCCCGATGTCTTCCCAGAAGACCTTCCAGGTCTACCTCCCAAACGTCAGGTTGAGTTCAGAATCGACCTAGTCCCAGGAGCTACTCCTGTAGCTAAGTCGCCCTATTGTTTAGCACCTGCCGAAATGCAAGAACTATCCGGCCAGCTCAACGAACTACTCAACAAGGGTTTTATAAGACAGAGCTTCTCACCTTGGGGAGCTCCGGTCTTGTTCGTGAAGAACAAGGACAGATCGTTTCGGATGTGCATCGATTATAGGGAGCTCAATAAACTCACAGTCAAAAATCGCTACCCTCTCCCTCGTATCGACGATCTATTCGACCAACTGCAAGGAGCAAGTTACTTCTCCAAGATTGATCTTAGATCCGGGTATCACCAGTTACGGGTGCTTGAGGAGGATGTTCCGGAGACAGCTTTCCGAACCCGCTACGGGCATTTTGAGTTCGTAGTGATGCCCTTTGGACTGACTAACGCCCCCGCAGTATTCATGGACTTGATGAATAGGGTGTGTCGTCCATATCTAGATCACTTCGTCATCGTCTTCATCGATGATATACTCGTCTACTCTCGGAGCGGGGAAGAACACAGAGATCATTTACGACGAGTCCTGGAAACGTTGCGATCCGAAAAGTTATATGCAAAGTTCTCTAAGTGCGAGTTTTGGATCCGAAGAGTAGAATTCCTGGGTCACGTGGTTAGTGAAGAAGGAATCCACGTGGATCCCTCCAAAATTAAAGCTATTGAGAACTGGTCAGCACCGAAGACGCCTACAGAAATTCGTCAATTTCTAGGCCTCGCTGGCCACTACCGCAGATTCATCCAAAACTTCTCTCGGATTGCGAAACCTCTCACTATGCTAACACAGAAGGGTGTATCATTCAACTGGGAAGAGAAACAGGAGAAGGCATTCCAGACCCTGAAGCGAGCCCTATGCACTGCACCAGTATTATCCCTTCCCGAAGGGACAAAAAATTTTGTTGTATACTGTGATGCATCCAATCAGGGGCTCGGTTGTGTCTTGATGCAACAAGGTAAGGTTATCGTCTATGCCTCGAGACAGCTAAAGACCCATGAAGTAAACTGCACTACTCACGACCTCGAGTTAGGAGCGGTCGTCTTCGCACTAAAAATCTGGAGACACTACTCGTATGGAACGAAGAGCGTAGTGTACACTGATCATAAAAGCCTCCAACACATACTGAACCAAAAAGAACTCAACATGAGGCAACGTCGATGGGTTGAGCTACTTAACGATTACGACTGTGAAATTAGATATCACCCGGGGAAAGCCAACGTAGTAGCAGACGCCCTGAGTAGAAAGGAGTATTCTGGTCGAAGGACCAAGTCGTTGACGATGACTATCCATTCGCATCTATCCGCACAGATCAAAGAGGCTCAGGTGGAAGCCTTAAAGCCTGAGAACGTGACGGGAGAATCCTTGCGTGGAATGGATAAAAATTTGGAGGTTAAGAGTGACGGAGCCTACTACTTCATGGACCGAATCTGGACTCCACGCCATGGAGGTTTCAGAGACTTGGTCATGAGGGAAGCACACAACACACGCTACTCCGTCCACCCGGGTTCAGATAAGATGTATCTGGATCTCAAAAAGCTATACTGGTGGCCGAACATGAAAGCGGAGATCGCTACCTTTGTGAGTAAGTGCCTCACTTGCGCGAAGGTCAAGGTCGAATATCAGAAGCCATCAGGACTCCTCCAACAACCCGAGATACCGGAATGGAAGTGGGAGCGGATCACAATGGACTTTATAACCAAACTGCCCAAGACTGCGGGTGGATTAGATACCATTTGGGTCATCGTTGACAGGTTGACCAAGTCCGCACACTTCCTACCCATCAAGGAGACGGACAAGATGGAGAAGCTCACTAGAACATACATAAAAGAAATAGTGCGACTGCATGGCGGCCTTATATCTATTATCTCGGACAGAGATAGTAGATTCAACTCTAGGTTTTGGCAATCATTGCAATAGGCACTAGGGACGAGGCTGGACATGAGTACAGCCTACCATCCGCAGACCGACGGACAAAGTGAGAGGACGATCCAAACCTTAGAAGATATGCTGCGAGCTTGTGTGATCGACTTCGGGAAATTATGGGATACACACTTGCCTCTTGTGGAGTTTTCCTACAACAATAGTTATCATACGAGCATCAAGGCAGCTCCATTCGAAGCCCTCTACGGCCGGAAGTGCAGATCCCCATTGTGCTGGGCTGAGGTGGGTGACACGCAGTTAGCTAAAGGATGAGTTCCTGACAGCGCCCTCACTGGTCCGGAGATCATTCGAGAGACTACCGAGAAGATTGTACAGATACGTGAACGACTAAAAGCCGCTAGGGATTGACAGAAAAGCTACGCCGACAAACGAAGAAAACCCTTGGAATTCCGGGTGGGAGACCGAGTCCTTTTGAAGGTCTCGCCCTGGAAGGGCACGATACGCTTCGGAAAGCGTGGAAAGTTAAACCCAAAGTACATAGGGCCTTTTGAGATTCTCGCCAGGATTTGCCCTGTAGCTTACAAACTCAACTTACCCCACGAACTAAGCAACATACACCCTACCTTCCACGTCTCAAACTTGAAGAAATGCTTTTCCGACGAGACTCTCGTGATCCCTCTCGACGAAATCGAAGTCAATGAGAGCCTCAACTTCGTGGAAGAGCCTGCGGAGATTTTGGATCGGGAAGTAAAATGAACGAAGCAAAGTCGCATCCCAAACGTGAAGGTTCGGTGGAACGCCAAGCGGTGAGCTGAATTCACTTGGGAGCGTGAGGATCAAATGAAACTCAAATATCCTCATCTCTTTGCTTAGTAGTATTGTAATAACTTATCTGATTGAATTCTAAATTTCGGGACGAAATTCCCCTAACGGGGGGATGATGTGACAACCCAAATTAGTGTCGTTACAAATCTTCGTCTGCACTAACGGCATTGGTCATTATATACTATTTTCCGTGATGTTTGGAGTCGGCAATAAACAAAATAGTTATATGTCATAATATTATTATAAGTAATTATAACTCGTAAATGTTAACTCTGTTTAACTAAATAGAGTTGCATTACTTTTCAACCACTTCACCCGGGTAAAAAGTTTTAACCCCGTTAAACTTTAGCATCGAGTAGCCGTGTATCAAGTGCAATACCCGAGGCATATGAAATGAGTGTAAACAACATTTGAACACTCTTTTACCACACATTCACTCTCTCTCACTACTTTCTCTCTAGACCCGAACCCGACTCCAAAACCGCGAATTCCGGCTTCCAAACGTAAGGATTTATTCCCTATCTTATTCTAAACATACTTCATTGTAATTAGAGGCCAAAAATCATAGAAAATAAAGATCAAAAGGGAGTTTACGGCCTAAGAAGCCCCTTAGGCCGTAAACACCTAAAACTTTGCCAAAAGCCCCATTTTTCCTTCCTTTAAGCTTGGGTACTAATTAAGGGATTTACCTAGGGGAGTTTGGACATTAAAACATAAGAAATTGAGGCCTAAAATGGAGTTTACGGCCCAAGCTTATGCTTAGGTCGTAAACACCCAAAAACCTTGGATTTAAGTCCCAAAAACTTATATAGGGCATGTAAGGAAATTAGCTAAGACCCTAGGAAGTGTGTTGTACCATTAAACATCTCATTTTGAAGCCAAAAGAATAGTTTATGGCCAAGGCTATACTTGGGCCGTAAACTCCCCAATTTTTATGGCAAAATGTCCCAAAACTCCATCTAAGGCCTTCTAGTATTTATCTAAGGTGAAGGGAAGTGTGTTGTACCATTTAAACATCCATTTTGAGGGATTAAATGGAGTTTACGGCCCAAGCACAAGGCTTGGCCGTAAACTCCCCAAAATGTCACAAAATGAGGGTTTAAACCCTCCATATTAGTTCAAGACACTTGCTAAGAATTTAGGGAAGTGATTAAAGGCCTTAAACTTGCATTTTGGAGGACCACATGAGTTTACGGCCAAGCCTAGGGGGCTTACGGCTGTAAACTCCCAAGGAGTGGCCTTTGGGCCGTAAACTCCATGGGAGTGAGCTCATGGACCCTCCCGTAAATCTTTCTTGGCCTTATACAACTCCCGGGAACCCCTTCTAGGCCCTAAAACCCCGAAACGATGCTAGAATGCCCAATTACTTTAACGAAAGGCATAAAATGTCTAATTTATTGTAAAATGCATTTTTCATATGACATTAGGGTCCTAAAAAGGTGCTCAAGTCGTTATTTGGTACCAAACGCTCAACCGACACTTTTACCCGATTTACCCGATTCACCCGATTTACGCGATTTCAGGTGAGTTCATACCCCTTTAATGAACCTTTCAAATGTTTTATATGTTTTAGGGGGTGGATACAAGTCAATAATACATGTTTATGAAAATTCATACAAGTCATTTATTCATGTTACGGAAATTAATCACATGTGATTCACTATCCGTAGTTCAAATCACATGTGATTTATCACTATGCTTTATATAAAGGATTTTCGTTTTCAAAACCATTTCGGATAAAAGATGAACTTTCTAAATATTCCCTTTTGACAAGATTTTTATTAAATAAATTCCTTATAAAATGTAACCACACCAATATATTTATATAAATAAGGCTTGAAGGACTTAGGACTGATAGCTCGCCTTAATTCCTGTTCTTGTTTGATTGTGGGCATAGGGTATGTAACAGCCCGGAATCTCAGGTATTGTTAAAATTATGTTTTTGGAGTGTTTTAAGAGGGGACTCGGCGAGTTGGAACCTAGACTCGCCGAGTAGGATCGCAGACTTGGTCGCGGGTTCGCGACTGGACTCGACGAGTCCAGATATGGACTCGGCGAGTCTACGCTGTTTAGCGAAAACCCTAACCGTTCAGGTTTGGGACGTATAAAAAGGACTTATTGGCCGTCATTGTTCAGTTTAGCCTTCTGAGAAGAACCCTAAATCGATTGTGTGCATCTGGAGCAAGGATTATAGGCCATTGTTGATTATAGAAGAGTGGTTGTGCAAGGAAGAGAAGGGATTGGCTAAAGGAGCAGCAAGGGAGTCACATTCTGAGGATTGGGGACACAGAGAATACATCAGCCAGGTAAGAATTCGAGTATACTCTGCTATGTTGATGTGTTTATGGAATTAGGGTTTGTGGAACCCTTTTGTGATTAGATTGAATGCTACCCTAGTCCCCCAAACGATTGTGACTCTGTATTGGGACCTTTGGAGGTCCAGAATGTCCCATGCCTGTACATTTCGGGAATTGATGAAGGTTTTGGATTGGAATCCTTATGCCTTAGGTCAATATGTATGTTATGAATCATGGGGTGTATCATGAGCACCAAAATGAGGACCTTACGTGATGGACCAGTCTAGGAAGGCCAGGCCTATGAATGGTCGGAGCAGTTCTGCCATTAGAAAGCAGTTTGAGCGGTTGCATGGCATGGACTCGCCGAGTCCGATGAACAGACTTGGCGAGTAGCTTGAAGATTTACTGGGACTCGTCGAGTTGTTCTTCAGACTCGGCGAGTTGAGTCGGGGTGGCCCCGCGATTCTTCCAGGAGGAACTCGTCGAGTAAAAAGGGGATACTCGACGTGTAGAAAGGGTGTCTTAAGGAATCGGTGAGTTAAGGGCGAGTGGACTCAGAGTCGTTGAACTCGGCGAGTCTTGGGGTGACTCGGCGAGTTAGATCGCGGGTTGAGTGAAGTTCTGAGTATGGGGACTCGGCGAGTCATAGGGTTGACTCGGCGAGTAGGGTCAGTCAGGGGTTGACTTTGACCTTGTCTTTGACCAAGGATTTACCAGTGGTTCCAGGGGTATTTTGGTAATTGTTGTTATTGTTTGAGTTCAGTGCATTGGTGACTGTCCAGAGGTGGAGATCGTATCTGTGATCGGAGCAGCTTGAGCTATCTGTTCAGTCGGCAGTTTCGAGGTGAGTTATCCTCACTATATCGCTAGGGTTTATGGCACCAAGGCCGACCCTTTTTACCGGATGGAAATCCGGGTAGTTGTCATTATATGTTACAGGCCGGAAGGCATTACTATGTGGACCGGAAGGTCATGGCCTGGAAAGGCGTATGTATGCATTTAGTATGTTGACTGATTCATAGGGTAATGTTATGATAGTGACCGGCTAGACCGGTATCTTGTTAGAGTAATGCTATGATATGTAATCTGTTGATCGATTGTTGTCTATGAACTGCTATATGATTATTCGTTATGTTGTATATGCATTTTATGCTTATGGGCCGGAAGGCAATATATGTTATGGGCCGGAAAGCAATATCTTATGGGCCGGAAGGCAATATGTTATGGGCCGGAAGGCGATTATGTTGTGTGATGGACCGGAAGGTCGGCGTGGGTAGGACCGGAAGGTTTACCCAGCAGGGACGGAAGTCCCCTGAGACACATGGACCGGAAGGTCAGGGCCTGGAAAGGCGTAAATGTGGTTGCTATTCTGGGGGTATCTCACTAAGCTTTCGGGCTTACAGTTGTGGTTTTATGTTTTAGGTTCTCAAGAGTCTGTGGCAAGGCAAAGGCGTGATCGTACCGTTCCTCACGTTGGTGTTTTATGATATAAACCTGGGGAAAATACTTTGTTAAATAATGTATTGAAAACCTTTTTGTAACAATGTTATTAAAATGAGTGGTTTTGAAAAGTTTTAATTGTTTTGAAATTTTGGATGTTACAAGTTGGTATCAGAGCCTTGGTTTGAGTGAATTGGGGAAACATTCGTGTGACTCCAGTCTCAAATCGAGGAGGATTTTAAAAAGAGAAATTAAAATGGTTTTCAAAATTTAGTAAAAGGAGGACGCGGAGGTACGATCAGCCGGAGCCAGTAAGTAACCCCAAGATACCATACGTGATATTTGTTTTATTGAGCTTGATAGAACAGCATGCTAGAGTTAGGCTAGGGATCTTCAGGAATTCATGATAATGTTGCCTGATTTGTGATGCCTGTAGCCTAGGGTCCCTTATGGGATATTCTCAGTGTTCCTCTAGTGGTGAGGGTTGATAGTTGTTATGCATGTTCCCTAGGGTATTGTGGTAGTACTTCATACAAATATGGGTAGGTGTGGAAGGTAGTATGGGCCCGTACTACTGAAAGCACAGGACCCATACGCGTATCAGGGAAACCATGGTCTTTAGGGTAGGGTTGCGAGAGTTGGATCCCAGGATTGTGGGAAGTGTCTGAGATTGGTAGGGTGCCTTCAGTATGGAGATTTCGAGGCATGATGATAGTGGATCCGGATCAGGATCGGGAGCGGGGGAGCAAGTTCCGGGTGAATCGGTGCCGTCGGAGGTTATCGATCGGACGAGCACGAGCGAGCGGGATGCGAGGATTCGCGAGATCCTGCGTGATGAGGTTGCTGCATTGTTACGGGCTGAGTCGCCAGAATTGTTTGGGTCGATCAGGACCGCCATGGTTGAGTAGTTTGATGAGCGATATGAGGCTCTCGCAGAGACGGCTGCCGCGGCAGTTACAGCGGCTGTAGCAACGGCAAAGAGAGGAGCTAGTCGGGGTTTTCAGTATCGGGACTTCTATTATGCGAAGCCTCTCACATTCGATGGAGTTCAGGACCCGATTGCTGCTATGAGATGGTTATCAGACGCGGAGGGGTGTTTCTCCACGAGTTTATGCCCTGCTGATCAGAGGGTGAGGTGTGCTCTGGACCTATTGGTGGAGATTGACCATGGGGTCATATTCCGACGTGTAGAGGGCTGCGGTTTCAGGGGATCAGTTAAAGAGATGTTCAGTACTCGCTATGTTCCGCGAGATGAGAGGGAGAGATTTGCTCGGGAGTTCCTTGAGCTGAAGCAGGATTCGGAGTCGGTGACTAAGATCACCAGGATGTTTATTGAGAGGGCGATGTTTTGCCCTGAGTTCGCTTCGGAGCAGGCTCAGATGTCCTGATATCTGAGTATGCTCAAGAGGGATATCAGACAGTTCGTGTCTGCGCAGAGGTGTGAGACCTTGTTGGAGTTGCAGGAGGCCGCCATGTGGCGTGAGTTAGAGGTTGAGTTGCAGTTGCGTGAGCTGAGGCAGGCCCCGATGCAGTCGCAGTCGGCGCCGAAACGGTCCAGGACCGTAGATGTTAGAATGGGGGATCGGAGCGGCCACACTTGTGGGAAGTGTGGGAGGGGTTACACCGGAGCTTGCTGGTCCGGTGGTGCATGCCGCAAGTGCGGAAAGGAGGGACACGGTGCACGGGATTGTCAGCAGTCAGTGCCAATTCGGGATTTGAGGATTTGTTATCAGTGTCGGCAGGTTGGACATTTGAGGGTCAACTGTCCACAGCTTTCTGCAGGACCGGTGCAGGCTCTAGCACCGGCCACCTTGACGAGTTCAGGAGGAGGACAGGATGGAGCGGAGCCCCAAGGGCTCAGGGTCGTGCTTATCGGCTTGCGGCAGAGGGAGACGGAGCAGTGTCGGAGGCAGCTGCGGGTATGATGCTTTCTTGATGTCTTGATTGTCTTGCATTGATTGTGGCGTATTGTTTGTGCTGGTATCTTGTGTGGATTTCGATGCGGTATTCGTTGTTTCGCGGGTTTGGCATGGTTATGGATTGGTGCTTCAGGTTTTCGCTTTGGCATTCGTTGTTCCATGATGGTTTGGTATGGTTATAGTTTGGTGTTTTGGTGTCGGTAGCCTTGTGCGGTTTTCGATGTGGTATTCATCCTTTGGCAGGTTGTGGGTTTGGTTACGGGTTATTGTTGGGAATTCCGTTGGTTATCGTTCGTGAGGGTTGTTAGTGGAGATGCGGCACTGGGTTGAATGTCGGGTAGCATCTGCAGTCGTAGAGTGGATAATTGAAAGACCGGATTCTTTTGAGTGGATTGATCAGGGAGGAGATGTGTTTTGCTGAGGGTTGCTTATGCTTATGGGAAGCAGTCAGTGTGTAAATGTTCTCTTTGTGCAGGATTGTTCTGAAAGATCGTTAATGACGATCGGTGGCAGTTAGTCAGTGCTTTAGTGGGGGAGAATTGGAGAATTCTCCGGGAGATCGATGAGTATGTGAGGGTGCTTAGCTGTTGGGATTCAGCAGTGTTTGTCAGCTCAGAGTATAGGCCGACGAGAGCGAGTGTCGGGTATGCGGGGCGGGATACAGACCTAGGGCATTTGATTGTGGAGGCCTGAGAGAAGGCCGGGATCAAGCTTGAGTAAGTAACCAGGGTTATGCGATCAGAGTATTGGTATGTTTGAGGTACGTGATGGGTTGTACTGCATTAATCCCACGGGATTATGTTGTGCATATTTCTAGAGCTGGAACCGGAAGGTTCCCAGAGTTAGAACCTGAGGGTTCGCAGAGTTTGGGTGTACGGACCCACAGAGATATAGCCTCGAGTGGCTAGTATGTGTTATGAGAGTCGGTCCAGTCTTGCTGGAGACTCTGTTGGTATTGCTGGATCAGTTTGAGATTGCGGATTGTGTATGTTGCAGTGTGATTGCATTGGAAGGTCTGGCCCCGGATTAGTGATCTTGTTTAGCTGAGGCAGTGATTTTGATGAGTGGAGAGAGTGCATGGGATTGAGAGCCCCTGCAATGAGAACCAGAGTATGTGAATAGCGGTTACGCAAAAAGGGTGGTGTCGCTTGGGGCAAGCACCGTGGCACCGGTTGGAGTGGCATTATGGCCAAGAGGGTCCCTTGGAAGGAAAAGAGAAAGGTGTGTAACCCGAAGGGGAGTGCAAGTTCACGAGAATGAAAGCTGCAGAGCAGAGTTATGGTTAGAGTATTTCGAGTATGGCTTCGAGCATCGTGTTCGCGGCAGCGAAGTAGGAACCCATCCGGTTTGGGGATGTCTGTTGAGGCTCAGAAGGGATGCAGGGGGAGAGAGAATCTTAAATTCTCAGTGTGATTCTGATCAGAGTGTAGGGTGGATGTAGTGGTTCATCTTGGGAGGTGTTCGAGGATATCATCAGTGTATCAGGTCTTCCAACCTGAGGGTGTTGGGGCTAGTTCAGCATGTGTATGTGATGGCAAGAGGAGAACTTGTGAGAGTTGCTCTGAGAGTGAGAATGGATCTCTCAGTCGGTCCGGAATGGACAAAGTGGGCTTTGGATCGGGGATCCGGTGGTTCATGGTTTCCTAACCCTTATGGGTCGAGTGATCGTTGAGATTTAGAGCAGAGTTGCATCTTGGGTAATTTTCGGTTACAGAGAGTGATGTGCAGTACAGAGATCGTGCTTCAGTCGACAGAGCAGATTCGACAGAGCCGACAGGGAAAGTTATGCAGACAGACGCCGGTCCGAGCTTAAGTTTCAGGTCAGCGACCTCGTACTCCTGAAGGCCTCTCCTTGGAAAGGAGTGATTCGCTTCAGGAAGAGAGGCAAGTTGGGGCCCCGGTACATTGGGCCATCAGGGATCGGAAGATCAAGGTTCTGAGGAACAAGGAGGTACCTTTGGTATTGGTTCAGTGGCAACATCGGAAGGGATCGGAAATGACTTGGGAGCCGGAACGTGAGATGCGGGAGCAGCATCCGGAACTATTTTCAGAGTGAGACTTCGAGGGCGAAGTCAAATCCTAGTGGGGGAGAATTGTAACAGCCCGGAATCTCAGGTATTGTTAAAATTATGTTTTTAGAGTGTTTTAAGAGGGGACTCGGCGAGTTGGAACCTAGACTCGCCGAGTAGGATCGCAGACTTGGTCGCAGGTTCGCGACTGGACTCGACGAGTCCAGATATGGACTCGGTGAGTCTACGCTGTTTAGCGAAAACCCTAACCGTTCAGGTTTGGGACGTATAAAAAGGACTCATTGGCCGTCATTGTTCAGTTTAGCCTTCTGAGAAGAACCCTAAATCGATTGTGTGCATCTGGAGCAAGGATTATAGGCCATTGTTGATTATAGAAGAGTGGTTGTGCAAGGAAGAGAAGGGATTGGCTAAAGGAGCAGCAAGGGAGTCACATTCTGAGGATTGGGGACACAGAGAATACATCAGCCAGGTAAGAATTCGAGTATACTCTGCTATGTTGATGTGTTTATGGAATTAGGGTTTGTGGAACCCTTTTGTGATTAGATTGAATGCTACCCTAGTCCCCCAAACGATTGTGACTCTGTATTGGGACCTTTGGAGGTCCAGAATGTCCCATGCCTGTACATTTCGGGAATTGATGAAGGTTTTGGATTGGAATCCTTATGCCTTAGGTCAATATGTATGTTATGAATCATGGGGTGTATCATGAGCACCAAAATGAGGACCTTACGTGATGGACCAGTCTAGGAAGGCCAGGCCTATGAATGGTCGGAGCAGTTCTGCCATTAGAAAGCAGTTTGAGCGGTTGCATGGCATGGACTCGCCGAGTCCGATGAACAGACTCGGCGAGTAGCTTGAAGATTTACTGGGACTCGTCGAGTTGTTCTTCAGACTCGGCGAGTTGAGTCGGGGTGGCCCCGCGATTCTTCCAGGAGGAACTCGTCGAGTAAAAAGGGGATACTCGACGTGTAGAAAGGGTGTCTTAAGGAATCGGTGAGTTAAGGGCGAGTGGACTCAGAGTCGTTGAACTCGGCGAGTCTTGGGGTGACTCGGCGAGTTAGATCGCGGGTTGAGTGAAGTTCTGAGTATGGGGACTCGGCGAGTCATAGGGTTGACTCGGCGAGTAGGGTCAGTCAGGGGTTGACTTTGACCTTGTCTTTGACCAAGGATTTACCAGTGGTTCCAGGGGTATTTTGGTAATTGTTGTTATTGTTTGAGTTCAGTGCATTGGTGACTGTCCAGAGGTGGAGATCGTATCAGTGATCGGAGCAGCTTGAGCTATCTGTTCAGTCGGCAGTTTCGAGGTGAGTTATCCTCACTATATCACTAGGGTTTATGGCACCAAGGCCGACCCTTTTTACCGGATGGAAATCCGGGTAGTTGTCATTATATGTTACAGGCCGGAAGGCGTTACTATGTGGACCGGAAGGTCATGGCCTGGAAAGGCGTATGTATGCATTTAGTATGTTGACTGATTCATAGGGTAATGTTATGATAGTGACCGGCTAGACCGGTATCTTGTTAGAGTAATGCTATGATATGTAATCTGTTGATCGATTGTTGTCTATGAACTGCTATATGATTATTCGTTATGTTGTATATGCATTTTATGCTTATGGGCCGGAAGGCAATATATGTTATGGGCCGGAAAGCAATATCTTATGGGCCGGAAGGCAATATGTTATGGGCCGGAAGGCGATTATGTTGTGTGATGGACCGGAAGGTCGGCGTGGGTAGGACCGGAAGGTTTACCCAGCAGGGACGGAAGTCCCCTGAGACACATGGACCGGAAGGTCAGGGCCTGGAAAGGCGTAAATGTGGTTGGTATTCTGGGGGTATCTCACTAAGCTTTCGGGCTTACAGTTGTGGTTTTATGTTTCAGGTTCTCAAGAGTCTGTGGCAAGGCAAAGGCGTGATCGTACCGTTCCTCGCGTTGGTGTTTTATGATATAAACCTGGGGAAAATACTCTGTTAAATAATGTATTGAAAACCTTTTTGTAACAATGTTATTAAAATGAGTGGTTTTGAAAAGTTTTAATTGTTTTGAAATTTTGGATGTTACAGGGTAGTTGGTATCCGTCCGACTGTCTTTGATTTCTTACTTATCTATCATATATCTTTTTGTTGGATACGAGTATTTTCAATTTCATTAAATGTTTAAACCACTAGATTGACAAGAATCATACGCACTAAGTTAACTATAATAGGTATAGTTAAGGCCACTATTACTCGCTATAGCTACTACTCTACACACTATAATACACTCTATAATGATACTATATACTAATATGAGAACATACTAGGAGTATACAAAAGACTACTACGCTATAATACAAGAGAAAACACTAATCAAGAGATAACACACTAACCCACTACGAGATACTCTATTCGCTACGCACTACGCCCAGAGTCTTCTGGCAAGAAGACGACGCTATATGTATAGATCTATACGGGGCAGACGCTATTACATCCCGACTGATAACTTCAGTCTGAGCCGTACAGGCCCAGGGATGCCGCTACTTCACTACACTGTGTATGACCGGGAAGGTCATGGGATCCTCTATTACTCACACTATCGATAACATACCAGAAATACACTATAACCACACTAAAATGCTAAACAAAAAGCTAAAGTTAATATCCCGAAGTAAACAAGTATTTAATACTAAAGAAAGATTGCACCACTATTATGGACTTCATGCATAACTTACCATATTGCATTACTTATTGGAAACCCACTATTATACTGTCACAATGAATGTCTTCTTCAATGATGAAAATTACATGTTTCTTAAAGGTTTTTCACTTACAAAGTATTTCTGGAAAATATAGGATTTTCTAAGTTTTCTACTACTTATGACTGTAAATTTCAGCTTTTCATACTACCGGTTCTAATGCTTTTTATACAAAAACTCACACTAAACTCTTATGAACTCACCAGCTTTATGCTGATATTCGTTTTCAAAATAACTTGTATCCTCAGGTCAAAGATAGACAGGCACAGGTGCAGCATTTTTGGAGTAGGTGGAGCATACAAGATCCATCTCTTACTTTTGATTTACTTTTGGTGTTTGTTGAACAATACGAAACACGTTTGTAATTAAATTCAATATGTAATGCAATGGTTGTATGTTTCTTGTTTTTACTATTATGCAATTGTGATGATACTGTACATGACGTCCTCCACCCCGAAACGTGTTTCCGCCGTTATCGGTTTTGGGGTGTGACATGAGTGATTTGTTTGTGGGTTGAAGTTACGACTGAAATGTGATTTGTTGAAATCTTGGTTTTTGCGAAAGGAATGAGGTGGTAGTCGATTGAATTGTTTGCTGACAAGAGCGATTGCCTTTTGAAATTCTTCTTCATCATCATACTCTCTATCAGCTTTGTATGACTACGGTGAAGTATCATACGAGGGAGTGTAAGATTGGTTTTGTGGGGTTTGTGCTATGAGAGCCAGAGGTCCTCCGAAGTCAGCATAATCTTTAAGTATCGTGGATTCCTGTGCTTGGAGTTCCCCATAGAGTTTGTAGAGTGATAAGGAATGAATCTTTCTATCACCTTGGACTATCATTTTGGCCATGGTCCAATGTCTTCCCAAGCCATTAAGGAACTGAATGAGTCTTCCAAGCTTTCACCAGTGTGAGCTTTGAAGTTGTTGAACTCATTGAGTGCAATTGTGAGCTTCTTGTCTTGAGCTTGCTCTGAGCCTTCGTACAGATTTTTTAGAACATCCCAGATCTCTTTTGCCGATTTGCAATTTATGATAATATCAACATTGTCAGGATCAACTCCACATGAGATTTCATAAAAATCAACATCATCATTTTCTATTTTATCTAGATCGTCCTTTGTGTGGCGACTCATGGCTGGTTGACCTCCTCCAAGTCTTGTTGTAGCTCCGTCAGTTTGGAGTGGTGTAAGGACTGGAACATGTGGTCCTTCTTCTATGGATTGCCATACATCTCTACCAAGTCTTCTTAAGTATTTTTCCATTCTTAGAACAAGTGATGATATTCATTTGCAACCAGTATTGGGGCTCGATTTGAACCACACACATTGTTGGAAATATTCAGGGATAACGATTGTGCCATGTTTTGAAGTTTTTTTTGTTTTTAGAAATGAGCTTCAGTGGTATAGAAGGCTCTTTGAAAAAACAAAGTTCCGATTTTCAAAAAGTAACCACTATGGCTCTGATACCAATTGTTGAGAGAAAAACTTTGAGACACACTTGAACAAACATTAGAACAAGTATATAGCGGAATAGTTAATCTCGAAGGATCTAAAAGCTCAACAATAATATTAAGAGTTAGAAGTTAGAGACTTAGTTGCGGAAAAGTAATGAAATGTAAATGACAACAATTGTTATATCAAGTATACACATAAGCTGATTCATAACGAGGAGTGCATTCAAACCAAGTTAATAAGTGAGATCAAAGTTAGTGATTATGTCACAGAGGACTTGCTCCGAGGAGAGATTGTGATTGATTAAGAGAGTAAGAAGATTGAATAAGTAAGATAGAAAGAGAACTTTGAGATGTGTATTAGAATTCGATGCGATTTTTAATACATGAGCATGAGCTCTATTTATAGAGACTCAAAAAGATAACAGATTTACAACTCTAAGAGTAGGCATGCAAGGCATACTAGACAATAGTGTGTTTTACAGAAAAGACAAATTTAAACTAGATAGAGAGTGTGGTTCTGAAGACTTTGGTTGATGATTGCTGATGAAGCTTGCTTGATTGCGGTGGCTTGGAGGCTACGATAGCTGATTGTTCAAGAGGGTCACTTTTTTGCTTCAACAAAACAGTTAAGACCTTGGCTCATATCTCAGATCTAGACTCTCTAATAGCTCTTAACCCATAAAGTCAAGGACTTTAAGCCTTTGCATGGCTGGAAAGGCCCCAAACACACAAAACACTCACCCTCTTATGAAAAAAAAGCATATATCCCATGCATGACTTGATACGAACGTCCAAGATAGGATTTTTATGACTCTACACCACTTAATATACTCAAAGGGGGTGGATCATGGTCTCTAGAGTACAATATCACATAAAGTCTCCATCTTTTGGGACAAAACCCTAGAATACTCTACTAATATGAAAAAAAACAAAAGAATAAGAAAGCTCTGAGCTTTATACCTCAAAATGAAGCTCTACACTAAGATAAGCCCAGATCCAAGGCCTAAAATCACACTCCTTCTTCTTCAAGACTCGCTCTTCACTCCAAAGAAACTCAAGAATGCTCCCAAGACTCTCTAATGCACTCACATGCTCTAAGAACGAAAACTAGGGTTTAGGAGGGTTGGTGACTGAGAATGGTGGCTAGTGATAAGTTAAAAACTAACTTGAAGATCGATTAGATCTATAAAACAGGTAAAGAAATAAACAATCAAACAGCAAGATAACAAGAACGGATCAAAGATGCCGAATGCTTAATAAACAATCCTCAGAAGAGCTCGATAAAGAACTACTACTGTAGAGGATTAAAGGGTTTACAAGAACGATAAAGAAATCTGTAAACTATCGTAATTGCTATCGTCTTCTAGATCCTTTTTCTAACATGCATGCAAGCACATTATTAAATAGTAAACCCTACAAGCTCACGGTTGGACAGGCCTAAACCGGAGCACAAAACTTGGACTATAAACGAGCCCAAAGACGCAATACAAATAAATCTGCTACCCAACAATCTCCCCCTTTGCGTCAATTGGAGCGAGATCATTACTTCTTGCTTGGGCCAGCAGAGGCAGGGACCTTCTTCTTTACAGTCTGAAACAGACGCGAGATAAGGGCAAGGATCGTTTGTCTGAATCGGATGTACCACTGAATCATGTCGTCAAAGTATTTGATATCATCCGCTGCATTTTCTTTACACCTGTGGATGATCCCCAACACATGCTCAAGACAAGCAGTGGTATAAAGATGTTTATCTGCTAAGGCAAAGAGACATTTTTGTCCTTCAGCCCTAGTGAACATGACCGAATTTCACCTTGAGTCAATCTTTCCCATCTTCATCTGGTTCAGATCACTGGCTTAGCCAATAGGAGATATCTTCGGTTTCTTCTTGAAGACATTGGCAATCTCCTGATCCATCAGGGCTACCTCCATGATATAACATACCAACATTCTCTTGAGATGGTCAATGATTGGAGCATATTCAGCTTCATTCGTCAAGAGGATGTTGTGCAGAACAATCCAGTCATGGGGGTTAAGGTTCGGTAGATCTGCTAAAGATATGAGATGTTCGGTTTTTGCAGACCCTCGGATCACCCTGAACCGAACATTGATGAATCTCCCTTCAGAATAAGGCTTCAGAACCCGAATGTTGACTATCTTCTGAGCGCTCCAGGTTTGATATTATGGTTGAGCAGCCTTCAGATAGAACTCGATCAGTTCCCGATCAACCTCCAGATGAGGATGAGGGACTTCGGCAACGCAGGCGAAGGCATGAAAGATGAACGCCTTTCGGGTTAAGGGCATGTCAAACTGCGAGTCGACAGAGTTGTAGCAGTCGAAGGAGATCACCAGTTCGAGCCATAGGATGCTCGGAGTATGGATAGCCTCCTTAATCATTCTCTCTCGAGTCCAAGCAGGGAAAAGAGTCTTCCTGCTCTCGAGGAGATCGTGGGCTTCTTTTTGTCTGCGTTCAGCTTCTTCAGCTTCTCGCGCCACACGAATATTATCATCATCAACATTGCGATGACTTTTGCGTTTAAGAAACTCGGCAATGGTTTCTTGATCATCTTCCTCTTCTTCCTCAGCTATCTTCTTTCCTTTATCCTTCACACCCGAACCAGAAGTTTGACCTATAGGAGGAGGTTCGGTTGTGTGGGCAGCTTTTGAGGAAGGAGGTGGTTTCGATCCAGACTTCATTTCTCCCCCTTGTTTCGGAGTGGACACGAAACTAGGTAGCCCTTCTATTTTACTGAGCAGGTCCAGGGCAGGAGCGAGTTTTTAAGCAAGGGTTCGCCTCACCGAATGGTTCAGGATCGGATCGTGCGCTTCCAGGATGTTGGATATGGCTGAGTGTACATCCGAAACACACGTCTTGATGACCTCCCGTTCGGATCGAAGAGCGTCAAGTTGTTGCTGAGAGTTGGAAAGCTGAGCACTCTTGACCTTGAGGGCGGTGGTTTTGCTTGCAAGAACGTCCATCAACAAGTTTTCTGCAGCCAGATCCTCTTGGAGTTTAGAGAGGCGCTCGTAGATAGAGGCATGAAGGGCCGAGTTGTCATCATTGATTGATTGGCGAAGGGTAGCAAACGACTTTAACTCCATGGAGACGAACGTGGCCAACTGTTCAACAATTGGTTCCAACGTTGTCTTTGTAGCATTGGCACTCTCCTGTAAGGACTTTAACAGGGTAGAGGCGTCTGAGAATAGTTTATCGACTTTTTCGGTCGCAGCCTCACAAGCTTTCGTCGAGGCATCTATGGCGGCAGTGGCAGAAGCGACTGAATCTTGTTGAGCCCTGGAGAAGGCATCAACAATCTTCTGAAGAGCAGCTTCAGAGAGAGATGACTGAGAATTGGAGGAGGAAGCAATGAGCAAATCGACCTTCTTATGCAACTCCTTAATATGCTTCTTTGTTACTGGAGCATCCTCATCATCGTCGCTTTGCACCTGAAACGGACTGAAATAGACCGAATCAAATTGCATGTTCTCCCCGCCAAGGAAAGGGTTATCTCTGTCAGAGGCATGACCTGGAGATGGTGGTGGTGGTGAAGCTGGTGGTGTTGTGGTGTGGGTGGGTTCAGGTTGAGTTTGAGGAGGGGTAGGTTCGGTTGGTGTTTGAGTAGGAGTAGGTTCGGGTGGTTGTTGGGTTTCGGTTGTGTGTATGGGTTCGGGTGGTGGTTCGGTTGCATTGGTATGAACCCCTGTATCAGATACGTTGGTTGTGACCTTTGCAGTAGCTGTTGTGGTTGTATCAGTGAAAATGGGTGGTGGTATAGGGAAAGAGGTTTTAGGAATGTTGGTAGTGGGGGTTATGGTGGGAATGGAAGTGGGAATTGTTTGAGTGGGAGAGGGAATTAGTGAGTTATGGATTTCCATGTCAGGGGTAGGTGATCTGGGTGGGGTGTTGCCTCTTGGAGGGGTGTTGCCTCTTTGAGAGTCGTCCAAATCCGAACTCTCACCTTCCGACTCACTGGAAGAGGAAGCGATAATGAGCTTTCGCTTAGGTTGAGTCTTTCGCCTCTTCTGCTACGGGGACTGAGCAGCTTTAGGAGCCTTCCTCTTTTTAGGAGAAGGGCCTTTAGCCCCTTTCGCCACTTGCTTCCCTTTTTCTACCTTTTTGCCTCTATGAACAGGCTTATCAGCATCGTGAATTGACTTGAGCATCTCCAGTGTGAGATCCCTCGGACCAGACTGCTTAAATTCCTTGTAAGTCCGGATGATCCTGCTATCACTTGGAACATCACCGTACATGGTCTCCGGAATGGAACCAATGAAAGAGAACTTCGATGCATCTGAGACGATGATCTTCGTGGTATGGAATGTACCAATCGAAGACATCGATGCACCGGCAACAGTGGGAACATCGTGCTTATCCATCGCCCACTTAGTAATGATTGTCCAAAACCGTGCATACGACACCTCAGAATGTCGTGAAGAGGAGGATAAACTCTGGATGAGTTGTTGCCAGAGAACCAACCCATAGTCGATGTTGACGCCGTTGTAAACCCCATACAGAATGGATAGGAAGAGTCGACTAGAGTCGTCTGAACCGGAGCTCCGTTCTGAAAGACCCTTGAAAAGGACAGTGAACATGCCATTCCACTGTGGCGGCAAACACGATTTTTTAAACTTTGCGACGGAGGTGAGCACCTCCGTGTACCCCATATTATAGAACATACTGTAGAGATGACCCAACGGAATGGTCTCCGGATTAACCTTTGAAGGATCAGCTACAAACCCTAGCAGTAAGCCAAATCGTTGCTTGGAAATCGAGGCTTTGTGATCAGAAACCTCAAAGAAGATTCTATCGACTGCTTTGTCATAATGTGCAGTCGCATAGATCTGCGATAAAAGCTCCATGGGCACTGATTCCACCCGTGAAAGTGTAGGTGCTATTGGGGAATACTTCAGGCACTCGATGATTGGGAACATGTAGGAGTCGTACGCCTGAGGGGTTAAATCGATCACCAAACACTGCTGAGGGCGAATGGGAAGGATGTGAGAAGTAGCGTGAACAGACGATGATTATGCCATTGTTGAAGTTGGGAAGAAGATGATGAACAGTAAGGGTTTTAGGGAATTTTTGCTCTCTTGGATATTTGGACGCAGTAAAGAGGTAAATGGGAGAGGAGGTCGCCTTTTATAGTGGTTTGCAGAAGAGAGAAAAATATGTTCAAATCTTCCATCGAAATACGAAAGGTTTTCCCCAGAATTTGACTGATGCGTGACAGTTAAGGTAAGCGATGATCACGCATGAGAGAGAATGTCAGATTCCTTGGAACGCGCCGCTCAACAAGCGCCATTTCTGAAGAAACCGTTTCAAATTCACACGCGTCTTGCTGTGCCAGAGAGGAACCACTTCAAATTCGCACACGCGTCCACAATGTCAGTTAAAGAATTGACGTTTCAAATTCGCATGCGTTCCCTTTTTACCGCCGGTTGAAATTCAATCCATAAGACTCCCGCCTGAGTCAGCAACTCTTCATCTTATCCTTGTAACGGCATCTTTTGAATGATATGCCCACGTGGATTTATTTTGACCACGTCTTTATAATTACTCTCCGATCCAATGAAAAAGCCTATAATTATTAGAACTAGAATTTTGGAAAATCAAAGATTTTCATGCTAAGGGTGTAAAAAGAAAAGAAATAAAGCAAATCTTTTTAGAAATAAATGTGATGTCAATAATGACACGAAACAAGTGATCCCGGGCACGAATCTCTTCCTTCAAAGTCAAGAGAGACCTTAAAGTGTTAATGTGGTTTCCCGTTGAATAACGATCAAACACTTATTGAGAAGTGTTGAAAGGCTTCTTTTAATTATGCTCTTGAGGGTGGCTTTAGCTTTGATTCAACAATCCTAATCTCGAAATAAGATAGAAAGTGAACAAAGTACTTGTGAGACCGGTGTAGTCTGTTGAACAAGTAGGTTTGAGATAATTTTAAAGTGGCTTGGAAAATAAAAAATATCAAAAAAAATTAAAACTGGATCCCAAGGGAATAAATGTTATGGTGTTTAACAATTTCATAGGAATCACACAAAAAAACTTGAGATTTCATGAGGATACGTCCGTCAATTTATTAGTGAAAACTTGAGCAAGTTAATTGTTCACCGTCAATTCAAATTTGGTATTGAATGTTGGGTTTCACTCAACTCGTAGTGGCATGAAACTAAGATCATAAACACAGTTTTTGAGTAACCATAAACCTCAGTGGTAATTTCTGAGAGTCTCAAGGGTTATAGTGATGAAACGAATTGAATGGAGAAAAGTAATGGAGATGGTGTAAGAAAGAAAAGTACCTCTGCTATAAAAGTAGGACCAAGCAGAAAACTCTTATCTCATGTGAGAAGAGAGTTCGGTAGCTCTTGATTAGAATAAATGTGATAGCCTAATTGGGAAGACAAGGTTTGTGTATACCAAGTCATTAAGGCTGTTATTCAGAATCTGATGAGGCTTTGGGCACATACAGCAACATGCTTCTAGGGACACTTAACTAATCCATCAAACATATCCCCATAAACGAACGAACACACATATAAAAATTACAGACAAAAAGCAAGTGAAGAACAAAATATTTTTGGAGTTTTGATATATAAAAAAAATAAGAAAAATAGGACTAAGAAAGAAAATAAAATAAAAAAAATAAACTTTGGAAAAGAAAAGAAAAACAAAAAAACTTTGGAACCGAATCCGAGCGCTCGGTTGGTTTCGATTTTGAAAAATTTTGAAAAACCGAACCCGAGCGTTCGGTTGGTTTTGGTTTTGAAAAATTTTGAAAAACCGAACCCGAGCGTTCGGTTGGTTTCGGTTTTGAAAAATTTTGAAAAACCAAACCCGATCGTTCGGTTGGTTTTGGTTTTGAAAAATTTTGAAAAACCGAACCCGAGCGTTCGGTTGGTTTCGGTTTTGAAAAATTTTGAAAAACCGCACCCGAACCTTCGGTTGGTTTCGGTTTTGAAAAATTTTGAAAAACCAAGGAATTTAGACTTTCAAAAAGAAATACTTTTGACAATAAGATAAACAACTTTGTACATGAAATTTACAACCAAGAAAACTACCTTTGAAATGATGAGCGAGTGCAGATGATTCAACCGAACCTGAACGTTCGGTTTATTTCGCTTCTTACGTTTGAGATCGAGAGGTAGTTTGAGGTACTGATTCTGATTCCATCATACCTAGCCCTTGTAGAATTTTGTTGAATGAGGCTTCAGGAAGAGCTTTGGTAAAGACATCAGCCAGTTGATCAGTGGTTCTAACAAAGTGGACTTCAACATTTCCATCTTCCACATGATCTTTGATGAAGTGATACCTCAGTGCTATGTGTTTGGTCTTTGAGTGTTGCACTGGGTTATGACAGATCCTAATTGCACTTTCAGAGTCGCAATATAGTGGGATCTTTTTCATATTGATTCCATAGTCTCTGAGTTAACTCTGGATCCAAATCACTTGAGAGGTACAGGATGCAGCTGCAATGTATTCTGCTTCAGCTGTGGACAAAGACACACACGTTTGTTTCTTCGATTGCCAACTTCCCGTCAAGGAATTGGCAGCCTCCAGTGGTGCTTTTCTTGTCGAGTCCACAACCTCCAAGGTCTGCATCTGAGTAGGCCTGAACGAAGAAGCCTGAATTGGATGGATACCATAGACCTAAGGAGGTAGTTCGCTTGAGATATCATAGAATGTTCTTCACTGCAAGCATGTGGGGTTCGCGTGGGTTCGCCTGAAATCTAGCACAGTAACAAACAGAAAACATTATGTCAGGCCTGCTAGTAGTGAGATACATCAGTGAGCCTATCATCTGACGATAAAGCGTAATATCAACAGTCGGTTTGTCCGGGGATGGGGTGAGCTTGGTGCCGAACGTCATTGGAACTTTAACTTTGGAATCTCTCATCATGCCAAATTTTGCAAGGAGAGTCTTCGTATAAGCTTCATGATTGATAAAGATGCCTTTAGGTCCCTGTCTAATATTTAAACCAAGGAAAAAGTTAATAGGACCCATTGAGCTCATTTCAAATTTAGTCTCCATCAGCTTTCTGAATTCAGCTGTTAGGCTAGGATTCGTTGAGCCAAAGATGATATCATCGACATAAATTTGAACGATCATAAGGTGATTACCTTCCTTCTTGCGAAATAAGGTTGGGTCAACCGAACCTTGTTTGAATTTGGACATCTTTAAGAATTTAGTCAGTGTTTCATACCAGGCTCTTGGAGCTTGTTTTAGTCCATACACGGCTTTATCCAAAATATAACAATGATTAGGATACCTTTCATTTACGAAGCCAGGAGGTTGCTCCACATACACAGTTTCTTCGAGTTCACCATTGAGGAATGCACACTTGACGTCCATTTGGTAAACCTCAAAGTTTTTGTGGGCAGCATAGGCTAGAAATATTCTTACTGATTCAAGCCTAGCTACAGGAGCGAAAGTTTCTTCATAGTCAATCCCTTCCTCCTGACAGTATCCTTTTACGACCAGACGAGCTTTGTTTCGAATTACGTTTCCTTCCTTGTCCATTTTGTTCCTAAAGACCCATTTAAGACCAACAACCGAGGCATTTGGAGGAGTTGGAATAAGACGCCAGACTTTGTTCCTTTCGAATTCGTTCAGTTCATCTTGCATAGCTTGAACCCAATCTGAGTGATCAAGAGCAGTGTTAACTGTCTTTGGTTCAACTTTTGATACGAATGAGTTAAACATGCATAATTTGACTTTTGAAAACAAGGAAGTCTGTTTTGCCTTAAGTTGTGATCGGGTCAGAACTTTTTCAGATACATCACCCACAACTTGAGAGACTAGATGATCTTTTGTCCATTTGGTGAGAGGAGGGTAGTTTGGATCAAAGTTTGGATCTAATTCAGCGTTTATCATTTCTTCTGGTTCGGACTGGCTTTCATAGTCGTAAGACATATCAGCATGCTCCCCCTCGGTAGATGATCTTACAGGAACGTCTTGAGAAACTTGAACTTCAGGGGTTTCTTGTGGTGCTAAGCTTTCGGGCGTTGATGCACCTTCGGATGATGAGGCACTTTCGGTTGGTGTGGTACTTTCAGTTGGCAAAGTGCTTGGCTCCCCCTCAACTTGTGAGCTTGGCTGGGATGATGATGTTAGATTCTCCCCCTCGACTGAAGCATTGGGTGATGGAGAAGCGTCAGAACTCGATCCTCCTTCGTTCATTCTTCTTGCAGCATCTTCTACAATTTGCTTCATATGATCGACCTTGTTGTCTGCTGTGCCTGCTTCTGAGAGAGTGGCCTTCTCTGGTTCATCAAATAGCTCCATGAACTTCTCATATAGATTAGAAATCGAGGCTGTGACTTGGCCAGTATGAGGAAAGATTTCCCTAGCTGTGTTTTCGTTGGCCTTTAGCTTTTTGATAAAGCTATCATCAAAAGTCACGTAGTAAGTTTCTTCTATTCTCCTTGAACGCTTGTTTAATACCCTGTACGCTTTAGAAGTGAGAGAATAGCCCAGAAATATTCCTTCGTCGGCTTTGACATCAAACTTGTTTCGGTGTTCTTTGGAATTGAAAATGAAACACCTTGAACCGAACACATGGAAGAACTTCACATTTGGCTTCCTATTGTTGATAATCTCATAAGGAGTGAGCGTGAATCGCTTGTTGAGATATGACCTGTTCTGTGTAAAACAAGCAGCAGAAATAGCATCAGCCCAAAAATAAAGAGGTAAGGAAGCGAAACTTAACATGGTTCGGGCTGCTTCACACAAAGACCGGTTTCGTCTTTCGACAATCCCGTTTTGTTGAGGAGTATAGGGAGCTGAGAAGTTGTGACTAATTCCCTTTTCCGCCAGGAATTCTTCGAATTCTCTATTTTTGAATTCCAGACCATTGTCACTTCTGATGTTGCGAACGAACTTTTTCAGTTGTACTTCAATCTGCTTGATGAACACTTTTAGCTGATGATCGAGTCGCTTCAGATTTAAGCTTTAAAAAGAACACCCATGTAAAATGCGAAAAGTCATCAACAATAACAAGAATATACTTGCTACCACCGATGCTTTCGATAGATGATGGACCACACAAATCAATATGAAGTAATTCTAGTGGTTCAACAACTTTAGTGTTTATTATAGATGGATGACTTTGACGACTCTGCTTCCCCATTTCACATGCGGCACACAGATGGTCTCTATCGAACTTGAGCAGTGGAAGACCTCGAACATGACCTCCAGTGACAAGTTTGTTGATGTCCTTAAAGTTAAGATGAGAGAGCCTTCGGTGCCACAGCCAGCTTTCGTCAGATTGCGCTTTTGATAACAAGCAGATAGCTGGGTTTCCTTTGATGGGTTTGAGGTTTAGAGGAAACATTTCACCTTTACGCTCCGATTTGAGAATAACTATTTTCGTCTTCTTCTCAATTATTTTAGAACCCTCATCGTCGAATGAGACTTTGAGACCGGTACCTCCAACAAGCTGAGATACACTGATGAGGTTGTGTTGTAGCCCTTCCACATATGCAACCTTCCTTATCGTGAAATCACCATTAGTAATCATTCCATATCCTTTTATGGTGCCGAAGGAGTTGTTTCCAAACTTGACGTTTCCACCATTTGAAGATCGATTAGATCTATAAAACAGGTAAAGAAATAAACAATCAAACAGCAAGATAACAAGAACGGATCAAAGATGTCGAATGCTTAATAAACAATCCTCAGAAGAGCTCGATAAAGAACTATTACTGTAGAGGATTAAAGGGTTTACAAGAACGATAAAGAAATCTGTAAACTATCGTAATTGCTATCGTCTTCTAGATCCTTTTTCTAACATGCATGCAAGCACATTATTATATAGTAAACCCTACAAGCTCAAGGTTGGACAGGCCCAAACCGGAGCACAAAACTTGGACTATAAACGAGCCCAAAGACGCAATACAAATAAATCTGCTACCCAACAGCTAGGAATGAGGCCATCATATCCTTTAAATAGGGGGTCTCACCCTAAATTAGGATTTTCACTCTGAACCTAGTACACCCAGCGTACCCTCTGGTACGCCCTTCCTACTAGGTGGCTTCCGCGTCAAAAGCACGCATATGAGTACGCTGAGCGTACACTCGCATACGCCCCGCGTAATCATTTACCACCTTTTCTCATAAAGGGACTAACATGGTCAAATACTCAAAAGACCAAGGGTTACGAGGTATACCTGATCTCGGGATGTTACAATTCTCCCCCACTAGGATCAGACTTCTCCCTCGAAGTCATGCTCCGAAAATAAATCGGGATACTCCTCTCGCATTTCTAACTCTATCTCCTAAGTCGACTTGGACCCTCTACGATGTTGACACTGCACTCGAATTAGGGCACCTCTTTGTTGCTTAGAACCTTCACCTTCAGATCCAAAATCGTGATCGGCCTCTCGATGTTATTTAGGTTCGTGTCCACCAGAATGTCTTCTAGGGGTACCACTGTCGTCTCATCGGCTATACACTTCCTCAACTGGGACACGTGGAAGGTGTTATGAATCTGACTCAACTCTGCAGGTAGCTCCAACTGGTAAGCTACCCTACCCACTCTGGCGGTCACTCTGAAAGGACCGATGTACTGGGGCCCCAACTTGCCCCGCTTCCGGAATCGGATCACCCCTTTCCATGGGGATACCTTCAAGAGTACAAAATCCCCGACCTGGAACTCCAGCTCTGATCGCCGCCTGTTTGCATAACTTTTCTGGTGACTCTGGGCATCAGTAACCTCTGTTTAACCTACTGAATCTGCTCAGTCATCTTCAGCACTATCTCAGTGCCACCCGTCACTCGCTGTCCTACCTCTCCCCAACAAATAGGAGTCCCACACCTCCTCCCATAAAGAAGCTCAAAGGGAGGCATACCAATACTCGAGTGATGGCTGTTGTTGTAAGAAAACTCAGCCAAGGGAAAATAAGTGTCCCAACTTCCTCCGAATTCCATCACACATACTCGCAGCATGTCCTCAAGCATCTAAATCGTACACTCGCTCTGCCCGTCTGTCTGCGGATGGTATGCGGTGCTAAAGTGCAACCGTGTACCCAACTCCTCATGAAATTTCTTCCAGAACCTGGAATTAAAGCGCACCTCTCAATCTGACACTATCGAGGTCGGCATTCCATGCCGAGCTACCACTTCCCTCACATAAATATCGGCCAGTCTTTCCGCAAAAGAACTCTCACTAATAGCAAGGAAGTGAGCACTCTTCGTCAATCGGTCCACAATCACCCTAATTGCGTCAACCCCATGCGTAGTTCTCGGTAAGCTGGTGATAAAGTCCATAGAAATCTATTCCCACTTCCACTGGGGAATCTCCAGAGGCTGCAATGAACCATGCGGTCGCTGGTGCTCCACCTTAACCCGACGACAAGACAAACACCTCTCTACAACCCAAGCCATATCCCTCTTCATACAGGGCCACCAATAGTCCCTCTTCAGGTGCAAATACATCTTATTGGCCCCCGGGTGGATCTAGAATTTTGATCTATGCGCCTCCTCCATCAGAATACGGTGAGCTCCACCTGTATAGGGCACCCAAATCCGCCCGTGGAAGGTCATAAGCCCACGACTGTCCGTCACGAACTCGGGTGCCTGCCCAACCACACGCTCTCCCTTGCGGTTCCCCGACCTCATAGCCTCCACATGGGCCTCTCGGATGGTATCTAAGACTGGAGTCATCACTATCATCCTCATACACATATCTCGGATTGGAGCACTCTCTACTCTGCGGCTCAAGGAATCGGCTACCACATTAGCCTTATCTGGGTGGTATAAGATCTCACAATCGTAGTCTTTCAGTACATCCAACGATCTCCTCTGCCTCATATTTATATTGGGCTGATCCATCAGATACTTCAGGCTCTTATGGTCTGTGTATATGGTACACCGGACACCACCATAAAGATAGTGGCACTAAATCTTGAAGGCAAACACCACTACCCCTAACTCCAAATCAAGAGTAGGGTATCTCGTCTCATGAGGCTTCAACTGCCTCGACGCATATGCTATCACATGACCACTCTGCATCAACACTGCACCCATCCCCGAAATGGACGCATCACAGAAAACTACAAAGTCCTCCACTCCATTCGGAAGAGCCAATACAGGAGCTTCGCACAATCTTTGGCGAAGAGTCTCGAATGATGCCTGCTACTCAGGCCCTCAAACAAATGCATCGCCCTTCCGGGTCAATCTGCTGATAGGAATCGCAATCTTGGAGAAATCCTAGATAAATCTCCGATAGTAGTAGGCCAATCCTAGAAAACTCCTGATCTCGGATGGGGATCTCAGCACCTCCCATTGCATGATGGCCTCAATCTTGGCCGAATCGACCAAAATCCCATTCTGATTAACGACGTGTCCTAAGAACTGGACCTCTCGTAAACAGAAATCACACTTGGAGAAGTTAGCATACAGCTTCTCCGACCTCAATGCCCCAAGAACCTCACATAGATGCTCCTCGTGCTGCTCCCTGGACCTCGATTATACCAAGATATCGTCAATGAAAATGATCACCGACTGGTCCAACATAGGCATGCACACCCGGTTCATGATATTCGTGCACGCTGCCGGTGTGTTGGTGAGCCCGAAAGGCATCACCACAAACTTATAATGCCCATAACGAGTCCTGAAGGTCATCTTATGAATATCCTCCTCTCGTACTCTCATCTGGTGATACCCAGATCTCAAATCAATCTTGGAAACCAAGATGCCCCCGGCAACTGCTCGAACAAATCGGCAATCCTCGGAAGTGGATAACGGTTCTTAACCGTTAGCTTGTTCAACTCCTGGTAATCAATGCACATCCGATGTGAACCATCCTTTTTCCTGACAAAAAGGATCGGCGCTCCCCACAACGAGCCACTCGGTCCAATAAATCCCTTCCCCAGTAGCTCCTGAAGCTGCGAGGATAACTCCTGCATCTCTGGTGGCGCAAGGCGATAAGGTGCCTTGGCGATTGGTGTCGCTCCTAGAACCAAATCAATCCTAAAATCCACCTGCCTCTCAGGAGGCACACCTGGTAACTCATCGGGAAAAACATCAGGAAACTCGCACACTATCGGAACCTCGGAAATAGAACCCGACCTCTCTGACACAATTCACGTATCTATCACATACGCCAAGAAACCCCAACATCCCCGCTATAAGCTCTGCCTTGCCCTAGCAGCAGAGCATAAGGCTGACCCGGATTTGGTACCCTCGCCATACACGGTAAGCACTCCCCCACTGGGGTCTCGTATAGTCACCAACTGACGCTCGTGGTCGATCACTGCTACAAAACGGCTCAACCAATCCATGCCCACAAGGACACATACATCACCCATCGCAATCGGTACCACGTCAATTGGAAACTCGACACCAAAAATATCCATCACACATCCCTGGAACACATCAACAGCAAAAACCGCATGCTCATCGGCTATAGAAACCCTCAAAGACCGACTCAACTCCTTGCTTCGGATACTAATGTGACAACTAAAAGCTAAAGACACGAAGGATCGACTCACACCCGAATCAAATAACACTAAAGCAGGTACAGAGTTCACAAGAAATGCACCTAGATATATCACATAATAAGCACAATAAATCTCATAAAAGAAAGCAACAAACCAATACATACCAACCACGACATTAGGTGTTGTGCGGACCTCCTCCGCTATCAGCTGAAAAGCTATCCCACGAGCCTTTAGAGCCTCGGTCTTCACTGGTAGAACATCAGCAGCCCGCAAAGTAGCAGGAGCGGAGCCCTAAGCTAACCCCTGAACAAGCTAAGGGCACTCGGGCATCCGATGGCCGATCTGATTGCAGTGAAAGTAGACTGCAAATCCCTTAGGGAAATCCTTCGCCATTTGCCCCTCCTTGCCACACTTGTAGCAAATCCCTGCCCTGCAAGATCCCTCATGACTCTTTATGCACTTGCCACAAGTCCGGCCCTTCTGGCACAACCGCATGCTCATCGGCTATAGAAACCCTCAAAGACCGACTCAACTCCTTGCTTCGGATACTAATGTGACAACTAAAAGCTAAAGACACGAAGGATCGACTCACACCCGAATCAAATAACACTAAAGCAGGTACAGAGTTCACAAGAAATGCACCTAGATATATCACATAATAAGCACAATAAATCTCATAAAAGAAAGCAACAAACCAATACATACCAGCCACGACATTAGATGTTGTGCAGACCTCCTCCGCTGTCAGCTGAAAAGCTATCCCACGAGCCTTTAGAGCCTCGGTCTTCACTGGTAGAACATCAGCAGCCCGCAAAGTAGCAGGAGCGGAGCCCTAAGCTAACCCCTGAACAAGCTAAGGGCACTCGGGCATCCGATGGCCGGTCTGATTGCAGTGAAAGTAGACTGCAAATCCCTTAGGGAAATCCTTCGCCATTTGCCCCTCCTTGCCACACTTGTAGCAAATCCCTGCCCTGCAAGATCCCTCGTGACTCTTTATGCACTTGCCACAAGTCCGGCCCTTCTGGCCTCCTGACCTCGAATCAGCGGGCTTAGCTCGCTTGGCTACCGGCTGCGATTGCACCGACCGCCGGTCTCTCCCCTGAGACTCCGCATCCACCTTAGCCTACGTCTCCAACTCGATCTCCCTCGTATGGCATTTGCCTGAAGCTCTGCAAATATCCGATAAGATGAGTCCGCCACGAACTCTCTAATATCCCTCCTCAGAATGCTCAAATAATGGCTCATGCATGCCTGTTCAGTCGACTCCGTCTTCTGTTTGAGAGACAGAAACTCTTGGGCCATCCGTTCCCTCTCCACCGGGGGAACATACTCATCACGGAACATCATCACAAATCTCTCCCAAGTCATTGTAGTATGCTCTGCAGGAGTAAAGCTGGCTGTCGCAAATTTCGACCAGTCCTTCGCTCCCAAGCGAACCTGGTTCAACGCGAACCGCACCCTCAAATGCTCTGCGCATGAACATTTATAGAAACATCCCTCGATGCCAGAGATCCATCTCATCGCAGCAATCGAATCCTAAGTCCCATCAAAATCTGGTGGCTTCGTGTTGCTGAACTCCCGATACCGCAATGAGTCACCCCCCTGCGGCCTGGCAGCAGCAACAACTGTAGTGACTACAATAGCAACTGCCTCCGAAACAACAACATGTCGCTCAGAAAACGTCTCGATCAGAGTGGTCTTAATAGACCCAAACATCTATGGAATAGCCTCCTGAATAGATGTGGCCACCTCATCATGAATCATCATGCGAATCTCGTCATCGCTAACTCCACTACTCTCTGAGGTGTGTCGTGTAGCTACCATGATGTCTCTGAAACACAACACAAAATCATCAGAGACTCGCTTGAGTATACTCACACTTGATCACTTGCTCCTACCACCCTATGGATTCGTACTTAGGTTGCTTGCAGATCTGGTGCTTCCAGTGGTACGGGCCGAATACTACCTTCCACACTAGGTCCATAGTCACCCGAAGTCATCCTCCTAGGATTCAAATTCACAATTACTCTATATCTAGAAAACTCCTCTCAAGCTCATCTAGGTATCTCCTCCTAGATTATATCTCGACTTAAAACTCAGCACATACTCAGAGCAAATAGCAGATATCACTGATCAAGAATAACTCCTAGGCTAAGGCATCACAAATTAGGCAACTCTAGCCTTAAATATGAAATACCTAGCCTAATTTCTATCATGCAACCCTAACAGAACATTTGAAATATCTCATATCACAAAGTAAGGGTATCTTGGGAAATCACCATTCGGGCTCTGGCTGATTTTACACACCGCTCCAACTCGTTTTCTCTTAAATCTCTTCTTGTTTTAGAAAACTCATTTCTTTTTAAAGTTTTCCCTCAAATCCTCGGTTTGAGTCCAAACACACCCGAAGGTGCATCCGAATCCCTCAAACCAAGGCTCTGATACCACCTTGTAACACCAAAAATTTCAAAACATATTTTTCATTTTTAAACACAAAAATCACATGTCATATTTCCTGAAAATCTCAAGTATCAACATTAATACAAATTATTTAACAAAAATTGTTTATCACACAAACCAGGATCCTCCAAGACATATCTCCAATACGAATGTGTGTACAATCAAGTTGGGTCCTTCCCGCAATCATCGGAACTACCTGAAACACATAACACATAACATGGTAAACATGAGGCTTAGTGAGCCCCCCAAAATACCACATACTACTCATTAGTCACTCTAGGTTATAACTCTATAAGACCCTCTAGTCAATATGTCTCTGTGGGACCCTCCGGTCCCAACTCAGCAAGATCATAATAACAATACTCAGCATAAATCACAAAGACATAATGCAGAATATCAAATATACAAATAATCACAATAAGCAGCTCAATCACACAAGGTGCCACTCAAGGCAAGTATAGTTAGAAGACTCACCTTGCAAGAAGTCAGCAAAACTCGAACTCAAACCACCGGTCTAGCCTCTGCCTAATATACCTAACAATTATCCCTAATTAATCATGACTCTCAAGAAGCTAAACTATCTCATAAAAGGGAAAAAGACCATTTTACCCCTCAATGGCCCTGAATGTCCATAATTTGACCCAAACCCTAAAAGTGAACAAAAGTCAACGGCAGGGAGTACACCATGCGTACCAGCTCCTTACGTTGGGCATACTCGGCTGCCATGTAGATATTGGGGATGCAAGACCCCTACGTTGCGCGTAATGGAATTACGCCCAGCGTACGCTCTAGTTTCACCCTTCTCACTTGTTTGGTCTTAAATAGTTAAGACCTTGGCTCATATCTCAGATCTAGACTCTCGAATAGCTCTTAACCCATAAAGTCAAGGACTTTAAGCCTTTGCATGGATGGAAAGGTCCCAAACACACAAAACACTCATCTTCTTATGACAAAAAGCACATGTCTCATGCATGGCTTAATCCCAACATCCAAGATAGGATTTTTATGACTCTACACCACTGAATATACTCAAAGGGGGTGGATAATGGTCTCTAGAGTACAATATCACATAAAGTCTCCATCTTTTGGGACAAAACCCTAGAATACTCTACTAAGATGCAAAAACCAAAAGAGTAAGGGGTCGTTTGATAGTTGCTGACCGAGTTAGAATTGACTGGGTTAAAAGCTGACTGAGTTAGAAGGTCTGACTGAGTAAGTTTCTGACTGAAACTTGTTGTTTGATTTTACTTCTGACTGACTGTACAAAATGACTATATTACCCTCAAACAATAATTTTTATAATAATTCTTTTATGAGTTACCATTTAACTTGTAACATTACATTTTTTTATAACATTACAACTAGTGTTATACCTATAAATTTTAACGATTGAGCTTATTACAAAAATTAGTTAATACATAATGAAAATGACTCAAATATGAGTTATCTGTCACATTTTAATGTTTTTGTCAAAATTCAGAGGAATAGTGAAATATGGCTTATAGATTAAAAAAATGCATAAGGACTTGCACTTTGATAATAATAGACTGGGGCATGATCGTTATTACTACCATAAGAAATATGAAAATTTTGAAACAATTCTACACCAAAAGTCCAAAAAATTGTGATGAATTAACCTAACTAACTTCCATCCTTTTTTCTTTGTTTTTCTCTATGCCGTTTTCTTTTCCATTATCGGTGGCATATGAATCTTCATCAATTGGGATGAAACAATTCTACATCAAGGTCTATTTTGAAAGTTATCCTCTTTCTTTTTTTCTTCTTATAATCAACAACCTGTTGTCAAAGAAAGTATCAATATCAGCAACAACACATACAGAACTATAATATTCAAGTCCTTAAGTTAGGTTGAACATAATCTTTATCATCAAATTCTATAGTTAATAACTTCCTTTTGTATCATTTGGATATTCAAATGCCACTTTACTCTATTGAATAACTACTAAACCCATAATGCTTTTTGTATCAAATAAATATGCATTATAGTAACATATTGCCTCATTCAGCTTGATCAAGTTGGTGAAAAACTTCAGTGTAATAGTAAAGCTATAAAATTGCAATCAAGGAATAAAACATAAAATTTGTCTTCTATAATTAATCAGAAAGAAAAAAAACCTGATTTGAAGTTACATAAGGTGGAGATCAAGAGCAGAGGAAATGAGTAGTAGTGGTGGTCAATGCAGTAGGTAACGATGGAGGCGGTGGTCGGCAAGGAGGATGACAACAGCGATCAGAGATTGAAGCCGATGGTCAGATGCAGTTTGTGAACACAGAGGCGATGTCTTCATAATCAGGAAGCGGGAGAGCAAGGCAGCAAGCCGGTTGAGAGGAAGAAAGCGTCGAAGGGCCAAATGAGGAAGATGACCCAATCAGCTATTTTTTTTACTCATTTAGCATACAATTTGTACCATATGAGATTCACAACAACAACACCAAACGAAAAAATATCAGAAAAAAAAAATCATCAATACTTCATTAAATCTAGCATAATCAAAGAAGAACAAAAAAAAGAAACTTGAACATCACAACAAAAATCCAACATCTCTGCAAAATTTGAGCACAAAAAATCGGAGAAAAAAGGTATCAAAACTCACATGTTCGGAATCTTGATGGTTGCCTGTTGAATGGTCGGAGGAAGCTGACACCATTAAGCAACATATCAGGATTGGAAGCAACATGTGAACTTGATAGCAGTATTCATCGATGGATGTTCTTCCTGTGGAGGCATTCAATCGTAGGGAAAAATTGGAATGATGAATGTTTTGTCACATTTTGTCCCGGTCCAGAAAATAAAAAGGTATGACCGAATCAGATCCAAAGCTTGGACCGAGTCCACAGCTTGGACTGAGTCTTTGATTGTAAAATGATCATCAAACATGTTGATTAAGTTTTTTTGGACCGGGTACTATATTGGACTCAGTCAGAGGCTATATCAAACGAGCCCTAAGAAAACTCTGAGCTTTATACCTCAAAATGAAGCTCCACACTAAGATAAGCCCAGATCCAAGGCCTAAAATCCTACTCCGTCTTCTTCAAGACTCCTTCTTCACTCCAAAGAAACTCAAGAATGCTCTTAAGGCTCTCTAATACACTCACAAGCTCTAAGAACGAAAACTAGGATTTAGGAGGGTTGGTGACTGAGAATGGTGGCCAGGAATAAGGCCATCATATCCTTTAAATAGGGGTCTCACCCTAAATTAGGGTTTTCAATCTGAGCCTAGTACGCCTAGCATACTAGGTGGCTTCCGCATAAAAAGCACGCATATGAGTACGCTTAGCGTACACTCGCGTACGCCCCGCATACTCACTCACCACCTTTTCTTATAAAGGGACTAAAATGGTCAAATACTCAAAAGACCAAGGGTTAAGAGTTATACCTGATCTCGGGATGTTACACAACTTGCACAAACTAGAAAGATAAGCACGCACTCCCTCACTTGCGAAATATGAGCACAGCCACCCACCTGGTAGTGTGTGGCGGTCAGTCACGAGCAAGCTGATGTGGAACCATGTGAAAGCGGAAGGAGAATGAGTGGTCGCAGCGGGGAACGGGGGTTGAGTCTCCACCGACAAACAACATCAACAGCCACGATTCATGGTTCTGGCGACCTACTGATTCGGCGTCTATGTCATGCTCTACGTTTCTGTTGGCAGTCGCACCGACGGTTTGGCTTCGGTGGTCTCAGACATTTATAGTGGCTAGGAGGCGTGCGATGGCTGGAGGTAGGTGGTATAAGGTTGGCGGCTGAAAGATATAATTAGGGTTCGGGTTTCCTTGGTGATGCATCCTTAAAACAAAAAGGGAAGGGGACCGGGTTCAAGTCTTGTGTCTGATTTGAAACTGTAGGGTTTCAAAGTACTCCATGGATGATGGCAATGGGCCCCTTTAATGAATTCTAGGTTAAAAGCCCAAAACTTGTCTTTTCCCTATAAATAGTCATGTATTATTCACAATTAGGGTTGAGAGAGAGAGAGAGGCAAAATGTAGCCGCCACGTGAGGTTTCTTATGTACTGTTAGATTCTTTAGTCTATGCTGAAAGTGTAATTTGTTCCTCTTGTTTCAATAAATCGAGTGATCATTCGACCTAATCTTCATATTTGTGTGTGTTCTTATGTTCCGCGTCTTGTTCATCAAATCACAATTAGGGTTTGAATCCCATCAAGTGGTATCAGAGCAGATCTTTGAAGATCTATTGATTTTTGAAGTATCGGTTCTTGATTTGATGATTTTCTGCATGAGTTATTGAAGATTATTGGTGTTTTGGCGGTATGGAATCAAACTTTCTGTTCAAGCAACTATTAATGGAAAATTATGTGTTCTGTTACTGTTCATCTGGTATTTTATTTGATCCGATATGTGTTTCTGTTCGTATTCATGATTGGATCTGTTTGTTAATTCAGTCCAAGATCAATAATTATTCTATTGTTTTAATGTGACCCAAATAATGGATCCTTTACTGTTCATGATCCGTCATCTTTTGTCCTATTTGTTTTCTTTTTGTGTCACTAGAACCTGCGTATGTCGTTTGCTTTGTACATCATTCCTTCATCTAGTCGATGTCTCATTATCTTGATCAAAATCGTTGAATATTGGTTATTGGTTGTTATCGTGAAGTTCATCAATCCATTCTTTTTAGTTTTAATCCAAGGTCAATTTTTTTTAATCGATTTTCCGATTCCTATTCATATAATCGAATTGATTTTCCAAATAATTTGATTTATGTTGAAATTGGAAATTTTTTGATGATATTGTTCTAACTATGAGTAAAATCGATCGATCTTTGGAGAATCGATTGGAAGTTTGATTGAATGCGAATCTCGATGTCTGATGATGAATGGATGAACAACGTTGTTTCTTGATTTAGATGGTCAAAATAGAAAAGTCAAAATTGGAATTACTAATCTGTGAACGATGCTCTCATCTATGAGTGCAATCGAATGCGTAGACCGAATATTCTCGGTTATCTATCGTGATTGTATTGATCTGGGGATGTCAATTTTGGCATTTGTCAGTCTTAATGGTCCAAGAAACAAAAGTCAAAATCGACTCATATAAACGGAGAACAGTGGGTTGTTGATCTAAAATCAAATTGGAATCAGGTTCTCAATCGCCAAATGGGTTTTACATTCGGGGCTTAATACAATCAGAACAAACGAATGAAAGTCAGATTGTTGTGAAAATCATTACCTGCTATTAGACCAAAGTGTTGTATGATACATTTAATTGTTTATATTTATTATTTGTGGTGTACCCTTGTAATTATTTATCTATAAATACAGCATAACCCCATGATCGTGATCATGGAGAGTCATCTTTAATCTCATTATTTTCATGGTATCAGAGCACTGGGCAGAAATCACATTGCGTTAGCATCCGCAGGGACCATCGCAATGCTTTGTTTTAATTAAACAGTCGGATGTATTTTTGTTACATCTATTTTACCTAAGCCGGTTTTATGCTCTCCGTGCCAATTAGCGAAATCGCATCGTTTGCCATTTAATAATAATAACACACGTGCTATTAGAGTTTTGAATTTGGTTCATTGCGATCTTTGGGGCCCATCTCCAGTTACCTCGGTTGATGGTTATCGCTATTATGTTACCTTTGTGGACGATTTTTCTCGTTTTACGTGGTTTTACCCACTTAAAACAAAGGCCGAATTTTGCATGGTGCTTGAGACTTTTATTGTATTTGTGGAGACACAATTTTCGTCCAAAATAAAAATATTTCAAAGTGATGGTGGTATGGAATTTTTAAATAATCGGGTTAAGGACATTTTTCGCGCCCGTGGTATTTTTCACCAAGTCTCATGTCCCTACACCCCTCAACAAAACGGGCGGGTTGAGCGCAAACATCGTCACATAGTCGAAACCGGCCTTGCCATGATGTTCCATGGTCACATTCCGGCCTCTTATTGGGTGCATTCTTTTAGCTCGGCGGTATATATTATTAATCGTTTGCCCACCAAAGTGTTGGCCACCAAATCACCATTTGAAGTCTTGTTCAATCGAGTTCTGACTTATGACACTTTTCACCCGTTGGGGTGTCGGGTTTATCCATATTTGCGCGACTATTCGCCCCACAAACTTTCACCCCGGAGCATCCCGTGCATATTTCTTGGTTATCACTCGCAATATAAAGGGTTTCAATGCCTTGATCCGGTGTCCTCTCGCATATTTATCACGCGCCATGCTCGGTTTGATGAGGTTAATTTCCCGCTTAGTGGCCCCACCGTTGCGACACCGCTTGCTTCTCTTCGCTTGCAAGAGTTTTTGTCGGATGTTTCGGTTGTTTCCGCACCTGCTCCGGCTCCGATCACTCCCCCCGCATCTGCTGGGGTTGCTCCCTCCGGCCCGTGTCCGGCGTGCCCTGAGCCTGGTCCGCCTAGCATCGACCCAGCTGACCCGGTTGGCCCGGCCGCTGATCCGGCAGCTCCATCTCCTACCCCCGCGCCCCATTCTTCTGATTCGGACTCCTCGAGTAGCTCTTCGTCTTTGTCTTCTGATGACGAAGGGGCTGCTGACCCGAACACTCCGCCCCCTCCACCTACGTCACCCACGGCTCCATCGCACCCTATGATAACACGGGCCAAAGCGGGTATCTTTAAGCCTCGATACCGGGTTGATCTTGCGCATTTCGGGTCCCATGGCTTACTCTCTGCGGTTCTCTCTACACCCGAGCCGGCAAATTATTCTATTGCTATTAAGGATCCCAAATGGCATTCGGCTATGAAGTCCGAAATGCTTGCTTTACAACAAAATCATACATGGTCCTTGGTTCCCCGTCCTAAGTCTTCCAATATCATTGGTTGTCGTTGGCTATTTCGCACCAAATATCGGGCGGATGGATCCATTGAGCGCTACAAAGCACGCCTTGTGGCACAGGGGTTTAGTCAAGTTTCGGGTCTTGACTACTCTCATACCTTTAGTCTGGTGGTTAAAGCTGCAACTGTTCGAATTGTACTCACTCTTGCTATTATTAACGGTTGGTCTTTGCGGCAATATGATGTCAATAACGCCTTTTTACATGGCACGCTTGGTGACACTGTCTTTATGCAACAACCGCCTGGGTTTGTTGATACTCGGTATCCGGATCATGTTTGCAAGCTTAATAAGGCTATTTATGGCTTGAAACAGGCCCCTCGTGCCTGGTTTCATCGTCTTAGCGCGTTTTTGGTCGCCCATGGTTTCTCTTGTAGTCGGGCTGATCCTTCCCTTTTTATATTTCGCAAGGGTAGTTGCCTCCTTTATTTGTTGGTATATGTGGATGATTTGATTCTCACCGGCTCTGACACCTCTGTTATCTCCTCTTTTGTCGCTCAGCTTCATGCCGAATTTCGCATCAAAGATCTTGGTCGTTTGAGCTACTTCCTTGGTCTTGAGGCGTCCCATCTTCCCTCCGGCCTGTTTTTGAGTCAGGCTAAGTATGCTCATGACATTGTTTCACGTGCTGGTCTGCTCGATGCCAAACCTATGCCCACCCCGTTGGCTTCGTCTGTTTCCATGGTTCGGGATGGTGTTTTATTTGATGATCCCACTCACTATCGTTCTCTGGTTGGGGCACTTCAGTACCTCACTATTACCAGGCCAGATATTTCTTATGATGTTAACCAAGTCAGCCAATACCTTGCTGCCCCTACCGTTGATCATTTTCAGGCAGTGAAGCGGCTCATTCGTTATGTCAAAGGCACCATTACTTATGGTCTCACCTTCTCCCGGCCTTCTCGCACAACCATTGTTGGCTACTCTGATGCTGACTGGGCTCGTTGCCTCGATACTCGCCGCTCCACGTATGGGTACTCGATATTCCTGGGGGGTAATCTCGTGTCTTGGAGTGCTAAGAAGCAACCTACGGTTTCCCGCTCCAGTTGCGAGTCTGAATATCGAGCCATGGCCAACACTGCTGCTGAACTTATGTGGGTCACTCATCTGCTTCGGGAGCTTCATGCTCTGCCGCCCGGTTCACCAACTCTCTTGTGTGATAATCAGAGTGCATTATTTCTTACTCAAAACCCGGTGGCTCATAAACGCGCTAAACATATTGATCTTGATTATCATTTTGTTCGTGAGCTTGTGGCTTCCGGCAAGCTTGTCACCATGTTTGTTCCTACCAAGCTTCAGGTGGCAGACATATTCACAAAGAGTCTCTCTCGACACCAGTTTGAACAGTTTCGTCATATGCTTCGTCTCGGTCCACCACCTTAAGCTTGCGGGGAAGTATTAGACCAAAGTGTTGTATGATACATTTAATTGTTTATATTTATTATTTGTGGTGTACCCTTGTAATTATTTATCTATAAATACAGCATAACCCCATGATCGTGATCATGGAGAGTCATCTTTAATCTCATTATTTTCACCTGCAAACGATCAAAGCTCATTTTTTTTACTTGCACTCATATTGTTCGTCGACAGTGGTTCGTATTGGGTTTGTGATCGTCGGAGTCTGAGCGAGAGATCACGGTTTTGGGGGTTTCAGGGTTGCCTTGATTCGCAACTTACAGATGGTCAGTGTATTCGAAGGACTTGGAATGAACTTGGGTTTGCGTGATTATGCTTGGAACTGAATAGAACCGAATGTTCGGTTGGGTTCTCTTTTTGGGTGTGTAATGAACAAGAAACGAACCTTACATCACAAACGAAACTCATAGAAGCGAAGGTCACAGACGCTAACATTTGAAGCGAACCTGAGATTCGCTTCCGGTTGACGAGATTCGCTTTGGGTGTACTTGGAATGAACGGTGGCACTATTGGACTCGGACACGAACGTAAAGAAGAAAATGAAAGGGTCGAACGATGTTATTGGATGATCGGTATTGTATCTGTGGTTCGTATGCGAACGATTGTTTACAGTTGTCGTTCAATTCTTTTAATCAGTCGATATATCATATATTGGGGGTGAAGACATAATGTTACATTCTTGGCCCCTGTAATTTCAGAGAATGGACACTTTTGGTCCCTGTTGTTTTCACAACTTGGCAATTATGTATAAATTCCAGAAATTATTACATTTAAAAGGGAAATTCATGCAAAGTTACATTTTCAGTCCTAGAATTTCAGAAAAGTGACACTTTCAGCCCATTTTTTGAAAAGTTTGCAAATTTGAGGGCCGGTGAACAGTTTTGGATTTTTTAATGCACATATTTTTTTCGTGAACAGAAAAATAAATATTCCATCAAGTCTTGGCGGTTCGGAAAGTCATTTTTCGTGATAACGTCAAATTTTTCACAACTTTTTCGGGTTTTAAACTTCATTGTGTAAATCATTTTGTCGCGGGGGAGCTTAGTAAATTTTTATCCATTCAAGATCATTCTCATGACCATTTGAAGGTTTTATAATCATGTTTTTGATTATAAATCGACGGAGAATTTGATATGGTCATTCGAAATTGGATTTGTAACTTTTCAAATTTGAAGATTTTTGATAAAGCTTGTGGTAGAATTATGAAGGTAGCTTTTACAGCGGAAGTTCTTCATCGAGCTCTGTTAAAGCTTTTACAGAGAAGTATCCTTTACAGAGGAAGTTCTTTATCGAGCTCTGCTAAGGACTTGTTATATCTCCGACTCGTTGTATTTTCTCGATCAAGTGGCGTTACGAATCTTAAAGTTTGGGTTGTTACATGATATTTTTTGATGGCTTGAATCATTAGCTTATTTGAAGATCATTGTGACTTGGAGGGGGAGCTCTTCAAAGACAAGAAGTGATTCAGTTTCTTTGTTCTGAAATAGGTTTTTATGGCAGGTTTGGTTTTACATGAAGATTCTTTGGGGTTACATTCGAAAATGAAGTTTAAAGACATTACTTCAGTGCTTGATATATATATATATATATATATATATATATATATATATATATATATATATATATATATATATATCCTAGAGCCCATGTTTGAAGACTATTGAAGAATCAAGATTCGTGGATTGCTTCATATATTCCTCGTTGTAGATCTTTTTATTTGCTAGATGCTTGTTTTGGAAGTTAAAGCATTGTCATCCATTCTATACTTTGAGGGGGAGATTGTAGGGTTTCAAAGTACTCCATGGATGATGGCAATGGGCCCCTTTGATGAATTCTAGGTTAAAAGCCCAAGAATTGTCTTTTCCCTATAAATAGTCATGTATTATTCACAATTAGGGTTGAGAGAGAGAGGCAAAATATAGCCGCCACGTGAGGTTTCTTATGTAGTGTTAGATTCTTTAGTCTATGCTGAAAGTGTAATTTGTTCCTCTTGTTTCAATAAATCGAGTGATCATTCGACCTAATCTTCATATTTGTGTGTGTTCTTATTTTCCACATCTTGTTCATCAAATCACAATTAGGGTTTGAATCCCATTAGAAACATAAGCCCGTATTACACTTCCAGTCCCTCCCCCTCAATTCCTTTTCAATCTAAGCCCACTAATTACCAAACCGCCCTCAACTTCCAAAATTCATTACAATTCAAGTCCAAATGTTTCAATATAGATCCGTAATTCCAGAAATTATATCATTTAACTCGTTATGGTTAATACTGATAAATTATTATGAATTTAAGGCTATTATTCATTTATTAATTTTATCTATTTATTTATTTATTAAACGGAATGTTACAATTGCATACCTGGTAAAGGGAATGGAAATTCAGACGTTGGATTAAATGTTACTTCTTTCAAAACTTTTGAATCATGTGTTATGCCTCCCATCCAGCCCATACAAAGGTGCATATCATATTAAAATCACAAATTCCTATTACATTTTGATAACATTCACCTTTTCATCTTCCCCTATAGCGATTTTGTTCATCAACTGACACAACTACATGTACAAGTGTTGCATTTAGTGAACCTACTGCTCCAGGAAATGTATTTTAGCCGTCTATGTCGTTCCGAGGTACGTCTTGTTGTATTAAAATATGTTGCTACTATAATTTCTCTTGCAAAACACATCATTGCACTTAGGACCTCGTGAAAACATTGATGAATCATTTGTAAGGAGTGGTGAAGCCTTCCTTTAATGGCTCGAAAATGTTCATTATGTCCTATAACTTGTAAAAATATAGCCATCTTTTCTTCAACACTTATTGACCTACTACGTTGCAACTAATTTCTTTGACTAAAATGATTGCATAAAAATACAATGCTTCTTGTGAAAGACACATCATATCGTAACATTGTATAGGACATCAATGTATCAAATCTTGTGTATACGCATGCCCAGTGTCTTCCAATTCGCTGGATTTTATTCTTTCAATACTTTTTTTTCCTTTGTTGGACCAACGTCAGCCAATACCATGAGAGTATAAGGAAACCTAAAAACCACCTTCTTTATCCATATATGACATGTTAAATGTTAAATATAAATCACATACATTTATAACATAAACCATGACATAAATCAATAACATAAAAATCCATAACATATAAATCCATCACATAAAAATCCATAACATAAAAATCAATACCATATAACAATCCTAAACATAACACATAAAAAACCTAAACATAAAAAATTCTAAACACAACACATAACAACCCTAAACATAAAAATCCATAACATGTACCATGATATAAATCCATAAAACATAAAGTCAAAAACATCCTAAAGTCATACTAAAGTCAACCAAGAAATCCAAAATTCTTGCCCGCACTTTTCACCCACAACTCACAAGTCGCAGACTCGAGGCGTAACCAAAATTTTCTATTACCAACATTTTTAGCGAATAACATAAGAGCAGTGATGTATTTTGGATCAGAATTTCCCCAACCCAAGCCTTTCAATTTATCAATACATTCATCCATCTCCTTGTCAAGATTACTTGTTTGCGCGAATTCCTGAGTCGCCTTCATAATTTCTTTGCCAACCTCTCTTATTTCATCATCCAGTGTGTCCTTGGGTGCGAGTGCATTTCATTTTCCTCTTTTGTTTTTGGTCTGACCAGAGGAATCTTCACTTACATGTGATGCACTTATAGGTGGGGGTACTGTTGAGGAACTTGTTGGGGGTGTAGTGTTAAAGCTGAGGCTGGGATATCCATTTGAGGTGGTGGATCTACCATCTCGATATCCTCATAATCTTTTGTAGTAAACACTTTTGATGGAGGATGAGGGAGTGTCGAAGATAGTCCCCAACTGACAGCACCAGTCGTGGTCACACCATCAAACAACTCGGTGCATAGATATGGGTAAAGGAGGGGCACATTTGTTAATTTCTCTACCATCTTGTTCAACTGTTTGAAAAAATGATATTATTATTAAACTTTTAAAACAAAATAATAATGTGTTTTAAAATAAAAGAATACATTCGTCTCCGCTTTCCACTCTTCACCCGTCATTAGAAACGTGTTTCTTATAGGAATATAGAGATTCCCAGTTTTGTTTTTTAATTTCAACCAAACCGCATACTTGCTTTTCAAGTAGTCATAATGATATTTTTTTTCAACAACAAAGTCATGTTCGTTTTTTTAGTTTTTCAGCTATTGTATTCCATAAGTTTCATTTGAGACCACTACCCTCACGACCATTACTTGTTAGTTATTGTATACATGCGTCAAGAAAAGTTTTGTTCACAAAATCCAAAGACCAACTAGCTCTACTTATCTTTTATGCCATGTCTATGGAATAAATGAATGCTAAACATGTTACATAAATATATACACATATACACATATACACCAATATACACACAAATATGCACACATATACACAAACATATATACATATACACATATTGTCTTATAATAAATAATTGCAACTTTTGCAAAAGCCTTTGTGTAATTTTTGTTAAAGCTAAACTTGGGAATAAACACACACACACATATATATTTATATATATATATATATATATATATATATATATATATATATATAGAGAGAGAGAGAGAGAGAGAGATAGCTTCAAATGTTTTTAGCAATTATTGTGTGCCTAAATGCACCAATGAGAATTCAAGAAATAACAAATAATTAAATAAATTATTTAAGAGTATAATAGTAATATACGCATCTTTTTATATGGAAATTTTGACTAGTTCTCCTTAAAACCTGTCATTCTACATCTTAAAACCCATAGTCGACCATTGCCGATCACGATTCTCCCCCTTTTCACATTTTTTTCTTATTTCCACCACCATCCTATTTGCATCGGACGATCTCCACCCAACAGCAGCCACAAGCACCGTATCGTCGTCGTTTTTTCCCATTGGTATTTTCTCTGTTTTCAATTTTGGTCTACATCTTAACGGTACAACAGTTTAGAACCCTATAATCGATTCTAAAGGAAGCCCTAAACGTGTTTCATTTGATATTACTGATTAGGGGATACTCTTGTTAAGGCATACAGGAAAGAAATATAATCCCATTTGTTACAGTTTGAGGTAAGAACATGAAGATTGTCACAACGAATAACATTGGAGATAGTCACACCCAGCTAAGGTTAGATTTTGTTAAATTTTTCCTACTGTCGATTTTTTCTCATGCTGTTGACCCTCCCCTGATGTCTATCAATTGTCGCCTAATAACCGATGTTGCATACACATCATGCATTCCAACTGTTCGACGAAATGCCAGTAAGAAAAAACAAAATATTTTCTAAAAAAAAGATTTATTTAAAGAAAATGATAAATGAAAGGCTTTTCTTGTTTGCAGATACAATTGAAGTCTTTAGCAGAAGAAATGCAGGCCATTATTAAGGGTCTTGAAAAGGTCATACAAGAACTAGATGCTTCAGCAAACGATGGCCCTGTCTATGAAGTTTTTCATAAAGTAAATACACAAATACTTTACTCAATTTCTTCTAATTCGATATCTTTTTTTTTATATAAAACTACAATCTGATGCGAATATTTCTTTTTGTTGCATTCTTAGACACCGAAGCAGTTTATCAGCATTGTTGAGTTGGAAGTAGGGTCCATAAGAAATTTGTATTTTGTGGTGGTAAGAATCAAGAACAACCCTTTGAATTAAACTTTATATATATTTTGTATTATTTTATAATGTTTGTGTTGCAGGGTAGAAATGTTGATGCATTGGCATTATATTTTGGTGAAGATCCTGCTTGTTGCCCTTTTGAACAAGGTAACATATTTAATTGACATGTTCTTTTTATAAGGAGAAATAATAATAATAATAATAATAATAATAATAATAATAATAATAATAATAATAATAATAATAATAATAATAATAATTGTTTAATTGCATATGCTCGAAAGTATAAGAGAAGAATGATGGTTTATGGCTATGGTTGTAGTTAATTCTTTAAGAATATTCAAAACCATTCTGCAAGAATAGTTTATTCTGTAAGAATATTATTGTTGTATTCTGATAGAATTGTAGTTAATTATTTTTATGTTTAATGTGCAGTTGTTACAAGTGTATCACTACGAATTACTTGGCAATGAATTTCAGATAGAAATTGCTTGAAGTCATGATGGGAAAGGCTTGAAGAATGAATTAAAGAATGATCACACTTATTGTTTAAGAATGTTTTTATTTTTTAAGAATTATACTTGTTATTCTTTCATAATGTTTGTTATTATTCAATGAATCACAATCATACAATGTAATTATTTGGTATATTATTAGTTCATGAATCGATTTTGTATATTCTTTCATAATGTATTTACTAGTTTATGGTTGACATTCTATCATTCTGACAACATAAAATCGAAAAATATATTTACTAGTTTATTGCTAACATTATATAATTCTGATAGAATAGAATTGGATTTTTAATTTTGAATTAATTTAAAATATTCAGATTTTTGAAAATAAAGGAATTAATTATCCCTAAAAATACGAAAATTTCCTTTTTTAATATAGGTTAATTGACTAAAATGCCCTTATGCTTAAACTTGTGTGATTATATGATACATGCTATCCTATTCTACTATCATAGACCCTCAAATCACGCCCCTTGATTATATTTTATCCAATGGTCCAGATCTGTGCATTCTGACATACAATAGTTACTAGAAAAAAAATAACCTAAGCCTATATATATATATATATATATATATATATATATATATATATATATATATATATATATATATATATATACAGAGAGAGAGAGAGAGAGAGACACAAATACATAACTCTAAAGGTATACAAAAGAAAAAACATATGCAGACATATAAATAAAGAAACATATACACAACTTTTGTGTAATTTTAGTTAAAGGTATACAAAAGCTTTTTCAACTTTTAGGAATAAAAGCAACAAAACATTAAACAACAAAGTAGGAATATGATATCTGAGCCAAACACATAACTCGTATACATCTAAGCAAAACCCAAAATCCCACTAAAAACCCATATATTTCTCAGCCAAAAATAGAAGGAACGAGTTGGGGGGGGGGGGGGAAGAAGAAATCAGCAAACAGTTAAAAAAAATTCAGAATGAAGAAGCAAAGAAGTAGCTGATCGTGGGAAAAGAATTGAACATAACATTCAATGAAGAAATCTAGAATGAGAACGAAGGAAGAAAGAAGAAATTGTTACCTTTTGATCGGTCATGTCGTTGCTTCGTTGATCACTGCCTTTTCTCTGTGCAGGTTCTCAACATATTACGTAGGGTAAATTCCGAATACGCATAACCAATATACGTCCTAGTCCAGCGATTGAGAGGGAAGGACTGAATCAACCTTTTTTCTTAGACTGAGTCTTATGCTTGGACCGAGTCCTTAATTGTAAAAAACAAAATCAAACTTCTTGATCTATCTTTTTTGGACCAGGTCCTTGTTAGATGCAAGTAGAAGCAATAACAAACGACCCCTTACCACGCATGTTAATTTTATTCAAGTCCCGGATGATTATGTTTAAGGATCAAAGGAGAGCAGGGGCAACCACATTTGAGGTAGTTCAATGGTCTACACCAATTGTCTTTTAAGAAAAAAAATATATGACCTTAATCCCTTGAAAATATACTTATTAACTTGAATGGAATCAATTCGAAAATATAGTATTACTTTGCCTTTAATCCTTTGAAAATACACTTTGCAAATAAATCACAAATCTTTGGGTAAATTACATGAATGTTCCATGTGGTTTGTGGGTTAATATACATGCTTGGTCTTTAATCTTTTTTTTAAATTCGAACCATCCTTATGATTTTTTTTTATCGGTCAATAATCATTATCATTAATTGAAGAAAGTTTTACATAGACGTAGCGGGTAAACAAACAACAGACTGTGCTGCAACTCCTTTTTGGATGACAAAACCAATTATTTTAAAACAAATCTATAAATCTTGAGGTCAATGTCATTACTATGCATAATCCGTTGGATTTTGGTCCGTATAATAATTATTTTTCCCTTAATAATATATTTTAATTTTATTTTAATTCTTATATAGAATAATTGTGTAAATATGCACACCAAACCTCTTTCCCTTATCTCTCCCCCACCTTGCATCCTTGATCTCTCTATAGTCTCGCCAACACTAGTTCTCCACACTAGAAAATTCATCACCATCAAAGGAGGTTTCGGATAGCATAGATGTGAAATGGGAAAAAGGAATGGTTTAACTAAGTTTCCGAATAACCACCACCTACACGTGTCTGACGACGTCGAAGTGGAGAAAGGAACAATTACTTGCTCTTCTGATGGGTGTTCTTTTGGGAGGGAGAGAGAGAGAGAGAGAGAGAGAGAGAGAGAGAGAGAGAGAGAGAGAGAGAGAGAGAGAGAGAGAGAGAGAGAGAGAGATAATCCTTTAAATAATTTACTTATATCATAATAATTTAAAGGTTTGTGTGTAGAAAAATCTCATTATTTTAGGAATTTTTTTGATAATTACAGTCGTAATTTTTTTAATAGAAAAATCTTGATTATTTAACATTTTGTCCAAATTAACAAAAACATTATTTTTCAGATTTTAATAGAAAATAATAGATTATGTGATTTTTCCAAAATAATTGGATTTTTTTGTTCAAAAAAAATATATTTAAAACTTTATCAAAAGTTTTTCATAAATAATGAGACTTTTATGCATAAAATCTAAAAATATGTTAAAAAATATGATAAAGAGTAAAATAGTCGATTTAAATTGATCAGAAAGTAAAATCGAAACCAAATCAAAATGTAAGGATGACCCAAGTTAAAAAATAATAAAATTAAAATAAAAAGATAAAAAATAAAAAAGAGTTAGGGACAAACGAAGATACTGCCCAAACCATCGGGAGTATTTGTGTCGGTTATCTGATTTAGTTTCATATGCACGCAAAAAGTATTTGGCCTAGTTGCAATATTGCATCTCTCGACTTTCATAGTCTCGTATGAAATCTTAAATATATAACTACCACAATTTTTAGTCAACAAACTTACTTATAACTTAAAATAAATCTTTTTGTTTTTTAAAAGCTAGTAAATTGCACTTCAAAATGTAAAACTATTTATTGCCCACGGGCCACGACTGATGCATCCATGCATGTTAGCACACCATGCATAAATACAATTTCAGCTCAAGATTATCTTGAAATATATCAACTGTTTTCAAGTTTCACCAGTATATCTTTGATTTGGTTTATTCCAACTCAAATTAACATCACGCTCTTCTCAATTGTTTCCGATTAATATAATTTTTTTTTACTTTGACTTTCATTATTATTAGCGCATATGAAAACTATATTTATTTCTATAATAACTAGAACTCGAGATCACTTGATGATGTTAGGTTAAGCTCACATTTGATTTGATAACTCGACATTTTTCTAATACGTTCTTCTAATATAAGCTTGGATTTTGATCTAGAAAAGTTAACTCAATTCGAAAACTCTGATAACTAAAAAATATTTATGACATTAATAATAAATTGTGCATTCGAAATTCGAACCTGATAAAATTCGCCTTGATCGATAAAGCTTGGATAACTTGATAGAAATTCGAGTCCTTTGCAAACTTTATGATGGTGAATCAGTGATTGTGAATTGGGGATAGGGGATAGGTGGTCCGAGATATGTCTGCCACATGCATTCATGTTGTGTGTCAATTTTCTTAAGAGAATGAGTTTGACACTGTTTGGTTTTTATTATCCCACTTGCATATGCCCTTTTTTGTAATTTCTTTCGCTTATGTTATTTCTTTTTTATATAAAAATTTTTAATAGAACTGTATATATAGACATGTTTGTGTATGTATGTCCTTCACAAAAATTTCAAAGTTCTTGATCAATTTCATCAAAATCAAATATCCAATGTTCGATTTCATAGTTCAATATATATCGATTGAAGGCAAACGGACAACAAACTGCACCGCCAGTCCTTTCTGGATACCAAAACCATTCTTTTGAAAACTACATTTGTGGATCTATGAGATATGATATTAAAATGCATGACCCGTTGGACTCAATTGAGGAGCTCCACCGCCTTTGGTGCGAGAAAACCAAATGTATCGAATGTAAAAGGAACAAACACATGTTGATTTGCTATATATGAATTCTCATGCTTTACCACTTTGCACGCATCAGCTTTCAAAGCGGCCTGCCCAACTGTGAAACCCCCGCTACCAAACCAAATATATGTATTTATGTTTGGAAGTTTGTAAGTTTGAATGACAACCTTAATTATTGTAAGAACGTAATAACCAATATGTTGACTTATCAAAATAAAATCAATATTTAAGATTGAAAATGACATTTTGTAATAATTTTAAGATTTTGCGTATTTCTAATAATTAAACTTCTCTCATAAGGGTAAAAAGATAAAAATCAGTATGTCAAATTAGGATTGTGATTAATCATCCAAAATTATACCTTTTGATTTTGGAAATTAATCGATTAAATTCGATTATTTACTTAAGATCAAGATTTTCCAATGATGATCAATCAAATAGACTGCAACCTTCGTATACATGACAATATCAAAGAGAAAATTCTCAACTAGCATAGTTAACAATCAGTAATTTTACCTACTATTTATGTTGGATAAAGTAAATTTCAATACAATCTATTTTACAAATAATACTTATATACTGTAACAAAGTAGTTCGAACGCATCAATTTACTTATTTGAATAATATTGAACAATGTACTTTTTAACATACTAGTAATAAATATGAGTACAATTTGGAGAAATCGACACTCTAAAAACACAAAAGGTAATCAAATAATAAAAAATAAAGTTTGAGGGTTGTGATAAAGTACTGGATTTGGGACACTAATAATGGGAGATGCTCACTCTTCCATACGACTCGCATTAGTTCTAAATCATTATGTCCATAACGCGTGCTAATTACGAACCTTTTTATTTACCTTTTCGTTAACGATAAAAACTTATACTTCATTTTAATGTATGTTTTAAGATAATGGTATATTAGTTTTAATCATTCTCTTGAAGTAAACATAATCGTTTTGTTATTATATTTAACTAAACTTATTAGAACTTTGTTGTAAAAATAAAGAGCAAATAAACGTAAAAAAATTTCACATCGTCGGCTTATATTGTTGGTTTAGCCGTTTATGATGAAAAAACTTTTTTTTTTTTCAATTAAAACCGCTAAATTAACATTTTTTCTAAATAAAACTGCAAAAATGGTCCTTGAGGATATACATTTTTTCAAGAAAAATGTCAAAACCACTAAACTTTCGGATCGGTGGTTATTTTCAGTAGGGGTGTTCGTTTGGATGGATCGGTTTGATCCGATCCAATCAAGTGAATCAAAATTGATTTCGGTTTTCAAAATATGAATCTGAATAGTTCAAACCAAAATTCAAATCCGATCTGATCCGATCCAATTACCATTCGGTTGGATCGGTTTTTATAATTCGGTTTTTAAAAACAGAAACATTTTAAAACGACATATAATTATAATATTTCACAAGCAGGAAAAACTAATTATTTAGTTGTCATTTGAAATTTATAAACAACTAATTAGAAGATATATTATAGTTAAATATTTTATAGGAAGAAAACTTTTGAGAGAAAATGCATATTAATGTTTTTTTATCGGGTGAAATGTTTTGAACTTATTTGAAAAAATAAATTACAAAATTAATAAATAACTATAGATATATATTATAAATAGATAAATAATAAATATTTATTCGGTTTTTTTGGACTATTCGGTTCTTATTTTATAAACCAAAACCAATCCGAAATCCAAAATAATAATTCGGTTTTATTGAAAACCAATCCCAAAATTCGAATATCTGAACCAAATAGTCCAATCCAAATTGTCCAATTGGATAATTCGGTTTTATCCGAATAATGAACAACCCTAATTTTCAGCAAGTTTGTTTGCGTTTTTTAGTCTCTCCCCAAATTGAAAAGACTTTTATATCCTTAATATATTTATTTTTCATTTTTCTTTATTTTTTAAACTATTTTATCATAAATAAATAAAGAAAATGACTTTCTCTCTCTCTCTCTCTCTCTCTCTCACGAAAACACATACACACAAAGTTACACTTCCTTTTTAACTACCTCATCAACACAAATTTGAAAACCAACAGATTTAACTTCTTTGGGTGGTGTGTAGTCGCTTGATTGTACTCTTGTACTCATAAGATCATGAAAATGGCATCAACAAGAAGAAAGAACTTCAAACATTAAATCTATATAAATTTATAAATCAGTACTAAGAACCCACCGTAAAAAGTAAATTAGTACTAAGAACCCATCCAACAAAGTATGATTGCGTAACATCTTGATTTCCAGGTATTTAACATTTTGACCATTGGTATGGAAATTGCTTGCAAATTGGTCACAAATGGCATTTAAATGAAAAGTGGGGGTTGCATGTGTACGTTAGGCGTACGTAGTCAGGGGGAGAATATCTTGGAAGCTTGGTGTAACACCCATAAAATTTACGCCAAATTTAAACTTTTAATACTAACAAAAGAGTCAAATAGTAATTGTTTTTACAAAACATTTCCAATTCTTTTATCATCAGAGTGTCCTAAAATAGATCATGAGGATGAGGAGCGGTACGGTCACGCCTTTGCCTTCCCTCGCTCTCCTGAAGTACCTGAAACAATAAACTGAAAACTGTAAGCCGAAGGGCTTAGCGAGCTACCCCCAAAATACTAATACCACACTGGCAGAAACCATATCCATAACGATCAATCAAACAACATACATACTGGGCCATCTGTCGGACTAGTCCGCCCTACTTGGCCTACAGTCTATCTGAATCTATCCCGAGCCTTCGGCATGACTGGTTTGCCGCATGGGCCTACAGTCTTCATGAACCGCTCAGAGGGTGTGTTGGCCTTCAGCACAAAGCAGGACCGCCTCAACCCAACCAACAAGCAACTAACCAATTACGCATACTATCATATACTGGCACATACACATAGCAAACATATCTATCTTATTTACCATCAATCATAGAGTTTCACTCGTAACTAGAGCATCGACCTAACAGGTCACTAACATACCAATCCTTACGGATCATTAAAGCATAACATACTATCTATCCTGATTTCGATCTAACAGATCAGAATCATATGTAGCATACCATGACAATCGATCTAACCGATCTCTAGCATAACAACCATCCTAAACAGGATGAATTCTAACATAGCAATAACATAACACCCATCCTAAACCAGGATGAAATCTAACATGGCAATAACAAAGCAACCATCCTAAACTAGGATGTAAATCATAAAGGGCCGGCCTTGGTGCCATAGACCCTATCGATATAGTGAGGATAACTCACCTCGCAGATGTCGATTCGAAATGCAAACTCCAAGTATCGGATCACTTGACACCGGCTCCACCACCTATAACCATAACATAATATACTAATAAGTTCTGACTCTTATGAGACACCCCATAACCTCTTAGTGATTCCTGATCAAGGTAAAAACCCTTAGTCAAGGTCAACAGGCCATGTTGACCTCAACTCGCCGAGTACACTCGGCCACTCGCCGAGTCCATGGAGCACATTCCAACTCACCGAGTCATCAGAGTGACTCGTCGAGTTCCTTCGAATCCTGATCAATCCTTAAGGCCACCTGTCGAGTTTCCTCCTTTCTACTCGACGGGTACACACGCATGCATATCCTAAGGAAAATCCATCCGACTCGCCGACTTGTTCTTCAACTCGTCGAGTTTTATGGCGATCTTCATCGGACTCGCCGAGTTGTTCATCCAACTCGCCGAGTTCAATGACTATCTTCATGTGACTCGCCGAGTCATCCTTGCGATTCGCCGAGTCCATCCAGTCCTCTTTCCATACAGACTTGTTTTGAGCCATGCAGCGGCTCCAAATCACAGATCCAAGCTTCTAGGGCATACTTACCACGTAAAGTTGCAAACTTTACGTGCATGCATGGTTATAAAGGCTCCAAATGTCTATTTTAAGTTCTTGAGCTTCGAGTCTAAGAGGGACTTCAACCACAACCAATACAACAACTTTATGACTCTAGCATCCAACGAGGTTCCAGATCTGAAGTTACAACTTCAGATCTAGCCCATAGCTCATCATCCCAACTTAAAAATCCATAAAAAGCCCTAGAATTCAACAAAAGAGAAGAAAAGGAAGTAAGAATGGCACTTTCATACCTTCAAAAGATGCTACCTGAGGAAAAAGCTACTTCCCACTCCTTTCTTGCTTCAATTTCCTTTGCACCCTTAGCTTCCTTCCTCCAAGATCCTGTTTTCCAAGCTTCAAACCCACACCAAGGCACACACACACGAATTAGGGTTTTAAGGGCTCTCAAAGACTGTAAGGAGACCCAAAGGAGGCTGAGGCTCCTTTAAATAGGGTGCAAACCCCGAGATTTAGGGTTTCATCTGCCAGATCCTACTCGCCGAGTCCTAATAGTAGACTCGCCGAGTAGGTCACTAAACACGTGTTCTCACCCCGCTGCTACTCGACGAGTAGGTCGACCAACTCGTCGAGTAGAGCTTCATCCAGAAATTCTTAATTAATTAATACATGAGGATTGTGGCGTTACACTTGGAACAACCTTGGATCTAGAAGTTTTGCACCCTCTTACATTTTCATTCTTTATCCTTCACTCCATATTCGACTCTAGCTAACCCTAATCCATTTTTGAGTATCCTTGAGCCATTAGTGTGTGTTTTGGTGTTCTGTCACACCCCTGAACCAGACGGCGGAAACATTCGGGGGCTTGGTGTGACGTCATCTTTATAGTATCATCACAGAGAATATAATTAAAACATAACATCATCATCATCACACAAGTAATATAACAACATTCATTGTTTACATCAAGTATTATGTTTCAATATTACATGCCAAAGTAATCAAACTATGATGAAACAAAACATAACGAAATATCCATGAATTTGTTCTGCCCAACCTGCTCAGCGGTTTCCTGAGAATACAATTTAATTTAAAAGGGTCAATATAAGAATGTTGGTGAGTTCATAAGCATGTTTGAGAAAATGATTTATATTACTTTGTAAACACCAGAAAATCCTATATTTTCTCAAAACAATTTAGTAGGTTTGTATCCAATCTTGTATTGATGCATGCGTGTTAATGATTACTAGAATGCAAAGAAAGTATGGAGAGAATGACAAAGAGATTATAAAGAGAATGACCCCAGACAACCCGATGTTGTCTGTGAAAGAGAATGCTGGTATCTCGACCCCCGAGGTTGAGTACCAGCACGAGTATAACACCGTAAATTTCAAACCAATTTTTTCAATTTAAAAATGCATTTATCACAATTATAAACTCACAAAATGTCTCAATTTCAAATCATTAAATCTCATATCCAAAAACTGTATATATCAAAACTCTAGGATCCTCTCAATTCAACTTTGTCTCTGATGTGTGTACAATCAAGCCGGTGCCTTCCTGCGATCCTGAGAAACCTGAAACATATAACACATAACACGGTAAGCACAAAGCTTAGTGAGTTCTCTAAAATACCACACACATAGGTCATTAGCCACTCGAGGCTATATCACTATAAGACCATCCGGTAAATGTGTCTTAGTGGGACCCTCCAGTCCCACGGTTTGTTGGACCCTCTGGTCTGGTCTATAAAACTCCGCGTAGCATAAATCACAAAGACATAATGCATATCATACAACATAAGGCAGGATAACATAATACTCAATGTAAGCACATAAGACCTTCCGGTCACACATAAGTACCACTCTAGGTAAAGTATAGTGAGAAGACTCACCTTGCAAGCCAACAAGCAATTATCCTCGAACTCGAATCTTGAACTAGCCACCGCCTAACACATAGGGTAAATATCTCCAATTAATACTTGATTCTCTACTCTAACTAACCAAATGCTATTCTTCTCTCTCTAACTCTTGAATTGGGTAAAAGACCATTTTACCCCTCCATGGTCTCCATTACTCATGTTTGACCAAACCCTATGTGACATCCCCAAAATCTCGGCCAAAAAAGACCAATTTTCATTTATGCTTTTAAATAATTTCAGAGTAAATCCTTTTGATTTGAAAGAGTTGCGGAATTTGTTCCCAAAACAAAACATGATAAAATAATATTTATCAAAGCATTTCATCAAGAGATGCATTTTCATTTATATAATAAAACTCGGGATGTCATGTTCCGATACAGACCATAAAGCATAAACGATAACATTACAAGTCATTCAACAAATATATACATATACAGACTTGTAAACAAAACAACTTGATGATTCAACCATCTTATGCCCTCGCGCCACTACCTGTAATACAAATAAAACTGAGTGGGTCAGGCTTGGGATCCTGGTGAGCATATAGGGTTTTAAACCCACAATAAATAAGTTATATTTAATTTCACCAACCAATCACTATCCCGATTACCCATTCCCGTTATCCTCACTTTACGTCCCTAAAATAACATCTATCTCAAGGGACCTAATCTAGGATTTTCATCGGGACGGACATCACTGCGAAGGGGTTTCCTCAAAAATAGATATCCTAAAGGCAACCATGAGGGGGATAGAGTACACCGGTGAACACATCGTTCACAACACCTACAGGTTATGAACCTGCTAGCGTTCCACTGGACTGTCTAGAAAGAGTCCGTGGTTGTTATCCATACTCCGCTGAATAACTAGATCAACAACAACAACAACATCGAGGCCTCTCATCTGTTTATTACACACCAACTATCTACCCATGTTCTACCCGACATATTAGTAGATAAAATATATACTTTCATACATAGTTTAAAACCTATATATCATTTTCATTCAATATATATTCCACATAACAGATGAGGCATACCCACGTAACACGTATTTCATAGAAAGCAATTCAAATCTATGAGATGGAATAAAGTGAATATCCATTCACGCATACAATCACTAAATATACACATAACAAGTATATCTCATAAAATACTTCATAGTTACTTGTTAGAAGAAAGTAACTACACCCTCACACATATAAACCACAATTTACTTAATACACTCAAACCGCACTTGTATTATTATCGTGTTTATGAAAGGTAGTATACACTCACTTGATCAGAAGATGATCGGACAACACTACGACTTGCAGAAGTAGTAATCCTCAGCAGATCTGGAAGGTCTTCACAAAAATCGAACTTCTCGCGGGCAGAGCTTCGACTCGGGAACCGCACTTCTCGGGATCTTCGGGATCTCGGGACTTGCCTCGGGGCTTGAGAATAATACCGGGGCTTCGGGGTATTTCTGGCACGCAAAACGATGCAAAATGGGAGAGAGAAGAGAAGAAATTGGCAAAATAGCTGGCTGCCTTCGGACTCCTTTTATAGAGGCTGGAGCCTCGGAGTATGCGAGGCGTACGCCTGTACGCGGGGCGTACTGGCCTCCGAAATCGTCACTGCATGCGTCATCCGAAGTGTCGACACTCTTTGGAGTACGCGGGGCGTACGTCGGATCGGACTGGTGACTCCCCCTTCGGATAATGCCGGATTTTTCAATTAAAAATAAATACAATTTATCTATCAAACTTCGGAAATTCATATCTTCTTCATACGAACTCTGTTTTCGACGTTCTTTATATCCACGCGAAGGTGAGACTACGCTCTACAACTTTCGTTTAGACTCTGTCGGCTAATTTCGAATTTATTTTTATTATTTATTTTTAATAGGCCGCGACAGAAACTTTCGTTATAAATTCATAACTTCTTCGTTTGACGTCCGTTCTCGCCTAACTTTTTATCGTTTCGATACCAACAACGAGACCTTCAATCCTCGTTTAGAATGCTTCGGCTAAAAACCGCTCGATCTCAAATCGAATATTTTAGGCTGCATACCGCTAAGTCGAAACTTCGATAAATCATAACTTCCTCATACGAAGTCAGATTTGGGCGTTCTATATATATTCGGAAACCTCGTTTCAACTACTACAACATTAACCAAAGATATTAAGTTTATTTTACACTTAAATTTTGACGCTTATTTTTATTCTTAATTAATCAGACCACATAATTAAGAAATTAAGCACAAAACACATAATACTCAAATAATACATTCTTATTATTTTAAAACGGGTTACAAAGGTTAACCTAGACTATTACATTGCTAAAAATGGCAAGCACAGAAACACAGGCGTTACACCCTAAAGTCAACAGAAGTCAAACTCGAGTCAACAGTCCATGTTTGACCCTACTCGTCGAGTGCACTCTTGCAACTCGTCGAGTTCCCTTGTTCCCTCAAAAGTCTCAAGAAAGTCCAGCTTAACTCGTTGAGTTGACCCCCAACTCGTCGAGTTATCGCACAATCAAGCTCATCGTGACAGACCCTCGCCGAATCATCGAGTCAGGCCATGGACTCAGCGAGTCCCTTCGATTTGATTCGTCATTTAGACGATTTAAGGCAGATCTATAACCCCACACTCCATATATATCCTCCTAAGGCTCGAAAAGCACGTAAAGTTGCAAGCTTTACATTCATGCTTGGCGTAAAAGGCTCAAAATGCCAAAACATGCTCCAACAAGGGATAGATGCACAAGAGCTTGCTTCCAGCTCAATAAGCTTGGGTCTCTGGACTCACACGGCCACTCATAGTCCAAATCTGAGGTTCGAACCTCAATCCATACACTAATCACTCCATGACACAAGATAAATAGAAGAAAGCCCTAAAAGTTCCCTAAAGCAAGATCTCATAAGGAAATGATCAAGCTAGCATCTTTTTACCTCCAACTGAAGCAAAACACCAAAGAATCTCTGGATCCAAAAGCCTTCTCTTGATCCAAGCCAAGATGCTCTCCAGTTCCCCTCTCAAAGTTGCACAAGAACACCCAAATTAGCCTCTTTATTACTCACAATGGATGGAACTGATCTAGGGTTTTCCACAGGTCTCTCAGGAGATAAGGGAGGTGGAAATGAGGGCTTAAGGCCCTCTAAATAGGACACAAACCCGGAAAATTAGGGTTTCTCAGCCCAGCATCTACTCGGCGAGTCGACTCTTTGACTCGTCGAGTCCATTCATTAAAGCCATGCAGACAACTCGACTCTACTTGACGAGTTGGACTCTCAACTTGCCGAGTCACTCCAAAATTCTTAAAAATTTTAAACATACATAAATGTACCTGAAAATCTGGATGTTACAGTGAGTGTGTTACTGAGTAATCCGAAGAGAAAAGAGAATGGTTTGTCGTAAATTTTATAACATTAATTCCTCTAAGTGAGTCGTTATAACCATACTAGATAATGATAATTTCGCCTGTCATGGCATTTTTTTGGATGCCGACGGAATAAGGTAAGGTTTTTGTCACCCTAGACTGGTCTAGTTTAACTGCAGCGAACAGCTCAGCTATGGGGTATCACCCCCGTATAGATCTATACACAAACCCCCGTACTCCCTCCAAGAGACTCTGGTTATAACAACAGGCTACGCTCGTACACTCAATAGGTGTCAACCGACACGTTTCACTAGATACTTAATCGAATTTACGCGAAAATAAACATATATATATATATATATATATATATATATATATATATATATATATATATATATATATATATATATATATATATATATAAGCTACATTCTAAGCCTAATGAACATCTAAGTGGACAACTCAGGCCCACTAAGCATGTAAATCATTTCTAGGCTCAAAAGGATTGAGAATATATATATATATATATATATATATATATATATATATATATATATATAAATATATATATATATATATATATATATATATATATATATATATATATATATATATATCCCGGGCCCAAAATATGTAAAAGGACAGCTAAGGCCCATTTAATATGTATATTATTTAGAGGTCCAATAAGCATGTAAGGAGTATCCAAGGTCCATCGATCATGTAAATGGGTCAACAACGCGCAATAAGCATGTAAAAAGTATACATGACCTATCAAGCATATATATATATATATCCCGGGTCCAATATATATGTAAAAGGACAGCTAAAGCCCAATTAACATGTATATTATTTACAGGCTCGATAAGCATGTAAGGAGTATCCAAGGTCCGTGGATCATGTGAATGGGTCAACAAAGCCCAATAAACATGTAAAAAGTATACAAGACCTATCAAACATATAAATGGGTCACTAAGGCCTAATAAACATGAGAATGATGTAATTATCCCGTTTGTTAAAATAACATTTTTAACCCCCTTTTGTTAAAATATCATTTTTGGCTTTGTTTTTATGAAAATGTGCATTCTTGGCCAATTTGAAAATAATTTTTATCTTTTTAGTCCAAGTTCTAACAATTTCATATTATTAGTTTTTCTTAGCAAAAATTTACATTTTTGACACAACTATGTTGAAAATGACACTTAAGCCCACAAAAGCCCAAAAGTTAAATTTTTTTGCGCAAGGCCGTGAGAAGCCCAAATAAGGCCCAATTATGAAAATTTTTACATTTTAGTCCTTGTAGGGTCTCAAATGCCTTAACTAACCATGTTTAGCAAAAATAATCCTTTTTGAATCCCTACTAATCGTGAGTTACATAATTATACCCACTTTTGGGTCATTTTGTCTCCTTTAGCCCTCTTATGCAATTTTTCTTAGTTTTAAGTAACTTGTATGTATTTTAAAACCATTTCCTTGTAAGATAAGTTTAAATGAGTGTTATGTTCTACAAATAGCATCATCTTTTAGTAGATCTTTAAGTTCATGGAGTTTATAACACATAATCAAATATATAATATGAAAAACACACAAAATCATGCATACACACATAGATCTACACAAAACAACTTGTATTCTCCCCTAAAACATAGTAAAAACCAAAAATAAGGGGTATGAACACACTTTGTGTTGTTGTTTTCAGTCTTGGATGAAGATTGAGAAGGATCTCGGCCCTCGAAGCTTTCTTGAGAGGATCCTAAAAAATATGATGATTCTAGGAGTATAAACACATGATTTGTGATGTCACACCCCTAAACCAGAATGGCGGAAACATTCGGGGGCGGAGGACGTCATGTACAGTATCATAATAATACACAATAGTAAAACATGCAACAACATCATCCATTGCATTAGTAATATAGTTTATACATGTGTGTTCTGTGTATATTTATAAAACACCAAAAATATACATATCAAAATGAAAAATGATTCTTGAACTTGCTTCGTCTTCTCAAAACCTGGTCCATTGTACCTGTCTAATGGTGACCTGAGAATACAAGTTATTTTGAAAGAGTAGATCAACATTTAAGTTGGTGAGTGCATAAGTATTTTAGGGTCAAAATTTTGCATCTGTTTCATGAAAATGTTTGTAAGTGTTTTGATGTAAATGTTTGTTTACTCCCTAGAAAATCCTATATTTCTACTAATATGAAAAGTAGTCTGCTACCAAGACTCAACTGTTTTGTATGTTCTATTTCTCTTTGAAAAATTATATAAGATGTATGTTTGTACTTGTAATAGTATACATGTGGGTTTTCCATATTTGTAAAACTATCTTTACACGAAAAATAGTATGCATTTTTATGTGAGAATATCACTGTATGAATATAATGGAAAATGAAAATGTACAGTAGTGTTGTATAAAATACCAACTGAAGCACTAACTACCCTAAACCAAATTGTTAATTAAGGTTAAAATATGATTAGGTTATAACCATGTTGGATTGATTAGTAATAAACATGACGTTCTTCAAACGTCGAAAGTGGTAAGACATTTGTCGCCCGTAGACCTGTGGGTCCCACTGTAGCTAGAAGCAAGGTGTAGGATGGTCAATCCCATATAGATCTATACTCAAACTAACACTCTCCCTCCAGGAGTCTCTGGTTACAAAACATGACACAACAAGTATATTGTTATGCCATGAAATAGTGCTTCATATTGTAGTTATTCTCTTGTTGTTATAGTATTTGTGTTCCTTTCTGTTCTTGTTATAGTATGTTTTGTAATGTATAGTAATGATATGAATGTACTGACTCATGTATCTTTCTCTGTTCTAGATATAGTATGTAGTGATTTTCTAAACTATACCTATTATAGTTTACTAGTATGCTTGTTTTAACTGTTACTGGTTTGTAGAAAAGACTCAATTACTCACTATAAGCAACTAAGTTAAGTATGTTCCTTAAAATTTGGTTTAATATTTATATATGTATTTAATAAATATAACTATGACTTAGCCAACCGTCGGACTAGTGATCCTACTCGAAGCCCACAACCAAACAAGGAACAAGAGTCAAGGTAACTAGCAATAGTCCTAATTTCGTTAAAGCATACTTATACATAAATAGATAGTTGAATATGATTTGATATAAAAGAAGTTTAAAATAGTTTTAAAGAGTATTAACAGTTTTTGAGTATAAGAAATCCTTTTGGGTATAGTTTTTACATATAAATGGGTAACACAATTGTATTGTGTTCTACTTGTATTCTCCCCCTAAAAGTATTTAAAAGTGTAATTATAGGGGTATAAACTCACCTGTAGTGAGTGATTCGAATGAAAGATCGATATAGGATGCTTGGTATGCCAAATGAAGTCCCGAGCACAAATGGATCCTATTTAGCATATATTAACACATATATGTATGAAATTAGGGCCTATAACAACTACCAACAACTAATATGTATAGGAACAACCTTAGGAACTAGGAAAAACTTACAATGAAGTGTTAGAACCAAGAATGAATGGCTGAAAGATGTTCACGACCAAGCTAGAAGCGTTCACGACCCTTGATTTGTTCACGACCTAAGAACACTTGATGTGTTCACGACCCTATGATGAAGATAAGAAGGGTTCACGGCCATAAGAAGGGTTCACGGCCAGAACTCTTGAAGATCCTTAAGTGAAACGATGATGAATCAAGATGGAAGGCAAGAAACTTCTAATAAACAACAAGAAAGGGAAGTGTTCTTACATTTTTGAGATGAAAGGAGACCCTTTTGTGGATGATACTTGAGAGAGAAGGGAGAGTTCACGGTTGGAAGATGATAAATGAAGAAAAAAATGGCTAAGACTCATATATATGGGGGGGGAGGGGGGAGGAAGGGTAGTTCATGACCCAATGGTAGGTTCACAGTCCTGAAAACTTTTAAATGTGTTTCCGGCTCGAATGCAGTCCACTGATCTCTTGCTAACACTTCCTAACACACAATCCCTTAAGTGTACTAGGCCTAGAACTCATAATAAGACCCTTAACTCAGTAGAAGATAACAAAAACAAGTCTAAACTTTTGATTGATTTAATTGACTTACAAGATAGAAATTTCGGGTTGTCACATCATCCCTCTGTTAAAGGGAATTTCATCCCGAAATTAGAGTTTAAGAAAATACACATAGACTAAGGGAAGTGATGAGGATATTTATGTTTCATTTGATCCTCTCGCTCCCAAGTGAATTCGGGTCCCCGCTTTGCATTCCAGCGAACCTTCACTGTCGGAATACGACTTTGTTTTGTTTGCTTAACCTCCCTGTCCAGGATTTCTACTGGTTCTTCCACGAAGTTGAGGATATCATTGATCTCGATTTCATCGAGTGGGATAACAAGAGTCTCATTAGATAGGCACTTTTCAGGTTCGATACTTTGAAGGTAGGGTGTACGTTACTAAGTTTTTGAGGTAGTTTGTGTTTGTAAGCCATAGGGACGATCCTAGTGAGAAACTCAAAAGGTCCTATGTACCTTGGATTTAGCTTCCCATGATTTTTGAAGTGCATCAAGCCCTTCCAGGGTGAGACCTTCAATATAACAAGGTTACCAACCTGAAATTCCAAAGTTTTCCGTATCTTGTTAGCATAGCTTTTCTGTCGGTCTCTAGAGGCTTTCAATCGTTCACGAATCTGAACAATCTTCTCTGTCGTTTCCTGAATAATTTCCGGACCTGTGAGAGTGCTGTCAGGAACTCGTCCTTTACCTAGTTGCATGTCACCCACCTCAGCCCAACTCAGAGGGGATCTGCACTTCCGACCATAGAGGGCTTCAAATGGAGCAACTTTGATACTAGAATGATAGTTGTTGTTGTATGAAAACTCAAATAACGGCAAATGGGTATCCCATGCTTTACCAAAGTCGATCATACAAGCTCGCAACATGTATTCCAATGTTTGTATCGTCCTCTCACTCTTTCCACGTTTGTGGGTGATAGGTTGTACTCATGTCCAACCTAGTTCCCAAGGACTTTTCTAGCAATTGCCAGAATCTTGAATTGAATCTATTGTCTCTATCAGAGATGATAGATATGGGAACACCATGTAGTCGTACAATCTCCCTAATGTATGTTCTTGTCAGTTTCTCCATCTTGTCGGTCTCTATGATCGGCAGGAAGTGTGCGGACTTAGTTAACCTGTCTACAATCACCCAAATAGTATCGAAACCACCCTTTGTCTTAGGAAACTTGGTTATGAAGTCCGTTGTAATCCGCTCCCACTTCCACTCAGGTATCTCCGGTTGTTGTAGTAAACCTGAGGGTTTTTGGTAATCGACCTTAACCTTGGCGCAAGTAAGACACTTGCTCGTGAAGGTAGCAATTCTGCTTTCATGTTAGGCCAAAAATATAACTTTTTGAGTTCCAGATACATCTTATCTGAACCTACATGAAAAGAGTATCGAGTATTGTGCGTTTCACTCATAACAACGTCTCTAAAGCCACCTAGTTTCGGTGTCCAGATCCGATCCACGAGGTATAAGGCTCCGTCACCCTTGACTTCTAAGTTCTTATCCATCCCTTTAAGGGATTCACTTGCCACATTTTTAGATTTCAAAGCTTCCAATTGAGCCTCCTTAACTTTTATGGACAAATACGAATGGATTGTCATAGTTAATGCCTTGACTCTCCAACCTAAGTATTCCTTCCGACTTAGGGCGTCAGCTACTACATTCGCTTTACCGGGATGATAACAAATTTCACATTCGCAGTTATTGAGTAGCTCGACTCACCTTCGCTGTCTCATGTTGAGCTCCTTCTGGTCGAATATATGTTGAAGGCTTTTGTGGTCTGTAAAGATAGTGCTTTTTGTACCATACAGGTAGTGTCTCTAGATCTTCAGAGCAAATACCATTGCTCCTAACTCAAGATCATGTGTAGTGTAATTGAATTCGTGCATCTTAAGCTGTCTTGAGGAATAGGCGAAGACCTTTCCTCGTTGCATAAGATCACAGCCAAGCCCTGGGTTGGATGCATCGCAGTTAACTACAAAATCTTTTATCCCTTCTGGGAAGGATAATATCGGTGCGCTGCATAAGGATCGCTTTAGAGTTTGGAACGCCTTCTCTTGTTTCTCTTGCCAGTCAAAGGCTGTACCTTTCTGGGTCAAGGCAGTAAGTGGTTTTGAAATCCTAGAAAAGTTTTAAATAAACATGCGATATTAGCCAGTGAGGCCTAGAAATTGACGAATTTCTGTAGGCGTCTTTGGAGCTGACCAGTTCTCAATGGCCTTTATTTTGGAAGGACCCACGTGAATTCCCTCTTCGCTAACCACGTGACCCAAGAATTCGACTCTTCGAATCCAAAATTCGCATTTAGAGAACTTCGCATAAAGCTTCTTTGCCCATAGTGTTTCTAAGATCTGTCGTAGATGTTGACTATGCTCCTCCTTACTATGAGAGTAGATAAGTATGTCATCGAGAAATACAATGACAAACTGATTTAAGTAAGGACGGCACACCCAGTTCATCAAGTCCATGAATATTGTGAACGCATTGGTTAATCCGAAAGACATCACTACAAACTCGTAGTGCCAATAACGAGTTCAGAAGGTTGTTTTGGGAACATCTTCCTCTAAAACTCGTAACTGGTGATACTTGGATCTCAGGTCAATCTTGGAAAAGTAGTTTGCCCCTTGCAGTTGATTGAACAAGTCGTCTATACATGGTAGAGGGTATCGGTTCTTAATGGTCAGTTTGTTTAGTTCTCTATAGTCGATGCACATACAGAACAATTTGTATTTCTTCTTTATGAAAAAGACCAGTGCTCCCTAAGGTGAGAAGCTTGGTCTAATAAATTCCTTGCTGAGCAGTTTGTTTAGTTGATCGGATAGTTCCTGCATCTCACCTGGTGCTAGTCGATAAGGCGATTTGGCTACAGGAGTAGCTCCTGGAACTAACTCGATTCTGAACTCAACTTGACGTTGTGGTGGTAATCCTGGCAGTTCTTCGGGAATGATGTCGGGAAAGTCGCGTACTTCTGGGATGTTCTTTATGTCTTTCGCCTCTTTTCTTACTTCAACCACATGAGCAAGGAACGCATGATATTCCTTTCATAAGTACTTCTGGGCTTGTATACTTGAGATGATCTGAAGGTTTGTGCCTGGTTTGTCGCCATAGATAACTAGGGTTTCGCTATTCGTTAGATTCAGACAAACAACCTTCTCAAAACACATGATGACAGCATGATGAAGACTCAACCAATCCATGCCGATAATGACGTCAAAACTTTTAATTGTGAATGGAATGAGGTCGATTGGAAATGAATGGCTATCTAGAGATAGGGTACATCCTATGTATATATTGCTAGTGCTCTCAGTTTTCCTGTTAGCCATTTCTATGGTGAACGTTTCTCTTAGTGCTCGTGGTTGTTGTTTAAGTAAGTGTGAAAATTTTTGGTTCACAAAACTTCTCTCCACTCCACTATGAAATAGTATGCATCCGTAAGAGTTATGGAGGAGAAACGTACCACTGACCACTGTCGGGTTTGCTACAGCTTCCTCATGGCCTATCGCCAAGACTCTTTCCACTCCACCAGCATTTTACTACTTTCGGGAAGTTCCTCTTGTAGTGACCAAGCTCACCACAACCATAACAGGCCTGGCCCACTCCAACGCCAGGGACCAGGGTGATTGGTCTAGCCGGAGGTTTACAGAAATGAGCAGTATGCCCTTTCCTGTTTCAGTTCGCACACTGCATTTCCCAGCAGGGTCCGTTGTGGTGGAAGTTGCATTTGTTGCACTTTAGCAAAATCCCAACATACTGTTTCATCACCGCAATGGCAGCAGGTGCTGTTGCGGCATGAACAGCCACGATCTACTACTTATTGGCAGAGTTCTGTGCCGTGTTGTTCTTCTTCTTGTCCCAAAACTTCCTCTTGTTGTCGGTGGTTCTGAGACAGTAGGGGTTGTTGTTGTTGGTGTGCGGACTCCATGATCAATGAGTCGATGTGCTAATTGTTTGGCACTGTCGAAGGTAGTGGGGTTTGAAGCTAGCACATTCCCCTAAAATGGAAGTACCAACCCCCAAATGTACCTCTCTGTATTCTTTCCCTCAGTGGGGACCATCCCTGGACATAGAGCCACCAGATCACTGAATCTGGCAGTAGAGGCTACTATGTCGAAGCCCTTCATTGTTACGCTCCAAATTTCCTATTCAAGTTTTTGAACATCGCCCCTCGGGCAGTATTCCTCAATCATCAGCTCCTTCAGAGCTTCCCATCCCATTGCATTAGCCACTACAAGGGTAAGTGACTTGACATGGATATTCCACCATGTGAGGGCTCTGACCTAGAAGGTGCAGGCAGTAAATTTTACTTTGATTCCTTCCGTGCAGGAGCAGATCTTAAAGATCGACTCAGTCTTCTCGAACCATTGTGATAGAGCAATGATTCCTCCACTACTATTAAAGGCTTTGGGTTTGCAGTCGGTGAAGTCCTTGTTTGAACACTCCCTAGGATGTCCATGACTATCACCTTGGGTCAAGTTAACAACCAAACTGCCTCTGATTGTACCGCTAGCATTTATTTAAGTTAGGGCTGCCCTTACAGCCACAATCACCGCAGCTTGGAAGACTGTTGTATCATATTGAGGAGGTGGTGGCTGAGTTAGAGTTATCAGAGGATTGCAACTTGTTGTTCTATGAGGAGCCATCTTTCGATTGAAAGATTACAAAGATGAAGATAATAGTAAGAATTCAATAGTGAGGATAATGAGAGTGATCCATGAACTAACTTGCCATAGTTCAACAAGTAAATGAGAATGTGTTTGTAATAGAGATCCATTACTAGAAAGATGAAAGCATTTGGATAAGGATTTTCCCAGAGGATTTGTTGCGATTCAATATCATTGTTATTAAAGATGCAATAAGTTCGGGAAAATTGACTTTGGAGTAGGTCTTACATCATACCAGAAATGAGAAAATTTTGACAGCACAAAGACCTAACAGACTGAAAGCTCAAGGTCTTAACATAAGTAGGCAATTAATACTATAGTCTATACACAGACCTAATTTATATCCAAAAGAGAGAGTAGAGTAGACTCTACTCACGATGAGGGTTGTTCTGGTTGGTACTTGATTCAGCCCTGGATTTAGCCAGCTGTTGTTCTGTTTCCCACACACGCCTTTGTAGTGTCACCTGGTTCTGACGAAGATCCATAACTTCAGATCGACAGGAATTTAGTTCCATCTGTAGGGCATCAGTGCAAGACCTTTCAAAGTCCTGGTCATCGGTCAGGTGACGGAGACGAACCATGTTGACTCCGGAGTTAGCACGGATCTCCATGCCTTGGTCGAAGTTTGCTCTTCCCTGCTCAAAATTGCGACCAACACGACGAACCGAGATAGGAAGGACTGTGTCTGCTGAGCCTCCCTCATTCAGGTTGTAGAAGCTCTCAAGCTATTTAAATGCCTCAGTTAAGGGATTTGTAGTGAGACGCTATTCATTAACTAAGTCTAAACACTTAGCATACCCACACTGCTATAACTGTTAATCTTCGAAGCGAGATACGTATGGATAGATCTATACGGGTTTGACATCCCCACCTGCGGTTGGTAGCTACAACCTCGACCGATTAATCGAAGTGGATGTAAGTATCTACTATTGTTACTTCATCATATAATGAAGCGTTGTAGGGGGTACATTCAGTCACATGCATCGGTTATAGGACTCACTAAAAACATTAACTAGAATCTCTCTCACTCACACACACACACACACACACACACTCTCTCTCTCTCTCTCTCTCTCTCTCTCTCTTTCTCCCTCTTACTATAAACCATGGGCTTGTTTTTTTTTTTTCAAAATTATTTTAAGTATGGATTTGTTTTTGCAAAGATACATATTTATTTTTCAAAGCTTATTCAAAGACGCTTACAAATACCATTCTAAGTATGGTTTTACTTACAAAGAAAAATACTTTTTAGACTTTTTAAAAGTATTACTGCTGTTAGCAGAAAACCTGTAACTCTCACCAACCATGTGTTGACCATCAAAACTATATGTATTCTGATGGAATCAGTAATCAAGCTATTAGATGCGAGATAGTCATGGATTTCAGGAAATCTAGCTTACTAGTTGTTATGTTTGCCCACCAGTTATAAACATGCATACTTTGCCTCTCTATGGTCCTTTCATTATGAACAGATCAACTAGACATTACTCTAATGATTCTCATTTCATAATTCCAAATTCTTATCATTATCTAAGATGTAGTGGAATTTCATCTTTCATGCACTGTCTTTCTGTGATGTCAAGGTTCTAATGTCACAAAGATTGAGCCTTCGATATTACATAATGTTCCACTGGAACTTGTTAATAGAACAAATTCCTGATGGGTTATGAGCATAACTACAACCTATATGTTTATGCAACCCTAATTACTTTGGATCTAAGTTTTTCACTAGATGAACATGCAAATCGAATACCAAAGCAAAACCCTAGATCTAGCATATGATTTTTGAATATTACAAAATAAAAGGGTTTTGATCTTTACCTTACTTGTTATGTTACAATAACAAGAAACCTTGTAGATCCTTTGTAACGCCCCATTTTCTGGTATGTAATTTAAATAAGTATATTCAATTCTTAAGGGGTACTCGACGAGTCTGTAGCCCGACTCGTCGAGTAGAGACGGGATGATCACGCAAATTGAGTTGGCTACTTAACGAGTCCATAAGCTGGGACTCGGCGAGTCCGCCTGTCTGGATGAAGCCCTAAATTTAAGGGTCTGCACCCTATTTAAACACATTTATGCGCCCCAACCTCACCTCCATCACCCTCAGAACATTTCTTCTCAAACCCTAGCCTCCTTAAAGAGCGTGTTAGTGATTGTTGCCTTATGAGGGAACTTTTGGTGCATTTTGGAGCAAGTAGAAGAAGGAGAGGGTTGAAGAGTTCAAGGAAGAAAAAGTAGATCTGGAACACACTCCTTTGTGGTCATCTTTTTTGGTAATAAAGTCTCCATCTTGCTTATTGATCTAATAGATCTAGTTTGTCCCCAAATTATTGATATTAAGCTCAAAAACCCCAAATCCTTTGTAATAAAGCCTTATGATCGAGTTATACTTCAGATCTAGCCTCTCTTGAACTCCAGGAGCTCATTGTAGCCACCATTATGCAATCTTGGCCTTGTTCTAAACCCTAAGTGCTTTGTATTGGATGATTTTTGGTATTTTAGCCTCATACCCTTGTACATGCACGTAAATTTGGAAACTTTACGTGTAAAACCAGTCCTAGGAGCTCAGATCTATGTTATGAAAGCACTAAAATCGATTAGAATCGACTATATAATAATAGCATGCTTGGGACTCGACGAGTTGTTCTTCAACTTGGCGAGTCGTTCTTCAGACTCGACGAGTTGTTCATACGACTTGGCGAGTCATAGACTGGACATGTTCATATGTTAATGGAGAACTTGATGAGTTGTTCATACAACTCGGTGAGTCGGATGAAGTTAGACTCGATGTTAGCATCGAGGAAGAACTCGTCGAGTCTTTGCCAAACTCGACGAGTAGAAGCGGGTAAAGGACTAGAATGGATGATAGGGACTCGGCGAGTTGACGACCCAACTCGGCGAGTCCGGTCAACAGGAAGTTGACATTGACTAGGAAGTTGAATTTGACTTGCCCAGGGGTAAATAGTCATTTTACCATGAGATTAGTTATCAGTATTTGATTTAGTGTTTATGGGATTTGTTGCTGGGGAGTTTCGGAGCAGCAGTCAGGCAGCTCCAGATTTAGCATCTCGGTAGCCAACATTATGAGGTGAGTTTCCTTCCAGTAGCAATGGGCGTACGACCACATTGCCGACCCGTCTAGGTAGCAGTAGTCCCGGAATTCGGTCCGATGCAGTAGTTCAGTGTGCTTGATGTCTTTGTGATTCAAGCCTGTATTTGTGTTATGTGTTTCGGACTTGAGTCCGATGCAGTGTGCAGTATATGTTTTTCTGCTAGTAGTTATGATTATGCTATGCTATGTTCAGTCAATTTTAGGACTTTGGTCCGATGCAGAGGGCAAGGCCCTGGTTAGTTCCAGACTCCGGTCCGATGCAGTTTCCAGGCTTTGGTCCGATGCAGAGGGCAAGGCCCTTGTTAGTTACGGACTTTGGTCTGATGCAGTTTCCAGACTTCGGTCCGATGCAGAGGGCAAGGCCCTAGTCAGTTCCGGACTCTAGTCCGATGCAGTTTTCGGACCTCTGTCCGATGCGGTGGGCAAGGCCCAATATGTGTTTATATGTTGTTGTATGGTATGTGGTAGTTTGGGGGAGCTCACTAAGCTTCGTGCTTACAGTTTCAGTTTTGGTTTCAGGTACTTCCGCGAGCAAAGGGAATAGCTCGGGTTGATGGCATCGCACCCAGCACAACTTCAGTTTTATCTTGGGAGTTTTATTCTAACATTTTGTTATGGTTGATACAGTTTTGTTTTGACACCATTACTATGACTTTGAGTACTCATTCCATGGTTCTTGTTATATATGATATTGGATGATGTGATATTTAGTAATATTAAAGAAAAAAAATTGGGTCGTACTTTGGGTTGTTACAAGTTGGTATCAGAGCCTTGGTTTGAGAGATTCAGGCATACTTTCGAGTGTGTCTAAACTCAAACTAAGGAAATGGTTAAAGATTTTTAAAAGAGAAACGTTTTCTAATATAAATTTTGAAAATAACTTAGAAAGAAAAAGAGTTTTCTTAAAAAGGGGTGTGGTGCATGCGATCAGCCGAGCTCAAGTAAGTACACCCAAATTACCCTTACAAGCTTATGCTATGATTATCAGTTTCAGTTTCACTAGAACAACATGCTAGAATAGGACTAAGGATCTAGGAGGATGCCTTATGTGATTGCTATATGTGTTTCAACTTTATGAGAATTGCATGCTAGTATTGAGTAGACAGTAGTAGGATAGCCTGGTTAGGTTATGCCTGATTGTATGAGTTTAGCATTGTATGCTAGAGCAGATTAGTCAGTATGATAGCCAGAGTGGTATATGCTTAATTATGTACTCAATGCCCGAATGCTGCTTGCTTTGTGCTTTTAGGAGTTCTAGTTGTCTTTCACTAACTAGTAAACGAATATGTTAGGTTACATATTGCCAGGACTAAATAATTTTAGAAGGTTAGGTCTAGCTCTATTTCGCAGCTCTTGTTTGAGTCTAGCCGTTATAGGGTAGGATCTCTCATTCGAAGAATTATCTAGTCTGAGTGATATGTAATAGTATTCACGAGCTAGGTAGGGGAAGAAAGTGGAGATTTCTTATGAATATGATGGCGGAGAGTGGGTTGGTGATTACCCTAGGGCAAGCCTAGGAAGAGATTAGCATGAGATCAAAAGTGGTAGTAGAAAGGACTTGGTGGATTCAAGGCAGTTCTTGGGGAAGGTACAGATAGATGTGGAAGGTAGTAGCGGCCCATACTACTGAAAGCAGAGGATCTGTACTTGAATAAAGGAAGGCCAAGGAGAAACCAGGAAGCTTGTAGTAATAGTGATCCCTCGAGATATATCAGTATTTTTGACGTTTATGTGTTTCAGAATGGTGGGTTTACGCCCTAGACCAGCAGTCGGCAATTCAAGTGTCGGTGAGGGATCAGGACCAGGCTCGGGAGCTGAGCATTTAGATGATTAGACTAGGGAGTTTCTCTCTTCAGAGATTACTCGCATCATACTGGAGCAGAATCCTATGATCTTTGGTTCGATCAAGGAGGGTATTTTGGAGCTGATGGACTAGAGGTTGAGCACCTTTCGTACTGATGTGGCGACCATGATGGGGTCGCGCATGCTCACCTTCAGGGAGTTCAGAGCATGTGGAGCTCCTGACAATCATGGGGATCGGGACCCCATAGCGAGTACCAGGTGGTTGACGAATGTCGCCAATGCTTTCCGCACCAGCAGATGTCCCGAGGGGCATGGTCAGAGTAGCATCCTGTCTTCTGAAGGACAGGGCACGAGATTGGTGGGAGGAGATCGGGCATGTCATCGGGGATGATACAACACTTGATGCGATGACATGGGCTTATTTTACTACCAGTTTTAGAGCAGAGTTTGGACTAGTTATCGAGGTGCAGCAGTTTTCCAGGGAGTTTCAGGATCTCACCAAGACTACAGAGACAGTGGCGGAGATTACTGCCAAGTTCAGGGAGAGGGCTCTACTTGTTCCTCAGTACGCAGATGATGAGGAAATGAAGAAGGCATGTTATCATGAGATGTTGTGGAGTGATATCCGCCAGTTTGTGAGCTGGTCTAGCTGTAAAACGCTAGATGACATGATTGCTAGGGCTCGTGAGAGAGAGAGAGAGAGATTGATCTAGAGATTGAGAAGAAGAGGAAGCCAGAGGCAGTATCTGGCACTGGGAGTTCTGGAAAAAAGCACAAGGTATCAGATCACAGATCTAGAGGTCAGCAGAGCCACGGTCGGTGTGGCAAGTGTGGGAGATTGTACGACGGGGCATTCAAGGCAGGGATTCCCGGTTGCTACAAGTGAGGCCAAACAGGGCGTATGTGCAGAGATTGTACAGCTACTCCCATTGTTACCATGGTATCTGATCCGATTTGATTCCATTGCAATCAAATGGGATAAAAAAAGTCCCAGTGTCTGAGTTTGCCAGCAGCAGCAGCAGGGAAGGTGGCAGCACCTGCCCCTGCAACATTGAGGATTACAGACGGCCGTCAGGGCCGAAGTGAGGCGCCAGTGGTGAAGAGTAGAGCATTTGAGATGACAGCTGAGGAGGCGCGAGCGACTCCTGATGTGGTGACGGGTACGTATCTTCCCTTCATCTCTATATTAATTTTGATTGTTTCTTATGGTTATATGTTTTTATATAGGGTCGTTCTTAGTGAACAGCATATCAACTACTTTATTTTTTGATTCGGGGGCTACCCGATCATTAGTCTCAGTTGCGCTTAGCAAGAGGTTCAGCAGAGCTCCGAGGGAGTTGGATTGTCCACTTGAGGTTGAGATAGCTGATGACAGGACCGTCAGGGTCGCGAGAGTACATAGGCTTGTTCGCTGCAGTTATTTGATGAGCAGTTTTCAGTGGACTTGGTTCCCATTCCCCCGCGAAGGAATAAGGTTATAGTGGGTATTGATTGGATGAGCCCCAATTGGGCAGTGATTGATTGTGAGCTATAGTTAGTGAGGGTCCGCACCCCTGGCAAGGGAGAATTAGTGATTCAGGGTGAGAGGCCACAACGCGAACCAATTCTTTGCTCAGCAACGAGAGCTCGACGCTACTTCCAGTAGGGTTGCGCGGGGTACGTCGCCTATGTTTTGGACGCTCGAGAGAAGGGTAAGGCGACTGTTGAGGATGTACCAGTGGTACATGAGTACCCGGATGTATTTCCAGAGGATCTGCGTGGGATACCTCCGGAGAGACAGGTTGAGTAGCAGATTGACCTAGTTCCGGGTGCGACTCCGATAGCCAAGGCGCCGTATCGGTTGGCTCCTCCATAGATGCAGGAGTTGTCTACACAGCTGCAGGAGCTGCTAGACAAGGGTTTCATCAGACCGAGCAGTTCACCATGGGGAGCCCCGATCCTGTTTGTGAAGAAGAAGGATGGGTCGCACCGTATGTATATAGATTATCGGGAGTTGAACAAGGTAACGGTGAATAACCGTTACCCACTCTCGAGGATAGATGATTTGTTTGATCAGCTTCAGGGGGAATCTTAGTTATCCAAATTGATCTGCGATGCGGTTATCATCAGATGTGGGTCAGAGGTGAGGATGTTCAGAAGCCAACTTTTAGGACCCGTTATGGTCATTATGAGTTTGTGGTGATGCCGTTTGGGCTCACCAATGCTCCAGCCGCGTTCCTGGACCTCATGAACCGCGTATGCAGGCCAATGTTGGATCAGTCTGTGATAGTGTTCATTGACGATATCTTGGTTTATTGCAAGACTCAGGAGCAGCATGAGGAGCACCTGAGGGAGATGCTAAAGACTTTGAGGAGGGAGAGAGTTTTCGCGAAGTCCTCCAAGTGCGAGTTCTGGTTGCACGAGGTGCATTTCCTTGGACACCTCGTCAACTAGAAGGGGATATTGGTAGATCCGGCCAAGATAGAGGCCGTGATGTAGTGAGAGGTCCCGAGGTCTCCATCTGAGATACAGAGCTTCCTAGGGTTGGCAGGGTACTACAAGAGATTCATCCAGGACTTCTCCAAGATAGCAGTTCCACTTACCCGACTGACTAGGAAGTCGGTGGTGTTTTGCTGGGGGCCGAAGGAGCAGGCATCATTTGAGACCCTCAGACAGCGATTGTGCGAGGCACCGATTCTTACCCTGCCAGAAGGAGTGGATGAATTTGTATTCTATTGTGATGCTTCGATCACAAGGATGGGAGCAGTGTTGATGAAGTTAGGGTATATGATAGCATATGCCTCTAGACAGTTGAAGCCTCACGAGGCTAACTATCCGACGCACGATTTGGAGTTGGGGGTAGTGGTGTTTTCTCTCAAGATTTGGAGACATTACCTCTATGGGGTCCGCTGTACCATTTACACGGATCACAAGAGTCTAAGGTACCTCATGGACCAGCCAAATTTGAACATGAGGTAGCAACGATGTTTAGATGTGGTAAAGGACTACGATTGTGAGATCAATTATCATCCGGGCAACGACAACGTTGTGGCCGACGCCCTGACCCACAAGGTGATGGCTGCACCGATTAGAGACATATGTCTGAGGATGACGGTGATTACTCCATTGTTGGAACAGATTAGAGAGGCACAGGTTGAGAGCCGGAAGGAGGAGAGACAGAAGTGTAAGAGGATTGTGGGCCAAGTAGCTTCTTTCGATTATGAAAGCCGAGGATTGTTGACCCTTCATGGGAAAGTCTAGGTGCCGTATTAGGGAGGAGTACGACAGGTGTTGATGGATGAGGCCCACAAGTCCCGTTTCACCATCCATCTAGGGGCGACGAAGATGTATAGAGATCTTCGACCTGATTATTGGTGGCCCTGGATGAAGCGGGATGTAGCCTGGTACGTAGAGAGATGCCTGACCTGCATGAAGGTCAAGGCAGAACACCAGAGACCCCATATCAAGATGCAACCGTTAGACATTCCAATGTGGAAATGGGAGGATATCACTATAGATTTCATCACTAAGCTTCCCAGGACTGCACGTGAAGTTGACTCGATTTGGGTTATAGTGGATCGGCTGACAAAGAGCGCACATTTCATACTGATTCAGGAGAACATATCGGCCGATAAGTTAGCCAATATTTATGTGCGCGAGGTAGTGGCATGGCATGGGGTGCCTGTATCAGTAGTATAAGATCGAGACATCCGTTTTGCTTCCAAGTTTTGGAATTGGTTTCATGACGAGATGAGGACTCGTCTACATTTTAGCACTGGTTTACATCCCCAGACGGACAGGCTGAGCGAGAGGACGATTCAGACTCTTAAGGACATGCTTCGGGCATGTGTCCTAAATTTTGGAGGCAGTTCGAATATGTATCTTCCTTTGGCGGAATTTTCGTATAACAACATTTATCACGCTAGTATTGAAAGCCCTCCTTTCGAGATGCTCTAAGGAAGGAAGTTTAGGAACCCGATTTGTTGGGGCGAGGTCATCAGTGAGTCATCGGGAGCACCGAGGTAGTGCTCAGGACCATAGAGTTGATCCAGCAGGTCCGTAGCAGATTACAGACTGCGCAGATTCGACAGAAGAGTTATGCTGACAGGAGGTGTTCAGACTTGGAGCTTTAGGTGGGCGATATGGTCCTCCTAAAGCTATCACCCTGGAAGGGTGTTATCAGGTTCCAGAAGAAGGGCAAGCTGGGCTCCAGGTTCATTGGTCCTTTTAGGGTTTCGGCCCGCTCAGAGAGTGTTGTCTTAAGCCAAAGGAGAACAAATCGATCTTGTTTCTTCCAACGAGTGTAATCAGGATTAGGTTTGGGGGCTGTGGCAGCGTCATCATCTGAATCACTCGAGACATATGTAGCAGCAGGAGAATCGGATTTGAGGATGAAGGACTCTAAATCGAATGTCCCTAGGGCAGAGAGAACTGTAGATCGCTAGAGGCAGTAGTTGTCTCGATCGAGCTTGACGGTGAGTGGAGGAAGTTGAAGGGCGATGGCATCGGATGTGGAAGTAGCATGTGTCAGAAGAGAAGCACCTGAAAATGCCATGGACGGTAACGAGAGTTAAGAGTCAGTGAAATTTTTTTTCGCAAAGGAGCTGTGGTCGGGTTGCTTATCGGTTGCATCTTCAGACAGAGCTTAGCCTGATCCACAAAATTTTCCATGTTTCCTGATAGGCTAGTTACGATCTTAGATTGAAAGGCGAAGACCTTGAGGAACAAGGTGGTTCAGTTAGTGAAGGTGCAGTGGCAGCACCGAAAGGGTTCAGAGTGGACTTTGAGGACGAAGTCTAAGATAAGTGGGGGAGAGTTGTAACGCCCCATGTTCTGGTATGTAATTTAAATAAGTATTTTCAATTCTTAAGGGGTACTCGACGAGTATGTAGCCCGATTCGTCGAGTAGAGACGGGATGATCACACAAATTGAGTTGGCTACTCGATGAGCCATAAGCTGGGACTCGGCGAGTCCGCCTGTCTGGATGAAGCCCTACTTTTAAGGGTCTGCACCCTATTTAAACACATTTATGCGCCCCAACCTCGCCTCCATCACCCTTAGAACATTTGTTATCAAACCCTAGCCTCATTAAAGAGTGTGTGAGTGATTGTTGCCTTGTGAAGGAACTTTTGGTGCATTTTGGAGCAAGTAGAAGAAGGAGAAGGTTGAAGAGTCCAAGGAACAAAAAGTAGATCCGGAACACACTCCTTTGTGGTCATCTTTTCGGGTAATAAAGTCTCCATCTTGCTTATTGATATTGCCATATTTATACTTATTTTTAGGCAATATTTAAGTACATTTTTGTTTAGAATAATGATACTTATGACTTTAAATTGTTATTTTCAGTCAATATAAAGGATTTTCGAAGAAAGGGACCAAAAGTGCCAAAATGTGGAACATGAAAGGCTTGAAAGACAAGAAAATAATAAATTCACGATAAGCGCTCAATTCAAGACGTGGCGATGAAGCCCACGACGTGGCACGGGTGTTCCAGAAGATAAACATCGCGACGCGGAGGATTTCCTTGAAGGATACGTATTGCTTGAAGCCCACGACGTGGCACATCTGGCGACGACGTGACACGGGGTTTTTGAGGATTATATAAGTCCTCCTGATTATTACGAAAGGAGAGGCTTTTGGCAGAAGAAAAAGAGTTCCAGGAGACGAATAAGAATGAAAGAAAGGTTATGGAAGAGGGTTTTCAACACCAAAAGAAGTAAAGTTATATTTTAGTTATATAAGAACATGTCTTTCATTAGTTTTAGCTTTGTTGATTTATCTGCTATGATGAGCAGCTGAATCTAGCTACTCTTGTTTAGCTAGATGAAGCTTTGAACTTATGAATAGTTATATGTTTATGGATTGAATTTAGTTGGTAAAGAAATCGCTTGTGTTTGATTTGTATAACCTAGCATGCTATTATTTGTTTATCTATTTGCTTGATTGCATGTTCTGTGTAGCTTAGTGATCATTAAACTGCATGAACCTGTTTACCTAATAATTTAGTGAACATTGAATTGTTAGAGCTAGGATTGGCCAATCTTAGTTAGAAATTAGACTAAATAAAGCTTAGTTGTGCTAGAGAACGTGTATTGTGACCATAATTGCATTTATACAAAAAATATTATATAGCATATTTACATTCATAATTAGTTCTGTATTTAATTATGTGTGAACATACACGGTTTGACATGAATTAGTTAGTTATTGGTAAGATACAACTAAATTACTAATACAACTAAAAACCAACTTAATAATCCGTAATCATTAGCTAGCCATAAGGGAGAAGTGGATTCAAAACTAAACAAGAGTGTGTTTTTATTAAGTTCATCTGATCTTGTAAAACCAGATAAAACCCCTTATTAAACCTGTTAATAAATTAGGTTAATTTAATAGTAAGTAGATTAATTAGAACACCGTTCCCTGTGATCGACACCCGACTTACCCAAGCTATACTGTAATATGACTAGGTGCACTGCCTATAAGTGCATAGTTAGTTAAGTTTGTTAGGTTATAAATATTAAAATTAGTGAGAACTTTTGTGCACATCAAGTTTTTGGCGCCGTTGCCGGGGAACGGCTTAGTTTTTAGCTTATTTATTTGCATTAAATTGATCGATCCTTCTTGTGGAGTAAAAACCCACAAAAAGTTAATTTTTCAGCAAAATAATTTTTTCTGTTATTCACAGAGTCCACGACGTGGCACTCCTCTGGCCACGACGTGGACAGTTAAAAACTAGATTTTTTTTAGTTGAAGTTAGCCTTTCTTATTTTAGTTCAGTTTTACGTTTTTAGTTTAGCAAGTTGCAGGAGTTCATGACCAGAAGCTCAAACACACACTTGGTGCCACCACTGGAGGATCCCGAGTCTGCACTTCATAAGAAAAAGACGCCCTTGCAGGAATTGAAGTCAGCCTTTTCTAGGCAGTCGGGAAAGAAGACAGGAGAGTCAAGTTCATCAGCGAAGCACAAGAGCAATCTTGAGCATTTGGATCATACACCCATCCAGACCGAGTCCGAAAACGAGACCGAGCCAGAATTTGAAGAACACACAAGCGAACCCGAGAACGAGCCAAGGAACGAGATGGCAGCGATTGAAGAAATGTCCATGGGAGCTTACAAGAAGCGGATCCGAGAGGATATGGGTCCCGGTTTAGTCCAACCCGCAATACCTGCCACTGCCACATTCGAGTTGAAGGGACACATACTGACCGCACTGAAGGACATCCCATTTTTCGGGAAAGATCATGAGGATGCTTTTAAGCATCTAGATGAAGTCAATGACATTGCGGATTACTTCAATGTCCCAAATGTCAATAGAAACACAGTCTTGCTTAGGATGCTTCCCATCACTTTCAAAGGAGCTGCTAAGGAGTGGTTGAAAGCACTCCCACCGGGTACAATCACCACTTGGGCTCAAATACGTGAGCAATTTCTGGACCAGTTTTGCCTGCCATCCAAGATATCTAAACTCAAGAAGGCAATAGCCAACTTTGAGAAACAGCCGGGGGAGTCACTATACGAAGCATGGGAAAGGTACAAGGGCTTGCTTAGAAATTGCCCTCAACTTGACCTAAATGTGCAGCAAGAGATGTCAATCTTTTATGATGGGGTCAATGTGATGACAAGACAACTCCTTGATTCTCAAGGACCGTTGACAAAGAAAAATCCAAGGGAGGTTAAGGAGTTAATTGAAGAATTTGCGAAACACTCTCGTGAATACCACAACCCAAGGCAAGATGGAATCAAAGGCGGTGGAGGGGCCCAAACTGAAGAAATTGCAGCTGTCATGGCCATGCTGAATAACATGGATCGCAGGATAACACAAATGGACCAGTCGATACATGCCATAAGAGTGGGGTGCGAGAGATGCAGTGGTCCACACTTGACCAAGGACTGCAATATAGATGAGTTTGGGAACAGAAGAGCTCAAGTATGCTGTTCTAGTGGGGATAAATTTGATGAGGACTGGAGGAAACCAAAGAAGGAGTGGCTGCCATATGAAGAGTATAAGAGGCAAAAAGAAGAGAAATATAGGCAGACAGGTCGAGGCCTATATCAAAAGGAGCAGTCACCGGCCGAGAAGAAACCGGACCTAGAGACCGTTTTGATGAAGTTTATGGAGGCTTCAGAAAAGAGACATGATGCCACTGATTCCGCTATCATGAAACAACAAACATTGATAAAGAACCAGCAAGCCTCCATCCATAACCTTGAAGTACAATTTGGTCAACTAGCCACTTTAGTTCATGAAAAATTGTCCCCGAAGAATCCCGAAGTAAAGGCCCAATCTCACGTAATGGCCATCGACACTGAAGAAGATGCAATATCTGAGTTCCTGGAGGCGTTGAAAGAAGAACTGAAGCAGCCCAAGAAATCAAGGATCGAAAATGGAGAAAGTGCTGAACCAGACTCGCCACAACGTGGCACTCCTCTGGCCACGACGTGGCGCAAGTCTGATCAAAAATCCTTTGAGCCCAGTCCAACTTATCATCCACCTCTGCCGTTTCCCACCTGAGCAGCACTTAGTCAACTGGAGAAGGAACATTTAGAGTTCGTAAAGCATGTGAAGGGGATCCCAATTAATACCCCCTTTGTCGAGTCTTTATCCAAAGCCCCCGAGAACCAGAAATTACTGCAAGACTTGATAGATACGCGAAGGCAATTAAAGAAGCAGTCTACAGTGATTCTAAGTGAACAAACTTCAAAAACTGTGTTAGGAGAAACACCAGAAAAGATGGGGGATCCTGGACGCCTCACTTTTCCATGTGAGTTTGGGAACAAAATGAAGGTTAATGCTTTAGCCGATTCTGGGGCTAGCATTAATCTAATGCCCTTTTCATTTTATAAAAAATTGGAGATTCAGAAGATGAAGGCTACGAAAATGAAGATTCACATGGCAAATCGTTGGGTGACACAACCCCGCGGCATCGTGGAAGATATTTTGGTAAAAATTGGAAAATTTGTTTTTCCAATAGACTTTGTAGTCTTGGACATGAATGAAGATCCGGATGTTCCAATAATCCTTGGCAGGCCATTGCTTAACACTGCTGGAGCCCTAGTAGATATCCGCGAGTCTAAGCTCACTTTGAGGGTTGGAGATGAACAAGAAGTCTTTGGGATAAAAGATGACTTTCAAGAAGATAAAGAAGAGGTGTTCACGATTAATGAAGAGAATGAACTAGAAGAACTGGAAAAGCTTATGGAAGAAGAGATAAAGGCAGTTCATCAAGTCAAGAGGACCAAACCAAGGGCATCTGTTCCGTATGTGATCGAAGTCATAGCTTAAAAGAGCCCGCCTTCTTGGGTGAGCGAAGAGGACGAGGAAATGACAAGTGATGAAGAGGAACTCACTTCAAGAGTAACAAGTCCAGTGGTGAAAGAAGAAGAGAATGCTATGGAGTGCAAGGAACAAACGAAGGGCACAAAACGCAAGCTTGAAGAAGATGGAAAAGCTAAAAAGGAAAATTCAAAGAAGGCGTATAAAAGGAGAGTTCGAGCTTACAAGCGGCGGTTCAAAGAGCAAAAGATCCTGGTGGTAGACTCTTCCGAAGATTCAACGTAGAAGGCACGGAGTCCAGCTCAAGACACCAAGAAAAAGAAGCGCTTCTCGGGAGGCAACCCGAGTTTGGTTTGCATTTTCTTTTTAAATTTTTTCTTTTCTTTCTTTTTAATTAGGGAAGACATCAATTCATCATCTAAAAAACGGTAATTAGTAGAGAATTAGCTGTTGGGAACTTTAAATAATGAATGATATGATCAACTTTATTAAAGTTTTGCATCTAGCAGTTTCCACGACGTGGGCATAGCCCAGCCACGTCGTGGGTTAAAATGGAATGCGCGATCCTAAAAAAGATTTAAGGTCCATGACGTGGGCATAGCCAGCCACGTCGTGGCCTTTAAAAATCAGGGGGGACCAATTGCTTAAAACCCTTTGACCGAGAAATCTCATTCCCCACTTGGAGACTGCCGCACGAACGAAAACATTATAACCCCACAACCAATTTCTTATTCTACTTCCAATTTCCTTGCAAGATCTTGCTAATTAATCTATTTGGTACGTGTTTTACTCATTATTTTGTAGTAATTCTTCCAATTTCAAGTTTTCATGGTTAGGGTTTGTATGATTCACAAAATTGGTTGAATCTAGTGGCTGATGTTAGATTGCATGTCATTTAAATGTCCATAGGAACAAACCCTAAGCACTATTTTTTGTAGAAATCGCTTGTAAAAAGACCGATTCAGAATCCGTTTGCGATGTGGACCACGACATGGCATAGCCTGGCCACGTCGTGACTTCTGGAAGACCCATTTAATATGTTTTAATGTGTTGGTTGTTTGCTGCTTTGGTTTGCTTGTTTATGCAGAAATGGGACCACGACGAGCTGTTCCACAGGAGGAAAACCCGATAGATGTAGCAAGCATACATCCCTTATACCAGTTTCCTCAAAACATTCCCTGACCGTTACTAACTACCTACGAGAATCGGCTTGGATGGTTATATAATAGGGAGTTTGAAATAACTCCAATTATCGATTGGGGATGGCTTGGTGGAGTGGGAATGGTTGCAGAGTTAACACGCTATTGGTCGAAGACTTATGAAGGGGACCAATTTTCTTTCACTTGTCACGAGTGGAGGAATTTATTCGCCATTCAAGAACCCGTGTATCGGGAATTGTCGGTAGAGTTTTTCTCTACCGTATGCTTCGAGGAACGCACCCTTGATGTCACCTACAACCGGGCACTTGTGTTTCGTTTGGGGGGTGTATATCGTGAGTGTAGTCTTCGGGAATTTGCTTGGCGTATGGGGCTCTATACGGAAGTGGAGACGCAATCTCCGTTTTTTATCCCTTTCTTGCTTGGATGTGTGCAGGATTTTGCTCCGGGTACTTTGGATGTGCAGTTTTGGCGGGGCATTTCTAACCATGAGTACAACACTCGTGACTCGAGTGAGTCAAAAATTCGGAATCTTGTTTTCCGATTTTTGCACCTTCTTATCACTTTTTCAATAAATCACAAGCATCATGGTGATAAGGTCCCCATTTAGAATCTGTTTTATTTATGGACTCTTATTACCCCGAGAGTTTGCTGTGATTTACCTTATATGTTGGCGAGGTTTATGGGAAAGAAAGTGGCGAATTCTAGGCCTGGGAGCCCGATTACTGGGGGGCATTTGGTTACTCGCCTGGCTAGGTCATATCATATTTTGACCCATGACTTTGTGAGGAATCTTACTCGATTCCTGGACACAGACTTGACGATTCAAGTCTTGGGTGTGATGCGAGCGGTGGTGAATATCGGGGGTCGTTTTGTTATACCGCCGATAGATGACGAGCAGGAGGAGGTGCAGCCGGGACAGCAACCAGCAGCCAGACCGCGGCGTCGGAATGTACGGGCTAGAGGTGAAGTTGAGCGAGAGCGTGCTGCTTCGCAGTATGTGCAGGAAGTGCCCACCGACCCTTTTCAGAGTCGGGTAGGAACATATTTGGATAATCTACGGGGGCATGCCATTTACCATACCCAACTTACTAGGGGTATTTATTCGCATTTGGGTCTGACCCGACCATCTTCTATGCCACCACAGTATCCCAATTTTCCGACATGGGAGGAGCTATGGCGTCCGCAAAATGATGGGGCAGGGCCAAGTGGAGCACAAGATCAAGATGATGATTGATTTTATTTCTTTTGTTTTGTTTTTAAGTAGTTTTTTTTATGATGCATTTGGTGTGTGATGTAAAACATTATTAAACTATGATGTTACCTTTTCTTTCTTTTGGGTTGTCCATTTTTTTTTTCAGATTAGCATTGGAATTCTAAGGAGCATAAAAGGTTAACTTTCGAGTCGTGTTTGTCTAGTAAAGGAAGCTTAGAGTCGTGAGTCGGAACCCACAATTCAAGATAAGTGTGGGGTATATTAGGAGAGAGGTTTTTGTTAGGAAATATATTTGCCTAGACGTGCCTGAAACCAGTTAGCCATTGGTCAAAGTTGCTAGAGTCACTAAAACAAATAAGCCATTTTCTACTGATGCTCAGTTTCCACGACGTGGAAACCTTGTGCCACGTCGTGGCGCTCTTACAGTTTGAAGAAATTTAGCATTTTGGTGTTCACGGTTTCAATCCATATCACGACGTGGCCAACTACCTGACACGGCGTGACCCGTTTATCATTGTCACATTTTTCCTTACAAATACCCACTTTGAAGAATTGAAGTTTCGAGTCGTATTCAACCAGTTCTACACCAAGTTTCTATTTTTGGAAGTCCAATTGCACGTTTTCCACACTTTTGGAGATGCTCACGCCACTATCCTAGGGGAGTCTGTTCCTTTTTCTCCCTTTTCTTTAATTTTTATTTATTTTTATACAATGAGGACATTGTATCAAATAAGTGTGGGGTAGGGGTAGAAAAAGTAAAGTAAATTGCTAGGAAATTTTGAAAATTTTCAATAATTGAATCTAGTGATATTAATTAGAGCTATAATTGCTAGTATTATGTGGGATGATCCGATGAAAGTTCAAATGTTTAGTTGAGCGAATACACGTTATAGTGCATTTGTGGCCTCCCTTATTTTAGTGAAATCATGGAACAAAAACACAACCCCGCTTGGTTTGAGGGATGCAATATGTTTAGTAGCCTAAACCTGAAATGTATCCAGGAAAGTTATTATCATTAGCCAATAAAGGTTGAGGTTGAGCGCCTCTGCTTAAGCATGTAGGTTATGAGTGAAAAAAAAAGTGAGTTACATGTAAAAGAAAAAAAAATTACAAAAAAAGTGTGAAGAATTTTGGAGCAAATAAAGTGAAGATCAAAAGATCAAAACTCTGAAGAAATCTAAAAATTTGAAGATACCAGAAATCAATTCAAATAAGGTGGTGAATTCAAAGAAATCAAAGATCAAATTACCAAGGAAGTGAAGAATTCAAAAAGAAGCTCCATAGTGGTATCAATGATTGTAATTCTAGATTATGTATGCTTAGGTTGCTCAACTAAAAATACCTTGAGGATAAGGAGGTTTTCTGAGGATGGATTCGAAGGGTTGCATAAAATGAGCATTGTTCGGAAAAAGTGGGCGAGTGTTTATGAAGATTGTGAGTATTTAAAGTATGGGGGGTACTTTAGGAAAATTTTAGACACAAAAGCATGCATTGAGGTCTTGGCATAATGGCTGAACTAGAGTCGGATTGTTCTATTTGGTGCTAGTAATTAAGAATTAAGTTTAAATTTGCTTGAGGGCAAGCAAAGCCTAAGTGTGGGGTATTTTCATATTGCCATATTTATACTTATTTTTTGGCAATATTTAAGTACATTTTTGTTTAGAATAATGATACTTATGACTTTAAATTGTTATTTTCAGTCAATATAAAGGATTTTCGAAGAAAGGGACCAAAAGTGCCAAAATGTGGAACATGGAAGGCTTGAAAGACAAGAAAATAATAAATTCACGATAAACGCTCAATTCACGACGTGGCGGTGAAGCCCACGATGTGGCACGGGTGTTCCAGAAGATAAACATCGCGACGCGGAGGATTTCCTTAAAGGATACGGATTGCTTGAAGCCCACGACGTGGCACATCTGGCCACGACGTGGCGCGGGGTTTTTGACGATTATATAAGTCCTCCTGATTATTACAAAAGGAGAGGCTTTTGGCAGAAGAAAAAGAGTTCCAGAAGACGAACAAGAACGTAAGAAAGGTTCTGGAAGAGGGTTTTCAACACCAAAAGAAGTAAAGTTATATTTTAGTTATATAAGAACATGTCTTTCATTAGTTTTAGCTTTGTTGATTTATCTGCTATGATGAGCAACTGAATCTAGCTACTCTTGTTTAGCTAGATGAAGCTTTGAACTTATGAATAGTTATATGTTTATGGATTGAATTTAGTTGGTAAAGAAATTGCTTGTGTTTGATTTGTATAACCTAGCATGCTATTATTTGTTTATCTATTTGCTTGATTGCATGTTCTGTGTAGCTTAGTGATCATTAAACTGCATGAACCTGTTTACTTAATAATTTAGTGAACATTGAATTGTTAGAGCTAGGATTGACCAATCTTAGTTAGCAATTAGAATAAATAAAGCTTAGCTGTGCTAGAGAACGTGTATTGTGACCATAATTGCGTTTATACAAAAAATCTTACATAGCATATTTACATTCATAATTAGTTCTGTGTTTAATTATGTGTTAACATACACGGTTTGACATGAATTAGTTAGTTATTGGTAAGATAGAACTAAATTACTAATACAACTAAAAACCAACTTAATAATCCGTAATCATTAGCTAGCCATAAGGGAGAAGTGGATTCAAAACTAAACAAGAGTGTGTTTTTATTAAGTTCATTTGATCTTGTAAAACCAGATAAAACCCCTTATTAAACTTGTTAATAAATTAGGTTAATTTAATAGTAAGTAGATTAATTAGAACACCGTTCCCTATGATCGACACCCGACTTACCCAAGCTATACTGTAATCTGACTAGGTACACTGCCTATAAGTGCATAGTTAGTTAAGTTTGTTAGGTTATAAATATTAAAATTAGTGAGTACTTTTGTGCACATCACTTATTGATCTAATAGATCTAGTTTGTCCCCAAATTGTTGATATTAAGCTCAAAAACCCCAAATCCTTTGTAATAAAGCCTTATGATCGAGTTATACTTTAGATCTAGCCTCTCTTGAACTCCAGGAGCTCGTTATTGCCACCATTATGCAATCTTGGCCTTGTTCTAAATCCTAAGTGCTTAGTATTGGATGATTTTGGGTATTTTAGCCTCATACCCTTGTGCATGCACGTAAATTTGGAAACTTTACGTGTAAAACCAGTCCTAGGAGCTTAGATATATGTTATGGAAGCACCGAAATCAATTAGAATCGACTTTATAGTACTAGCATGCTTGGGAGTCGACGAGTTGTTCTTCAGACTCGACGAGTTGTTCATACGACTCAGTGAGTCACAAACTGGACATCTTCATATGTTAAAGGAGAACTCGACGAGTTGTTCATACAACTCGGCGATTCGGATGAAGTTAGACTCGATGTTAGCATCAAGGAAGAACTTGTCGAGTCTTTGCCAAACTCGATTAGTAGAAGCGGGTAGAGGACTAGAATGGATGATAAGGACTCGGCGAGTTGACGACCCAACTCGGCGAGTCAGGTAAACAGGAAGTTGACTTTGACCAGGAAGTTGACTTTGACTTGCGTAGGGGTAAATAGTCATTTTACCCTGAGATTACATATCAGTATTTGATTTAGTGTTTACGGGATTTGTAGCCGGGGAATTTCGGAGCAGCGGTCACGCAGTTTCGGATTTAGTAACTCGGTAGCCAGCGCTACGAGGTGAGTTTCCTTCCAGTAGGAACGGGTCTATGGCCACAATGACGACCTGTCTAGTTAGCAGTAGTCCCAGACTTCGGTCTGATGCAGTAGTTCAGTGTGCTTGCTGTCTTTGTGATTCAAGCCTGTATTTGTGTTATGTGTTCCGGACTTGAGTCCGATGCAGTATGCAGTACATGTGTTTCTGCTAGTAGTTATGATTATGCTATGCTATGTTCAGTCAGTTTTCGGACTTCGGTCCGATGCAGAGGGCAAGGCCCTGGTTAGTTACGGACTTTGGTCCGATGCAGTTTCCGGACTTTGGTCGGATGCAGAGGGCAAGGCCTTGGTTAGTGCCGGACTTTGGTCCGATGCAGTTTTCGGACTTCGTTCCGATGCAGAGGGCAAGGCTCTAGTTAGTTCTGGACTTCGGTCCGATGCAGTTTTCGGACCTCGGTCCGATACAGTGGGCAAGGCCCAATATGTGTTTATATGTTGTTGTATTGTATGTGGTAGTTTACGGGAGCTAACTAAGATTCATTCTTAGAGTTTCTGTTTTGGTTTTAGGTACTTCCACGAGCCAAGGGAAGAGGTCGGGTTGATGGCATCGCACCCACCACAGCTTCAGTTTTATCCTGGGAGTTTTATTCATACATTTTGTTATAGTTGATATAGTTTTGTTTTGACACCGTTACTATGACTTTTGATTACTCATTCCATGGTTCTTATTATATATGATATTGGATGATGTGATTTTTAGTAATATTAAAACAAAAATTTTTGGGTCGTACTTTGGGTTGTTACAAGTTGGTATCAGAGCCTTGGTTTGAGAGATTCAGGCATACTTTCGAGTGTGTCTAAACTCAAACTAATGAAATGGTTAATGATTTTTAAAAGAGAAACGTTTTCTAATAGAAATTTTGAAAGGAACTTAGAAAGAAAAAGAGTTTTCTTAAAAAGCGGTGTGGTGCATGCGATCAGCCAAGCTCAAGTAAGTACTCCCAAATTACCCTTACAAGCTTATGCTATGATTATCAGTTTCAGTTTCACTAGAACAACATGCTAGAATAGGACTAAGGATCTAGGAGGATGCCTTATGTGCCTGCTATATGTGTTTCAACTTTATGAGAATTGCATGCTAGTATTGAGTAGACAGTAGTAGGATAGCCTGGTTAGGTTATGCCTGATTGTATGAGCTTAGCATTGTATGCTAGTGCAGATTAGTCAGTATGATAGCCAGAGTGGTATATGCTTAATTATGTACTCAATCCCCGAATGCTGTTTGCTTTGTGCTTTTAGGAGTTCTAGTTGTCTTTCGCTAACTAGTAAACGAATATGTTAGGTTACATATTGCCAGGACTAAATAATTTTAGAAGGTTAGGTCTATCTCTATTTCGCAGCTCTTGTTTGAGTCTAACCGTTATAGGGTAGGATCTCTCATTCGAAGAATTATCTAGTCTGAGTGATATGTAATACTATTCGCGAGCTAGTTAGGGGAAGAAAGTGGGTATTTCTTATGCAGCTTATGGCAAAGAGTGGGTTGGTGATTACCCTAGGGCAAGCCTAGGAAGAGATTAGCATGAGATCAGCAGCGGTAGTAGAAGGGACTTGGTGGATTCAAGGCAGTTCTTGGGGAAGGTACAGATAGATGTGGAAGGTAGTAGCAGCCCATACTACTGAAAGCAGAGGATCTATACTTGAATCAAGGAAGGATAAGGTGAAACCAGGAAGCTTGTAGTAATAGTGATCCCTCGAGATATATCAGTATTTTTGACGTTGTCATTATGTGTTTTAGAATGGTGGTTTTATGCCCTAGACCAACAGTCGGCAATTCAAGTGTCGGTGAGGGATCAGGACCTGGCTCGGGAGCCGAGCATTTGGATGATTAGACTAGGGAGTTTCTCTCTTTAGAGATTACTCGCATCATACTGGAGCAGACTCCTTTGATATTTGGTTCGATAAAGGAGGGTATTTTGGAGTTGATGGATGAGAGATTGACCACCTTTCGTGCTGAGGTGGCGACCATGATGGGGTCGCGCATGCTCACCTTCAGGGAGTTCAGAGCATGTGGAGCTCCTACCTATCATGGGGCTCAGGACCCCATAGCGAGTACCAGGTGGTTCGAGGATATCGCCAATGCTTTCTGCACCAGCAGATGTCCTGAGGGGGACAAGGTCAGAGTAGCATCCCGTTTTCTGAAGGACAGTGTACGAGATTGGTGGGAGGAGATCGGGAATGTCATCAGGGATGACACAACACTTGATGCAATGACTTGGGCTGATTTTACTACCAGTTTCAGTGCCGAGTTTGCACCGGTTATCGAGGTGCAGCGGTTAGCCAGGGAGTTTCAGGATCTCACCCAGACTACATAGACAGTGGCGGAGATTACCGCCAAGTTCAGGGAGAGGGCTCTACTCGTTCCTCAGTACAAAACTAATGAGGAAATGAAGAAGGCCCGTTATGATGAGATGTTTCGGAGTGATATCCGCCAGTTTGTGAGCCGGTCCAGCTGTAAAACGCTGGATGACATGATTTCTAGGGCTCGTGAGAGAGATTGATCTAGAGATGGAGAAGAAGAGGAAGCCAGAGGCGGTATCTGGCACTGGGAGTTCTGGAAAAAAACCCAAGGTATCAGATCACAGATCTAGAGGTTAACAGAGCCACGGCAGATGTGGCAAGTGTGGGAGACTGCACGACGGTGCATGCAAGGTAGAGAGTCCCGGTTGGTACAAGTGCGGCCGGACCGGGCATATGAGCAGAGATTGTATAGCTACTCCCACTGTTACTGTGGTATCTGATCTGATTTTCTTCCATTGTAATCAGAGGGGACACAAAAAGTCCAAGTGTCTGAATTTGTCAGCAGCAGCAGCAGCAGGGAAGGTGGCAACACATGCCCCTGCAACATTGAGGCTTACAGACAGCCGTCAGGGCCGAAGTGAGGCGCCAGTGGCAAAGAGTAGAGCATTTGAGATGAAAGCTGAGGAGGTGCGAGCGAATCCTAATGTGGTGACGGGTATGTGTCTTCCCTTCATCTCTATATTAATTTTGATTGTTTCTTATGGTTATATGTTTTTATATAGGGTCGTTCTTAGTGAACGGCATATCAGCTACAGTATTGTTTGATTTGAGGGCTACCCGATCATTTGTCTCACTTGCACTTAACAAGAGGTTCAGCGGAGCTCCGAGGGGGCTGGATTGTCCACTTGAGGTTGAGATAGCTGATGACAGGACCGTCAGGATCGCGAGAGTACATAGGGCTTGTTCGCTGCAGTTATTTGATGTGTAGTTTTTAGTGGACTTCGTTCCCATTCCCCTGCGAGGAATAAGGTTATACTAGGTATGGATTGGCTAAGCCCCAATAGGGCAGTGCTTGATTGTGAGCTATAGTTAGTGAGGGTACGCACCCTTGGCGGGGGAGAACTAGTGATTCTGGGTAAGACGACACAACGCGGACTGATGCTTTGCTCGGCAGCCAGAGCTTGATGCTACTTCTGGCAGGCTTGTGTGGGGTACGTCGCCTATGTTTTGGATGCCCGAGAGAAGGGCAAGGCGACTGTTGATGATGTACCGGTGGTACGTGAGTACCCGAATTCATCTCTAGAGGATCTGCATGGGATAGCTCCGGAGAGACAGGTTGAGTTTTAGATTGACCTGGTTCCGGGTGTGGCTCCGATAGCCAAGGCGCCGTATCGGTTGGCTCCTCCAGTGATGGATGAGATGTCTACGCAGCTGTGGACCTGCTAGACAAGGGTTTCATCAGACCGAGTAGTTCACCATGGGGAGCCCCGATCCTGTTTATCAAGAAGAAGGATTGGTCGCACCGTATGTGTATAGATTACCGGGAGTTGAACAAGGTAACGGTGAAGAACCGTTACCCACTCTCGAGGATAGATGATTTGTTCGATCAGCTTTAGTGGGCATTTTGGTTTTCCAAGATTACTCTGTGATGCAGTTATCATCAGATGCGGGTCAGAGGCGAGGATGTTCAGAAGACAATTCTCCAGCCCTTATGGTCATTATGAGTTTGTGGTGATGTCGTTTGGGCTCACCAATTCTCCAGCCGCATTCATGGACCTCATGAACCGTGTATGCAGGCCGATGTTAGATCAGTCTGTGATAATGTTCATTGACAATATCTTGGTTTATTCTGAGACTCAGGAGCAGCATGAGGAGCACCTGAGGGAGGTGCAAGAGACTTTGAGGAGGGAGAGACTTTTCGCGAAGTTCTCCAAGTGTGAGTTCTGGTTGTGCGTGGTGCAGTTCCGTGGACACCTCGTCAACCAGAAGTGGATATTTATGGATCCAGACAAGATAGAGGTCATGATGCAATGGGAGGTCCCAAGGTCTCCATCTGAGATGCAGAGCATCCTAGGGTTGGTAGGGTACTACAGGTGATTCATCCAAGACTTCTCCAAGATAGCAATTCCATTTACCCGACTGACTAGGAAGTCGGTGGTGTTTTGCTAGGGGGCCTGAGGAGCAGGCAACATTTGAGACCCTCAGACAACGATTGTGCGAGGCACCAATTCCTACCCTGCTAAAAGGAGTGGATGAATTTGTAGTCTATTGTGATAATTTGATCACAGGGATGGGAGCAGTGTTCATGCAGCGAGGGCATGTGATAGCATATGCATCTAGACAGTTGAAGCCTCACGAGGCTTATTATCCGACGCACGATTTGGAGTTGCGGGCAGTTGTGTTTTCTCTCATGATTTGGAGACATTACCTCTATGGGGTCCGCTACACCATGTACACGGATCACAAGAGTCTGAGGTACCTCATGGACCAGCCAAAGTTGAACATTAGGTAGCGTAGATGGTTAGATGTGGTAAAGGACTACGATTGTGAGATCCTTTATCATCTAGGCAAGGCCAACATTATGGCCGACGCCGTGAGCCGCAAGGCGATGGCGGCACCAATTAGAGACATATGTCTGAGGATGACGGTGATTACTCCATTGTTGGAATCGATTAGAGAGGCACAGGTCGAGGGCCGGAAGGAGGAGAGGCAGAAGTGTGAGAGGATTGAGGGCCGAGTAGCTTCTTTCGATTATGACAGCCGAGGATTGTTGACCCTTCATGGGAGGGTCTGGGTGCCGTATTAGGGAGGAGTTCGGCATGTGTTGATGGATGAGGCCCACAAGTCTCGGTTCTCCATCCATCCAGGGCGACAAAGATGTATAGAGATCTTCGACCCAATTATTGGTGGCCATGCATGAAGCAGGATGTAGCCTGGTACGTAGAGAGATGCTTGATCTGTAGGAAGGTCAAAGCAGAACACCAGAGACCCCACGACAAGATGCAGCCATTAGACATTCCGGTGTGGAAATGGGACGATATCACTATGGATTTCATCACTAAGCTTCCCATGACCGCACGTGGAGTTGACTCGATTTGGGTCATAGTGGATCGGCTGACCAAGAGCGCACATTTCATACCGATTCAATAGAGCATATCGGCCGAGAAGTTAGCCAATATTTATGTGCGCGAGGTAGTGGCACGACATGGGGTGTCTGTATCAGTAGTATCAGACCGAGATGTCCGTTTTACTTCCAGGTTTTGGATGCGGTTTCATGATGAGATGGGGACTCGTCTTCAATTTAGCATCGCTTTCCACCCCCAAATGGATGGGCAGAGCGAGAGGACGATTCAGACTTTCGAGGACATGCTTTGGGCATGTGTCCTAGATTTTGGAGGCAGTTGGGATACATATCTTCCTTTGGCGGAATTTCCATATAACAACAGTTATCACGCTAGTATTGACCGCCCTCCTTTCGAGATGCTCTACGGAAGGAAGTGTAGGACCCCGATTTGTTGGGGAGAGGTCAGTCAGTGAGTCATCAGGAGCACCGAGGTGGTGCTCAAGACCACTAAGTTGATCCAGTAGTTCCGTAGCAGATTGCAGACTGCGCAGAGTTGACAGAAGAGTTCGGGCGACAGGAGGCATTCAGACTTGGAGTTTCAGGTGGCCGATATGGTCCTTCTAAAGGTATCACCCTGGAGGGGTGTTATCAAGTTCTAGAAGAGGGGCAAACTGGGCCCCAGGTTCATTGGTCCTTTTAGGGTTTTAGCCCGGGTGGGTCGGGTTGCTTATCGGTTGGATCTTTAGGCAGAGCTTAGCCAATTCCACAACACTTTCCATGTTTATGGAGAGGCCAGTTACGATCATAAATCGGAAGGCAAAGACCTTGAGGAACAAGATGGTTCAGTTAGTGAAGGTGCAGTCGCAGCACCGAAAGGGTTCAGAGTGCACTTCGAGGACGAAGTCTAAGATAAGTGGGGGAGAGTTGTAACGCCGCATTTTCTGGTATGTAATTTAAATAAGTATTTTCAATTATTAAGGGGTACTCGACGAGTCTGTAGCCCGACTCATCGAGTAGAGACAGGATGATCATGCAAATTGAGTTGGCTACTCGACGAGTCCAGAAGCTGGGAATCGGCGAGTCCGCCTGTCTGGATGAAGCAGTAATTTTAAGGGTCTGCACCCTATTTAAATATATTTATGCGCCCCAACCTTGCCTTCATCACCCTCAGAACATTTCTTATCAAACTCTAGCCTCCTTAAAGAGTGTGTGAGTGATTGTTGCCTTGTGAAGCAAATTTTGGTGCATTTTGGAGCAAGTAGAAGAAGGAGAAGGTTGAAGAGTCCAAGGAAGAAGAAGTAGATCCGGAACACACTCCTTTGTGGTCATCTTTTCATGTAATAAAGTCTCCATCTTGCTTATTGATATAATAAATCTAGTTTTTCCACAAATTGTTGATATTAAGCTCAAAAACCCCAAATCCTTTGTAATAAAGCCTTATGATCGAGTTATACTTCAGATCTAGCGTCTCTTGAACTCTAGGAATTCATTATAGCCACCATTATGCAATCTTGGAGTTGTTCTAAACCCTGAGTGCTTAGTATTTGATGATTTTGAGTATTTTAGCCTCATACCCTTGTGCACACACGTAAATTTGGAAACTTTATGTGTAAAACCAGTCCTAGGAGCTCAGATGTATGTTATGGAAGCACTGAAATTGATTAGAATCGGCTATATAATAATAGCATGCTTGGGACTCGACGAGTTGTTCTTCAACTTGGCGAGTTGTTCTTCAGACTCGACGAGTTGTTCATACGACTTGGCGAGTCATAGACTGGACGTGTTCATATGTTAATGGAGAACTTGATGAGTTGTTCATACAACTCGGCGAGTCGGATGAAGTTAGACTCGATGTTAGCATCGAGGAAGAACTCGTCGAGTCTTTGCCAAACTCGACGAGTAGAAGCGGGTAGAGGACTAGAATGGATGATAGGGACTCAGCGAGTTGATTACCCAACTCGGTGAGTCCGGTCAACAGGAAATTGACTTTGACTTGCCCAGGGGTAAATAGTAATTTTTCCCTGAGATTAGTTATCAGTGTTTGATTTAGTGTTTACGGGATTTGTTGCTGGGGAGTTTCGGAGCAGCGGTCAGGCAGCTCCAGATTTAGCATCTCGGTAGCCAACATTATGAGGTGAGTTTCCTTCCAGTAGCAATGGGTGTATGACCACATTGCCGACCCGTCTAGTTAGCAGTAGTCCCGGACATGGGTCCGATGCAGTAGTTCAGTGTGCTTGATGTCTTTGTGATTCAATCCTGTATTTGTGTTATGTGTTCCGGACTTGAGTCCGATGCAGTATGCAACATATGTGTTTCTGCTAGTAGTTATGATTATGCTATGTTATGTTTAGTTAGTTTCCGGACTTCGGTCCGATGCAGAGGGCAAGGCCTTGGTTAGTTGCGGACACTGGTCCGATGTAGTTTCCGGAAATTTATATGATGCAGAGGGAAAGGCCATGGTTAGTTCTGAACTTCGGTCCAATGCAATTTCCGAACTTCGGTCCGATGCAGAGGGCAAGGCCCTAGTCAGTTTTTGACTCCGTTCCGATGTAGTTTCCGGACATCGGTCCGATGCAGTGGTCCAGGCCTAATATGTGTTTATATGTTGTTGTATGGTATGTGGTAGTTTAGGGGGGCTCACTAAGCTTTGTGCTTACAGTTTCAGTTTTGGTTTCAGGTACTTCCGCGAGCAAAGGGAAGAGCTCGTGTTGATGGCATCGCACCCACCACAACTTTAGTTTTATCCTGGGAGTTTTACTTAGAAATTTTGTTATGGTTGATACAGTTTTGTTTTAACACGGTTACTATGACTTTTGAGTAGTCATTCCATCGTTCTTGTTATATATGATATTGGATGATGTGATTTTTAGTAATATTAAAACAAAAATTTTTGGGTCGTACTTTGGGTTGTTACATCTTTGACTCTTGAAAGCTTAGTGCTTCAAATGTTGCACCTCTAATGGCTTACAAACACCACTAGCAAGAGGATGAGATGAGAGAGGAGGGAGCAACACCAAATTTCAGAAAGGGTTTTCCTGATGCAAGCATTGGCCAAAAATCATAGGTGGGGGGGGGGGGGAGGTTCTCTATATAGACGTGGGCTGCTAGGGTTTTCTGGCGGAAACCCTAATTTCCTGCTTAAGGCTTAAGCAGCCCATGGATTACTCATTTAGAGGCCTTGGATAAAACCTATAGGGCCTCCCTATAGTTTTCATCCACTCCATTCTAACCAGTCCAATAGCCCAACTTCACAACTATCAATGATATACAAAACAATCCATGTTTCTTTAATCCTAAAATTAATTCCAAATTAATTTCTGATTAAATACTAATTAAATAACATAATTTCTAATTAATATATTATTTTCATAATACATTAATAAATCACTTTATTATTCAAAATAATAAATTATACATCTCTCTTAAAGTCATCCTGTCAAGTTGCTAGAGTGAAGGCAACCCAAAAGGATTATGGGCTTAGACACTTAATCCAATAGTCTCCCACTTGGATATGTCTAATAACTATGATTACGTGTCCTTGGATAAGGCATCAAATATTCCTCCATTCTAGAAGATATTGTATGGACACGAGACATGGTTTATAATCAATTCTTTTGTCCAATGTTTGTTTCCCGATTTCTAGTTTATGAAGACTGATATTATACTACTTATTGACCACATTAATTCAGTCCTGGCTTGACCATGCGCTTTAGATGTCATCATCAAATCATCGACGGGCCCACAAATATCGCTTTTCCCCATTAAGGCAAAAGGAACGGATAAAATTTGACTCATATGCTTGTACTATTTACTCATCAAATCATACACAACAATACATTTTATAACATCAAGTTACTAATGCGTTTACGTATTATCAATGCACAACTGACTCGTAAACAACAACTCATATGTATCCGTTTCAAGAATATGAGATATTATCATTTCAAAATTACTCGTGATAAAATCCATGAAGTAATTCTTTGAGCGTGGATTAATCCAATACTCAAATCCCCATTTCAAAAGTGCTCGTGAATGTTGCAGCAAACCATTGCTATGTCTAAACCCTTAGACAATCTACAATCCAACTCATGAAAATCTTAATTCACTACTTACTTCCAAAGTATGATCGACTGTGGATGTTTTGAATAATCCAATTATTCCGGAAGTAAAACATGAGAAGCGAAACACAATAATAACCTAATTAAATATGGTCTCAAAACTATTGAATATAAATAAAAAACTTATTATTTAATCATCATATTAATTAGACTTTATTAATTGTATAATGTTTTGATTAATCAACTAAACACTTGAACTAAACATTAATCATGCCATGTAATAAACATGTATACTATGTCTCTCTATGGTCTGTCCTTTATGAATAGATCGATCGGACATTATTCCAATGATGCTCATTTCTCAATTTCTAATCCTTATTACTAGTGTAAGAATTCCAAATTCTCGTCACCACTAACTGTGTTAGTGTCTAACCTTGCATGCAATATCCTTTTGTGATGACATGGCCTAGAAGTCACAAAGACTTCGCCAACGATGTCACAAAATGCTCCATTAAAACTTTGTTTCTTAAAACAATTTTATGGTAATGAAGTATCAAACTCAACGTAACTCCTTGAACACCTTCTTTACATTAAGCTTTCTAACTCACATTCAGATTCCAATCACCAAATCCCATTATGGAAACATTTCCATATTCCCACATGACAATCAATTCTGATTAATAATTATCCCAATCTGAAACATATCAGTATGGTCCGTCCGAAATGCTATACTTCCAACTGTCCATAAGCAACCAATCTTTAGCGAACTTCATATTGTCATTTAGCAGTTGTTCATCAACTCTAGTCATATCCAGCTCCAGTCCTTTTCCCTTCTTAATTCCCTAGGCATTTGAAAAAATTAGAACAAGTGAATTTCATTACATATGTAATCAATCCTATATACGAAGCATATGAGATTTGATACATAATGTCTTACATAAAGACTTGATACTTGATCAGTCTTTTGCTATAATATTTCCATATATAGATTTCTTATGTTGAATCATTTCAACACGATATTCCTATATGTTAATGACTAAGTTCCATTAAATCTGAACGTTTATATTTGAAATGAAGTATAAGTACCTTTTCCCCAAAATCCCTTTTATAGCAAAACAATTCTCAAATATAGCAACTTGCAAATTAAAAACTTTGTTTCCTATGAATAGCATTGCCAACTTGCAAAACATACCATAACTATTATGTGACATGCCTAAATTCATGGCTAGAAAAGACCGATTTAATTTATGCTTTTAAAATAATTTCAGAGTAATCCTTTGATTAAAAGAGTTGCGGAATTTGTTCCGAAACAAAATATGATAAAATAATATTTACCAAAGCATTTCGTAAGGAAATGTATTTTTCATTATATACCAAAACTTGGGATGTCATGTTCCGATACAAACCAAAAGCATAAACGGCACATTATAAGCCTCGCAACAGTTATATACAACCACAAGCCTATAAACAAAATAACTTGATGATTCATCCATCTTATGCCCTCGCACCACTACTTGTAATACAAATGAAACTGAGTGGGTCAGGCTTGGGAGCCTGGTGAGCATATACGGTTTTCAGAACACAATAAATAATTATATTTAATTTCACCAACCAACAATAACTCGATTACCCATTCTCGTTATCCTCACTTTACATCCCTAAAACAACAACTATTACCAGGGACCTAATCTAGGATTTTCATCGAGATGGACATTACTGCAAAGGGCTTTCCTCATCAATTGATGTCCTAAAGGCAACCATGATGGGGATACAGTACACTGGTGAACACATCGTTCACAACACCTACAAATTATGAACTTGCCAGTGTTCCACTGGACAGTCTAGAAAGAGTTTGTGGTCGTCATCCATACTCCGCTAGATGACTAGATCAACAACATCGAGACCTCTCATCATTTTATTTCATCACACATCAACTATCTACCCATGTTCTACCCATTACATTTGTAGATAAAAATATTTACAGTTTAAAACATGTATAGTACATTCAATGAATACTCATTTCAAATAACAAATAATATATAAACACATAGAACGTATTTCATAGAGAATACTTCATATTTATGTGTTAGAAGAAAATGAATATACACTCACATAAAACATATACTTAACACATTCAATCGATACTTGTATAAAAATTGTGTATATGAAATGGACTATGCACTCACTTGATAATACGATGATCGGATAGCACTACGACTCTAAATGTAGTATTCTTCGGTGAAACCGTGATGCTTCCTTGAAAACCTGGCTTCTCGCGGGCAGAGTTTTGGCTCGAGAACTCTATTTCTCAGGATCTTCAGGGCTTCGGGACTAGCTACGGGTGTCAGGATGATCGGGGCTTCAGGGGTATAACTTGCATAAACGGCTGGACTTGACTTCTATTTATAGGAGGGGTCTGGCCCTCGAACACGACGCGTTCCCTCTTGGTACGCAGCATGTTCCCCGAACGCTAGGCGTTCCTCCGAGCGTTGCGTGTAGGAGCGGGGTTCCATCCTGATTCCTTATCCGTTTGACTTAGCATTGACGTGGCCCAACCCAGGCCTAACATATGAACGTGGGGCGTTCCCTAATTGAACGCGAGGCGTTCCCATTTGGAATGCATGCCTCGAACTTCAAAACATCATAACTCTCGCATATGATCTCCATTTTCGACATTCTTTATATCTACGCGTAGGTGAGATTATGCTCTACAACTCTCGTTTAAAATCCATCGGCTAATTTTCACTTTATTTTTATTATATTATTTTTACTGGGACGGGATAGGAAAACTCCGTTTGAAATTCATAACTTCTTCATCTAACGTCCGATTTCGTCTGTCTTTCTTCCGTTGCACTACTATCGACGAGATCTTTGATTCTAGTTAAGATTGTTTCGGCTAAAACTCACTCGATCTCAAATTCGAACATTGGGTTGCATACCGCTAAGTCGAAACTTAGAAAAATCATAACTTCCTCATACAAAGTCAGATTTAGACGTTCTTTTGATGCACGTTCTCAATTTAATGTATTCTACGACTTTTGTTTAGATCACTAAGGCTAAATATCGTTCTAACGTAAATTCACGATTTACGTCACACACTGTTGTATTGGTTCTGTCGTGAAACTTCGACAGGTCATAACTTCTCCGTTATAACTCGGATTTCGGTATTCTTTATATATCCGGAATCGTTGTCACGAACACTACAACTTCCTTCATAGATATCGGGTTTATCTAATATTTTATTTTATCGCTTATTTTTCTACTTAATTCATTTAAGTCACACAATTAAGCATAAAACACATAATACTCAATTAATACATTTTTATTATTTCAAAATGGGTTACAAAGTTTAACCTAGACTCCTACATCAACATTAATACCTAGCCTAGAAACATGGGCGTTACATATTATGCTCCCACTAGCATAATAATTATACTCCGATTTGCATAACAATTATGCTCCCACTAGCTTTGACATGTACCCAGAAATCAATTGGACTTCTAGAAATCAAGGCTCTTGACTTCTCACTAAATTTAGGATTTCTACTACGTGATGCTTTGATAAGTCTTCATCTAGACTTCTCAAGCTCACACACCTTTCATTAGATAGCATACGTGTGTGTTTAAACCCTTTTAAAACTTAAAACAATAATTCCTGAATGTTCAAACTATTTCATTCCATTTCTCATAATTCGAACTATGAAAAGGGATGCCGTAATCATATAAGAAATTGAGAACGCAGTTATCACAAGTGCCAACCATAATGATATCAATTCATAATTAAAATCTACTACAAAAAGTGTTTCCTCATGATCATTTTGATGAATTAGAGCGAAAAAAATTTGCAACTTAGATTTTATGGTGTATGTGTTCCTATCCATGTGAATTTATTAGTTCTAACCTACAATCATAATATCAGGTTGAGGACAAAACCAAAATCAAATTTAGTTTTCGTTTCATGGACTAAACTTCACTAGTTCTTAATTTCTTGCCTTCTGGTAGCACAAGGGCTTACCATGTCTTCCATGTTGTTTAAGCAACTTGTAACAACCCGAAGTTGTTCATCGCCGAAAACCTATTCTATCCGTATAACTTGCCATATATCGAAACGTTCCGATGTCGTTTTTGGGTTTAGTTAATTAAACTTATATGTTTAATTGATGCTAATGAGTGTCCAAACCTCTTAGGAACTCATTAATTTAGCTCAAAATGTTTAATTCATAAATTTAGAAATGTCCTCGCCGGGTTACGGTAACTCAATCGGGTGCGACTAAAAGCCCCGCTTAATGCCAGTATCGCGTAGAATTCCACCGTGTCCAAGTTTTGCAACCTATATAAACGTGTTTAACCTTTCATTTGAAGCTTTTTATCTCTCTCACTACTCTCTCTCTCTAACCTCTCTCCTAAATCCAAGTTTAAGGGTCCAAAACTCAATTTTAAGGCTTGAAATCCCTAAGGTACCTTCCTAACCTTAATGTATAGCATATTTGGCTTCCAAATTTGGCATTTAATCATGAAAAAAGGCCTTAAATGTGAGTTTATGGCCTTGGTAGAGGCTTAGGCCATAAACACATAGTTAAGGGGTTTTTAAGCCCTAAAACCCTTCCAAACCACAACTAGACTTTAGATATGGCTTAATGACTACATGGAATGGACTTAGAACATTTTAAACATGGATTTTGAAGGACTTGAAGGAGTTTACGGCGAAGGTACATGCTTGGGCCGTAAACTCATAAATATGGGGTTTTTGTGACCTTAAACCCTTCCAAAACACTAATAAGGCTTAGATATGAATTTTAGAATAATTGGTTTTAGCCTTGGGACACTTCAAACATATTATTTAAGGGATAATTGAGAGTTTATAGCCAAGGCTTGTGCTTGGGCCGTAAACCCTTCATTTTGGGGTATAAACTCCTTTTAAGGTGTTAGAAAGCCACTTTAACACCCCCTAAAGCCTTAGAATAATTTTTAGAAGTACATACAAACAAGTTTTTGGCCTTAAAACATAATGAATCACCCTTTTGGAGAGTTTACGGCCATGAGGGGGGTCTCATAGGCCGTAAACTCCAAAAACACCTCAAAAGTCCCATAAAAATTCATGTAAGGCTCGGAACAAGTTTAGCAATCACATGTGAATTGTTTGGAATCAATAACAAAATTATTCATGGCTATATAGGAGTTTACGGACATGAGCCCCATGCTAGGCCGTAAACTCCCTTAAGTATAACATTTGGTGTTTAAAATTCATTCCAAGCCCTTAAACCAAACCTAGAAATTTTCCCCTAAGTGTTTCAAGCCAATTTGCACCATAAATAACCCCACCATGAGTTTATGGCCATAAACTCATGGGGAGGGGGTCATTAGGGCCGTAAACTCCCTAAAGAATTTACTCTTGAAGTCCCAATTCAATATCCTAGCTATATGTGTCCCCAAACGCCACCCGGGTCCCTCCAAACACTTGTAATGGGGTGTTTCCGCGACTAAAAGTGTTGGTCCCTAACAATTAAATAATCTAAGTCCTAATTAGATACAAATGTGTATCTTTGTATTATACTTAGGAACCTAATGTGTTTGCAAGTCCCGTACCATCGTTTAGCGTCCGAAATCGTCACGTTTCTCGTCCGGTGAGTTCATACCCCTACGCTTTTTCCGTGTTTTTCAATGTTTTCAGGGGGGGAATACAAGCAAACTATAACTGTTTTCAAAACATAACATTGATGTGTTTCAAATATATCTGGCAAATTTATAAACACTTTTACTCCTTATGTATTATGCTGAACATAAGGGATGATCTATCAACTACAACTAAATGGATTTTAGTTAAGAAAATAACCAAACTAATCAAATTATTATGGGAATAATTTAGGGGTTCTTTAGTTCTCGTTTTATCATGTACTGATATGTGTATAAAGTTATTAGATAAACTATGTCTGATTCAGTTTATCTCTGAATCATTTGAATGTATTGCCAGATAGTTTCATTGTATGTATCTATATTCACTGTATCATGTTTCATAGTCTTTTGTATGTTTGATATCGTATGAGTACCCTGTGAATAATTTAGTACTAGTTTGTGAGTTAGTCACTACCCTTTATGGATGATCAGTAAATCCTCCCCGGAAGTGTAACGAGGGTCTCCTGGAGGGAGAGCGAGGAATTTGTGAATAGATCTATTCGGGACTGAAAATCCCACACCTTAAGTGCTAGCTACAGTTAGGCGGGCACGCCTGGGGTGACAAATTCTGGATATCGTCCGACGTCTGACAAGCGTCAAGGAGGTCTCGTTGTCATATCAGCATGGTTACCCGACCCACAATATGTATTAATATAAGTTTATTCACGGTTTTGGTTTTAGAGATATATATCTAGTACGGGATGGTAATCCCATGGTTTTTAGTCTATAAGTTTTATATCTATTGCAGGATGTTATTCCTATGGTTAGAATCTATATCTAGTTCAGGATAGTGATCCCATGGTTTTATCAAAATATCTTATATCTAGTTCGGGATAATGATCCCATGGTTTTATCAAAACATCTTATATCTAGTTCGGGATAGTAATCCTATGGTTTTATCAAATTATCTTGTATCTAGTTCGGGAGGGTAGTCCCACGGTTTTCAATCTATATTTTCAAGTATATCAAACTATCTTGTATCTAGTCCGGGACGATAGTCCCATGGTATTAAATCTATATGTAGTACGGGATGTTAATCCCAAGGTTTTCAAACTATTTTTCCATCTACAGTTCACGTATATTAAAGTACTTTATATCTAATTCGGGATAGTAATCCCAAGACTCTCAATATATAGTTTTGTGTATTAAACTATACTATATGATATTAAATCGGTCTTGTAATTAGGAAAATATGGGATTTTCCTGGGGTAACGTATAACGCATAATTGAACTGTAATGAAGGATAACTAAACTGTTTTACATAAGAAAATATGGGATTTTCTTGGATAACAAACCTTTTCGGAAAACTAAAGGAAACTAGTACATTTTTCAGCAAATAAACATCTTACGAACTCACCAGCTTTATGCTGATTTTCAAACCGCTTGTATTCTCAGGTCCACGTTAGACAGGTACCCGGCAATATCTTTTGGAGAAGACGGAGTGCTCCGAAGACTCGTCTCAAATTTTGTTCATATGATATACGTATAACACTTATACAATTTACTTTTGAAACAAATGTAAACTTTCAAATATATGTAATGTAATGGTTGTTTACTGTGATTACTATGTACATTGGATTTGATACTCAACGTGGAGTCAACCCCGGAAATGTTTCCGCCTCTGGTTTTCGGGGTGTGACAGATTGGTATCAGAGCCCTTGTTTATAGTGAACGGAGTATACCAAACCTTAAATGGTATAAAACTATAAACATTAAGGGGCCTAAGTGCTCTGAACTAAAAGTATCCTTCAAAATATAAGTATTTTCAAAAGTATTTAAGTATGCCGAGCCGTCGAGATCCGTAACTACAAGTAGAACAAAACATAAGTAAATGGGTGTTGTACGCTGCAGTTAAACTTGGGTAGTTATGTAGTCGTGTCTAGGGTCAATATAGCCTGGCCAACTATATTCATTCGAGACACGGCAACATGTGCTTGGGAGTGACTGTGGTATGCGGCATACCTAAAACTTACCCAATACCCCAAACAATAACTCGTCGTTGCAGTGAATCATGAAATACTATGGGAGTATTTATCGAGTCAATCCTTTGTAGAAAATCCTCGTATACGCATTGTTCCTTGATCATTCCTCTAGCGATAAAATGTTCTGTCCTGATAACTCTTTCCTGCTTTATCGCTTAATACGGTGTTATATCTGTCTTGATGAGATATCCCATGTTCCATATCTCTTGATTCAATTCAGAGGACTTATGATCCTCTCTTTCCTAATCTTTTTAGATCAAGATGCCTCCAAGAAAGAGACGCAGCTCGAAGAACACCAACAACCCTCCGCCACCACCTCCTCCTGAATTTGACCCAGTGATCTTCTAGGCCGTTGTCAATGCCGCAGTGGCAGCTGCTCTAGCCCAAAGGAACTCAGATGGTTCCGGTGCCACGCAAACCCAGAACAGTCAGGAACACCGAAAGGAGGGGTCCTATAAAGAATTCATGAACGTTAAGCCTGTTGGATTAATGTCTAAGTCCATAACTATATTTGGTAAGACTTGACCCGACCCGGCATGGTCCATTTGGGTTGCATACCATCATGCACTTGGATGAGAGAAATAAGACACTTATGGTTATTAATATATTATAAGTTCTAGTATATTAATAATAAGAATAATAAGATTATTTAATTAGTATTGATCAAGAATTAATCTAGGATTAATTAAGTGATCAAAAGAAGACTAATTAAATATATGGGTTGATTGTGTAAATCATCCATACTTGTATAGTGGGCTAATGCTCCATGGATAATCAAGTTGGGCTAAAACCCATAGGATGGTTCATGGATGCTCCATGGTGTATTTGTACCCATGGATCCAAGGAAATGAAAAGCCATGACAATTAAGAGTTTACCCTAATTGTAACACTATATAAAGATATTATTCTTGGCAAAATTGGTGACTAGTATGATTCTAGAGAGGGCTAGCCGATTTTGATAAGTGTAGAATTCTCTCATGTCATTCCAAGTGGTTTGATGATTGTGATTCCATTTGAGGTGTCACACTTGGGGCACTAGGTACTCAAGCTTCATGAAGACTTTCTACATCAAAGAGGTATGTATTCTATCTTGCTATAGTCATTGTTTTGTATGCTAGATTAGGATAATACCTTGGAAGTTCTTATTTGCATGTATAATAGAGAAAACATAGATCCAAGGTATTTAGGGTTGCATGTACACTTAGGAGTGTTAGAATGCTCAAAACCCAACAAAGCCCACATCCTTTGATGGCACCGGAGGTGTCATTTCCCTCACCCGATGGTTCGAGAAAATCGAATCAATCTTTGAAATATGCGCCTGCACAGAGTCTGACAAAGTTAAGTTTGCCGCCTACACCTTCCTTGATAAGGCCCTGACTTGGTGGAACGGCTGAGTCAAATCCTTAACTCTACCTGTAGCAAATGCTATGGGTTGGGAAGCTATGAAGGAGCTTCTACTCGCAGAGTATTGCCCTTGGGGCAAAATTCAAAAGCTAGAACACGAACTCTGGAACCTTAAGATGAAGGGTTCCGACATAGCCTCTTATACTTCAAGATTCGACGATCTGGCGTTACTCTGTCCGGGAATGGTTACCCCGGAGAGTAAAAAGATTGAGAGGTTCATTTGGGGGTTGACCCAGCCAACCAAAGGGAATGTCTTGGCTGCGAAGCCAGACACCTATGATAATGCTAAATGTCTTGCAAAAATCTTGATCGATCACGAAGACAACTCTGATAAGGAGGCTACCACTCCCGAGCCAGTCACAAGTGGAGGTGGAAGTAAAAAGAAATTTTGGAACAAGCGGAAGGCTCAGAGTACGCAAGGGTCTTCTAAGAAACAGTAAACAGTAGCAGTCCATGCTGCTACTGCTCCTGTTACTGTTTCAGCTGTTGGGTCCACAGCCCAAACTCCTACCAGTGGATACACTGGTACCCTTCCTTGGTGTGATAAGTTCAGCTACCATCACCGCATTCCTGGTCCATGTCGCGAAAGGATCTGTGACAACTGTGGCAAGAAGGGCCATCTTGCTCGAACCTGCAGAAAACCAGCCAAATCAACGAATCAATCATCCGGAACGGGAATTAGTCCAGCCTGCTACAATTGTGGCGAAGTAGGGCACTTCAAAAGAAATTGCCCCAAAGTAGCTACAACCGCTGATCCCACTATCGCCGCAGGTATACTTCTCTTTGTAAATTCTTATACCTGCAACTCTTTATGATTCTAGTACCAGAAGGGAAACTTTTCATGAAATACTTTGATGCTATGTTGGACATTTAATGACCGAGTCTCATTCATGTTGTTATCTTTTAGTTTCAAAAGGGTCGCTAGTCTAGATCTTTTCCCCAACCCGTCTCTCGAGATCTTCGGCATCAAACCTTCATATCATTTCATGCCTTAAAACTCAAAAGTTTTTCCCGATATGAAATATCACGCATCCCTCGTTTCTGTGATCATTAAGAAACGGGAAGTCAGCAACTCTTTTCCCTAAATGTCTTTCCCGAAGAATTCCCGAGAATTCCTTTCGAACGTTTAACTTAGTTCCGCATCGGCCTAATCTCTGGATCTACCTCGTGACCGAACCTCAGTGAGAATGACGTGTTCAAAACGATGACCAAGAACTGATATGATCACTACGGATTAGTGGTGGTATCCTTTTGGTCAAATCTCTTTTCCTCGATCATGTAGCCAAGCAAACTAGTCGTAACCGTGTACCTTTCCAGCATCTAAGGCGATAGAGAATTAGTCGGTACCGAAAATACCTATAGAAACCTGTCGATTCTTGGGTCCCATCGACTAATATCGCGGTCTTACCCATAAATTTCTTCTAAAGTCATCAAACCCTTAGCTACCCGACTCCTTGAAGATGTACTTTCCTGTTGAAAGCGTATGTTCTGTTGATGGCTTTATCCTAGAAAAGCATGATATGCTTTGAGAAGTGTGAAATACTTCCCCCGTGATACAGTAGACTCTTCATAATCCTCATAGAATCGATTTCGTAACTTTCCAATTTCGGCTACCCCCAGAACCTAGTAACATCCATCTGGTACTTCACGTCTCGAATCCTTAGAAGTATTTACCCAACGAAACCCTAGTGATTCCTTTGAGGAAACCGAAGTCGTCCAGGGTTGAAACCTTCATGAGAGAACCTATTGAGATCGTAGATTGAGAGAGAGTCAATGTGCGAAACAAAGTCACGTCCCGATAGTGAGAGATCGATAGAACGCCTAGTGTAAACCCGACTCCGCGTGAGAGCATGATCGTTCGAGACAACAAATCCATTCGTTTCTTATTCTAATTCATGATCTATATCTTAATCTTTGAATTTCGGGACGAAATTCCCTCTAACGGGGGGATAATGTAACAACCCTAAGTTGTTCATCGCCGAAAACCTATTCTACCCGTATAACTCGCCGTATATCGAAACGTTCCGATGTCATTTTTGGGTTTAGTTAATTAAACTTATATGTTTAATTGATGCTAATGAGTGTCCAAACCTCTTAGGAACTCATGAATTTAGCTCAAAATGTTTAATTCATAAATTTAGAAATGTCCTCGCCGGGTTACGGTAACTCAATCGGGTGCGACCAAAAGCCCCGCTTAATGCCAGTATCGGGTAGAATTCCATCGTGTCCAAGTTTTGCGACCTATATAAATGTGTTTAACCTTTCATTTGAAGCTTTTTCTCTCTCTCACTACTCTCTCTCTAACCTCTCTCCTAAATCCAAGTTTAAGGGTCCAAAACTCAATTTTAAGGCCTCAAAATCCCTAAAGTACCTTCCTAACCTTAATGTATAGCATATTTGGCTTCCAAATTCGGAATTTAATCATGAAATAAGGCCTTGAATGTGAGTTTACGGCCTTGGTAGAGGCTTAGGCCGTAACCACATAGTAAAGGGGTTTTTAAGCCCTAAAACCCTTCCAAACCACAACTAGACTTTAGATATGGCTTAATGACTTCATGGAATGGACTTAGAGCATTTTAAACATGGATTTTGAAGGACTTGAAAGAGTTTACGTCCAAGGCACATTCTTGGGCCGTAAACTCATAAATATGGGGATTTTGTGACCTTAAACCCTTCCAAAACACTAATAAGGCTTAGATATGAATTTTAGAATAATTGGTTTTAGCCTTGGGACACTTGAAACATATTATTTGAGGGATAACTGAGAGTTTACAGCCAAGGCTTGTGCTTGGGCCGTAAACCCTTCATTTTGGGGGTATAAACTCCTTTTAAGGTGTTAGCAAGCCACTTTAACACCCCTAAAGCCTTAGAATAATTTTTAGAAGTGCATACAAACAAGTTTTTGGCCTTAAAACATAATGAATCACCCTTTAGGAGATCTTATGTCCATGAGGGGGGTCTCATAGGCTGTAAACTCCAAAAACACCTCAAAAGTCCCATAAAAATTCATGTAAGGCCTTGGAACAAGTTTGGCAATCACATGTGAATTGTTTGGAATCAATAACAAAATTATTCATGGCTATATAGGAGTTTACGGCCATGAGCCCCATGCTAGGCCGTAAACTCCCTTAAGTATGTCATTTGGTGTTTAAAATTCATTCCAAGCCCTTAAACCAAACCTAGAAATTTCCCCTAAGTGTTTCAAGCCAATTTGCACCATAAATCACCCCACCATGAGTTTACGGTCATAAACTCATGGGGAGGGGGTCATTAGGGCCGTAAACTCCCTAAAGAGTTTACTCTTGATGTCCCAATTCAATATCCTAGCTATATGTGTCCCCAAACGCCACCCGGGTCCCTCCAAACACTTGTAATGGGGTGTTTCCGCGACTAAAAGTGTTGCTCCCTAACAATTAAATAATCTAAGTCCTAATTAGATACAAATGTGTATCTTTGTATTATACTTAGGAACCTCGTGCGTTTGCAGGTCCTGTACCATCGTTTAGCATCCGAAATCGTCACGTTTCTCGTCCGGTGAGTTCATACCCCTACGCTTTTTCTGTGTTTTTCAATGTTTTCAGGGGGGGGGGGGGGGAATACAAGCAAACTATAACTGTTTTCAAAACATAACATTGATGTGTTTCAAATATATCTGGCAAATTTATAAACACTTTTACTCCTTATGTATTATGCTGAGCATAAGGGATGATCTATCAACTACAACTAAATGGATTTTAGTTATGAAAATAACCAAACTAATCAAATTATTATGGGAATAATTTGGGGGTTCTTTAGTTCTCGTTTTATCATGTACTGATATGTGTATAAAGTTATTAGATAAACTATGTCTGATTCAGTTTATCTCTGAATCATTTGAATGTATTTCCAGATAGTTTCATTGTATGTATCTATATTCACTGTATTATGTTTCATAGTCTTTTGTATGTTTGATACCGTATGAGAACCCTGTGAATAATTTAGTACTAGTTTGTGATCTATCAACTACAACTAAATGGATTTTAGTTAAGAAAATAACCAAACTAATCAAATTATTATGGGAATAATTTGGGGGTTCTTTAGTTCTCGTTTTATCATATACTGATATGTGTATAAAGTTATTAGATAAACTATGTCTGATTCAGTTTATCTCTGAATCATTTGAATTATTGCTAGATAGTTTCATTGTATGTATCTATATTCACTGTATTATGTTTCATAGTCTTTTGTATGTTTGATATCGTATGAGAACCCTGTGAATAATTTAGTACTAGTTTGTGAGTTAGTCACTACCCTTTATGGATGATCAGTAAATCCTCCCCAGAAGTGTAACCAGAGTCTCGTAGAGGGAGAGCGAGGAATTTGTGAATAGATCTATTCGGGACTGACAATCCCACACCTTAACTGCTAGCTACAGTTAGGCGGGCACACCTGGGGTGACAAATTCTGGATATCGTCCGACGTCTGACAAGCGTCAAGGAGGTCTCGTTGTGGTATCAGCATGGTTACGCGACTCACAATATGTATTAATATAAGTTTATTCACGGTTTTGGTTTTAGAGATATATATCTAGTATGGGATGGTAATCCCATGGTTTTTGGTCTATAAGTTTTATATCTATTGCAGGATGTTATTCCTATGGTTAGAATCTATATCTAGTTTGGGATATTGATCCCATGGTTTTATCAAAATATCTTATATGTAGTTCGCGATAGTGATCCCATGGTTTTATCAAAACATCTTATATCTAGTTCCGGTTAGTAATCCTATGGTTTTATCAAATTATCTTGTATCTAGTTCGGGAGGTTAGTCCCATGGTTTTCAATCTATATTTTCAAGTATATCAAACTATCTTGTATCTAGTCCGGGACGATAGTCCCATGGTATTAAATCTATATGTAGTACGGGATGTTAATCCCAAGGCTTTCAAACTATTTTTCCATCTACAGTTCACGTATATTAAAGTATTTTATATCTAATTTGGGATAGTAATCCCAAGACTCTCAATATATAGTTTTGTGTATTAAACTATACTATGTGGTATTCAATCGGTCTTGTAATTAGGAAAATATGGGATTTTCCTGGGGTAACATATAACGCGTAATTGAACTGTAATGAAGGATAACTAAACTGTTTTACATAAGAAAATATGGGATTTTTTTGGATAACAAACCTTTTCGTAAAACTAAAGGAAACTGGTACATTTTTCAGCAAATAAACATCTTATGAACTCACCAGCTTTATGCTGATTTTCAAACCACTTGTATTCTCAGGTCCACGCTAGACAGGTAGCCGACGATATCTTTTAGAGAAGACGGAGTGCTCCGAAGACTCGTGTCATATTTTGTTCATATGATATATGTATAACACTTGTAAAATTTACTTTTGAAACAAATTTAAACTTTCAAATATATGTAATGTAATGGTTGTTTACTGTGATTACTATGTACATTGGATTTGATACTTAACGTGGAGTCAACCCCGGAAATGTTTCCGCCTCTGGTTTTCGGGGTGTGACACAACTCATCCATATTGATCAATGTACTATCACTAACCAACGTGCTCTGCCTTTTGTAGTCAAATGAGAACCATAAAACTTGTAAGAATTGCCAACTCCACTGGAAGGTGCATAGAAACAAGTATGTGTCAACTTAACATGATTGGTAATCAACCTTAGGTTGTGTGCTAGTGTTAACTAACAGGTTTATTCTTGATTGATTCCTTTAAATATTCAAGATCATTTAGCCCCCCACTAACTCCCTGACGTATATTCTTTTCTGTTAAGGAACATTCCTTGAAAAGCAAAAACAATATTCAAAAGATAGTGTGGGTTTTTAAAGAGACAATACTTCATTTAATTGGTATTAGTTTATATTTGTTTTAACCAAAACATCACAACTACTAATTTCAAATGTGCTCCAGTAAGAAAACATTTATACTCCAAATTTCATGAGGTGTTATAAACCTAGGTATGATTCGCAGTTACTAGAGTATGACTCTAAAACTTTATTTTGAAATGAAGTATGACTCATCTATTGATTAAACTAATTCAACAATATTTGATTCGTCTTCTTAATTAAGACAATTTCACTGAGATGTCCTTAGAGGATCAATTGTGACATAGTTCCATAATCATTGACATGATCATAAAACATGATACTAAGGTAATCTCCTTTCTTTTCAAATTGGAGAAACCTTTATCTTTCTGCCTAATAGATTCTTCTTATTCGTTCTGCCACTCTTTGAAACTTTTCAAAGAATCAGAATTACACTTAATCATATAAGTATAACCATATTTACTGAAGCATCAGCAAATCATGACGAATAGATTTATCAACTTTTGTGGTGGATCAAAATAGTCCACATCAATGTGTACTTAATCCATTGGTCCTCCACTTTGACTCACACAAACATGTCATCAACGAATTAATCTTAATCCTCCGAAGATCAAGATTCTCATACATCACACAATTCGAATTGTATGACTCCAAGTTTTTATCGAACTGAAACTTGGGTGATGAGAGTTCATTTTCATTTGGTCAATTATGACATTACCACAAATGATATAACAAAGAGTTGAATCCATATTTATTATTGCTTAATAATAGAAATATAACCACCAATTTTCATAAATTCCATTGCGAGGATATATAATGTAAATAAGATAAAACCAAAAATTCACTTTATTGATAAAATGTGGAAAAATTTATCCTTATAATGCAAACATATGAAAACTATGTATCTAGACATATTTCATAAGCAATCTATTAAACTAAAATAACTCCTAATCAGCAGCTCAAAAATTTGATCCTCGAACCATGCGATCAAAATCCATCTCTCACGATCAGATTTAGCTTGATTTTCTTAAGTTTCCTTCTTTCTCTTAGATCCAGAAAAACATCAAAATGTGACTATCACATCATGCAATAAGAATGTATGAATAGGAACTTAATAGAGTTAGATAGTTGATGTACCTGAAGTAGAGTCATACAACTTGACTTTATTATCTTTACGATCTTTCAGGTAGACATGGAAGCTTCAAATCCAATGTCCCTTCAATTGGCAATGGAATCTTCAGGAATGGCACACAGGACTATCTCAAAATTAGCCTTTCTCTTTACCATATGGTCAAACAGTTTGACCTTGGCCCATCCCTTTCCATTGGGAAGAGAAAGCTTTTCTGGACTACCAATGTTGCCATCTTCAATGTACATGGAAACTTGGGAGATTTATCCTTCAAACACATTTGCTTGACCATTGCACTTTAGCATTTTTGTTTCTGTAGAAATTAGCAAATATGTCAGAACAATAAGGGTCATGTCAATCTAGTCATATAATAGTCTTTAACAAACTGACTATATGACTCAGGAAGCGAGTGAAGAAACAAGTCAACAGGCAAGTCCTTTAGGAAAACGACACCCAACATTTCCAATTTGTCAATGTGTGACTTTATGTTTAGAACATGTGCACACATAGAATTTCCATCTAGGTGTTTTCACGTCAACATGACTTGAGTAACCTTGAACTTCTCAATTTGATGAAAACATGGGTCGGGGAGAATTACTGGAGGTGGTGAAGTAAGAGCTGGAGACGTATGATTTCCAGTTCAACCATTTGAAGAAGGGATCATTCTTTCACCTTGATCAACTTGTGGAAGATCATCTTTAGATTGGGAAGGAAACAATTTCCAAAAGGATGAGGAATACCATAGTTGTCGAAACTCGACATCTATAAAGGGAGAAAATAATTCAAGTTAGTTGATTTATTTAATCCTTAATTATTAAATTTAAATTAAGGCTAGGATCCATATTTTTTATTCGAATTCTGAATAGGGATTCAATAATCAAATTCGGATATATTTTAGGTAGGTAAGCAATTACCAGTTTCAATCAAATGAAACTCCTAGATCGTTTGACATTCATTGAACTATTCAATAGCATGTTTAATCTCGATTCCAACTTTGTGACTGCGATGCCGAGGATCACAAACGAGATGTGAATAACCCTAAAAATTAACTTGATGGTCTCAATGCCATTTATCACCTAATCTGTGAAAACCCGAAATTTCCATTCTGAACAAACCATATCAAGCCAATAGAAGTAGAGCAGTTACAGTGAAAATTCAGACTTCGAGTATAAGTTTGGCCGTTTTCAGGATTTTACACTTAAGGAGATTGGATGCACTAGGGTTTTGTGCAACACTGTTATTCCAAGACTCTAGGACATTAGAGTTCGTTCCAGGATTAAAAATATTTTCTGCCAAAAATATCTCAGGACTATAAATAGAATTCTGAACCAAATTGGTTCATTTGTTGAATTCCATTTAGAGAAAAGTCAAAATTCTCTCTCACGGATCTTCGGGTTTTTATCCAAATTGTGAGTAAGTCTTTCTAGTAGTGTTAGAAAGCTTTAATTGTGTTCATAACATAGATTACATAGCTAAATCATCCGATTTAGGAGTTTACTCCCCAAGGTGTTCTTGGACGGTAAACTCCCGAAACCAAGCCTAGATTGTCCCCCGTGATGTACTACTGCCTTGGACTTGTATAGGAGTGTATTAGGAACATGAAATCAAGCTAGAATCACCGATGTATGGGAGTTCACGGCCCAAGAATATCTTAGGTCGTAAACTCCAAAGAACATGCTCTAAATGGTGATTTTATGGCACCCAAGGCTTAGACTTTATTTTAGACATGTACCCTAAAGTGTTTAGAACCTAGAAAACATAAGGAAGCACAAGTGTTGAGGAGTTTATGGCCAAGACAAGTTCTTGGGCCGTAAACACCTATAAAAGGGTCAAATGACACCCTAACTCCTTCCTTAAGCCAAGAGACCAATTTGGGCATGTACCTAAATGAGTTTTGGACTAGCTAACACACTTAGAACACCAAGAGTAAGGAAGTTTACGGCCCAAAAGGTTCTAGGGCCGTGAACTCCATAAAATGGTGCCAAATGGTGCCATAAACTCTTCTAAAGCCAAGTACAAAAGCCTAGATTAGTTGCTAGTTACTTTAGAGACTTGAAAACACCATAAACACCCTCCCAAGGGAGTTTACGACTGTAAACTCCAAGGGTATATGGTCCCTGGGCCGTAAACTCCTTAAAGGAGTTAATATGGCACCCAAACACTTGATTTAGCCTTGAAACAATTCACCACATGAGTTGTATAATTGATAGACTTCATTTAGGGGTTTTGTTGAGAGTTTACGGCCAGGAGTTTACTCCCCTGGGCCGTAAACTCCAAGACATATGTTCATTTGACCATAAACTGCCATTAGAGGCATTGCACTCCTTTGTTGCAACCCATTAGCCTCCTGGCACTTGGCCAAAAGTGTTTTCCTCGCGTTTAAATGCTTATACTTGTATAACTAGTGTTTTAATCACTAATTATTTATATACATATGTCTTCATATGTAATTAGGATCATTGTGTGTGTCTAAAGTCTTCACTTGACACCAAGCACTTGTCCGATCCTTCCTTACGATAGCAGTCCGTTCGATTCCAGTCACTTACTACAGGTGAGTTCATACCCCTTAACTAATGTTTTAAACTATTTTTAAATGTTTTATGGGGGGATACAAGTAGAAACATGCTTGTTATTATATCAATCACATGTGATTAATAAGTAGAATTATGCTACTTATTACATCAATCACATGTGATTAATATACAACATTCAGACGATTTGGCTACTCATTAGCCGTTTTACCAAACAATTTCCTTCAAATGATTTTTATAAACATTTTATATGTTTTAAACTCCTTATTACACTGTACATTTTACTCTGTATACTACATTGCAAACTTAGTTTCAAACAAATGTTTCTTTATACTAAACTGTTTTATCAAACCCATGCCTTCAAATTGTTTTATAGATTGGCATCAAGTCGATCTTTTCTTAAGATATTAATTTTGTTCAAATGTTTTACAAAACTTAATTATGCTTTTATATTATAATTTGCATGCCTCTATATGTATAGTTATATAAGAAATGTCTAAAAGACTTAGGAAGGCTATCCACCCTATTTCCTTTTCGTGCTTGAGATGTAGTCTGGTGGGATATCGGGTATTCATCCAAAAGTCGTTTAAATATTAGTTATATATCATGTGTACATATATAGTCATAAAAGGCCCTTCTAGTTCAATAGATACCCTTGGGTAGCAAGGGTATACCTCCACGTCCATACGTATCAGTTAGATTACTAGTAAACTACCATATGGGTAGTTTAGGAAGATACTAGAACTATTACTAGAACGCAATATCATACAATGAGTCAGTTCATTCATGAGTCATTACTTTCTAGATCATTACTGTACATTACTATACTTGCTAGGTAGAGAGCACGTACATGACAGCTATAACATTACATTACATTACTATACTTGCTAGATAGAGAGAACACACATTACAGCTAGCACACGTGGAACATTACAGTACATTGCTATACTATTACATGATCACACTTACATAAGTACAATTACATGATCACACTTACATGAGTACGCTTACATATACATACGACAGACGTCACTAGGTGCCATAGCATGGAACGAGTTCAGGATCTAACTATACTGATGAATCACAACGCAATTGTGATAGTTATATCAAGTATATATGATCATAGTAATGTGGATGCTCACGGCTTGCATACATGCAGTGGTCGTGGGTAGGTCCCAGAATCCCTTTGATAGGGGAGTGTATAGTCTGGGATCTAGACATCACATTATACCTTATCCCTCAAATAACGCAGTTGGGTACCAATGTAGTCATTTATTTCAAATACTGCAGTACTCTTAAGTATTACCTTGGCCTTAAGGTAATTGGTACGGTTGTAGTTCGGTACTACAACATAGTACTATTTCATTTTCCCATTACATTCACTTCGTGAATATTTCACACGACGTACGATAATGTAGAAAACTATATTTTTGGCTAATAGTAGTCGGACTTGGGAAAATACACACTCTTACTATAGACACACACAGACACTAGATTGCCTTTGTAGAAGGCTACATCGAGATTAGTTAAGTCTTGGTAGAAGACTCCTTTTGTTACTAATAGGAATCATAGGGATTTCTAGGGTTTTTCAAATGTTTACAGTTGTTTTACAAACATCTTCATACTTACAGTTCATATACAAATTCTTACATAAAAATACTTATACACAAATTACGACACTAAATACTTATGATCTCACCAGCTTCAAAGCTGATACTCGCTTTCAAAATTACTTGTATCCTCAGGTTATCATAGACAGCTACCGATGCAACGATAAAGGAAGATGGAGCTTGTTCAAGACTCATCTTTCATTTTGATTTATGCTTTAGTGTTTATCAAAATTTGACAAAACACATTTGTATAATAATTATATTATTAATGCAATGGATGATGTTGTTTCTTGTTTACTACTTTACATTGTTGTGATATTATACATGATGTCCTCCGCCCCAGAACGTTTCTGCTGTTCTTGGTTTTGGGGTGTGACAGATTGGTATCAGAGCATTGTTTATAGTGAATTAAGTATATCAACCCATAAAAGATATACTAAATATAAATACATAAGGGATTAAAAATACTCTGACCAAGAGTTTATACTTTAAATAGTAAAATATTTAAGTAAGTATACATGTTGCATTCATACTAAAATCAGTGTCACTAGGACAGTACAAAATAATTATGATTGTTGGGCAACACAAGTGGGCTTAGAGACATATGGTCAAAACTGGGAAGATATAGCCTGATCACCTATATTATCCGAGAGTTGACTAGCATGTGCCTAAGTTTAATTGTGTGGTTGCAAGAATGCTAAAATCTTACCAACCCTACCACAATGAGAACAATAGAACATAACATTAAAATTTAAAATACTATAGGAGTATTTGGTGTTACTATAAGTACTTTATACTTGAGAACTAAAACGGGATCTTCATTACTAAGTTGATAGTTGCTAAGTGGTTACACTAAGGCTATATGTAATTAGGATGTTATAGACGTAGAATCTGTGAAAATTGTGCTTTACCCCTATTCTCTGTGAATTTGGAGTTAAGATCACTTATTCAAAGGTCTATCTTGTTTAGATTACTCATAGCTGGTATGCACTTCACAAATAGCGATGTAACTAATGAAGGTTTTCCTAAATAATTATCTAGATAGTTCGTCTAATAATTATTCTCTTACCCTAAATTCTCGCATAGAAAACATAGCTGGACTCCATCCCCTCGGCAACCAGTATCTTCCGAGTGAAGTCATAGCTGGTTGGTTTGGAGAAGAACCAGATAATGATCATCCTATCCCCTTGAATGATCACCATGATGCAGACTTTTCGTATGATGCTAACTTCGAACCAGAGGTTGAGAACCTACCCCGAGCAGCTCCCTTTCCAATTCCTAACCCTTGTCCGGCTTTTCATGGCCCGACCCTGAGTGAGTGGAATGCTTGGAAACATGGAGCCAAGGACAAGATCAGCCTACGCCATTTGATGGCGACCGACGCTTTTACGACTCGAGCAATGGGGGCTCAGCAGATAGAGTCTTGCCAATCTTGGTCCGCAGAGTGGCCCGAAATGAGATTCAAGGCAGGACAGCCCTACATCAGATTACCGAAGTTGTCGCTGATGCGAGAATCCATACCCTCCGCACCATTCGTCTAGAAGATGCTCGTGAGAGATCAGAGAGAAACCATGAAACCCTGCTGCAAGCACTGGCTGAATCACGAGCCGAAGTCATAGAGCTCTGAGTACGCCAGAGGGTGTACGAAAGACACATACTTGACATGGAACGTCAATTGGCTGAACTAAGAGTTCACCAGAGGGATGACCGTCGCCAGTAGTAGACGCTTTACTTTATTTCTTTATTAAAAAAAAAGGAATCGTGTTTTCTGTCTATGCCCGATATGGCATTTTCTATGAAATTATCTTGTACCGTAAGTACTTTAGTTAGGTCTTTATGCTGTCAGGGACTATCTTCTGTGGATATGATGTAAGACCTTTACAAGGTCACTTTCCAGAATCTTTACATCGTGAATATCAAAGATATTGACAGCCGGCTAACTTTTGTGTCATTCTTCATTCAAGTACTCTAATCATACTTTCATTGGGGTCTATCTGAAACATGCTTTAGTCAAGTCATTGGACTATAGTGATTTATCTCCGGAGACATTTCCAAGTCTCTTTCAGTGGTTGGATCTTGTTATTCACCAACCCACGATACCTCGACTCGAACGACAAACGTCTTGAGACCATTCTACGAACTTACTTCTACTCATTACTACGACTTCATCATAGGGATGTAGGTCAAACCTTCACGAACATACTTCCATTCCGTACTAGTACTACATCATAGGGATGTAGGTCAAACCTTCACGAACATATTTTCATTATGTACTAGGACTGCATCATAGGGATGTAGGTCAAACTTTCGAGAACATAGTCGTACTCTTTACATGAACAATCTAAGTACATCAAGGGTCAACCAGAATCGCTCAGAAAATCCTTATCTTTCGTGTTACAAAATCATGTTGTCATCCGGAAGCAATCAGTCGAACAGCGAAACCTCCGCTTTTCCTATGGACGCCGCTATCTTTCAAACAGCAGTTACAGCTGCCGTAGTGGCTGCCGTAACCGCGGTCCTTGCGCACCGTAGCGCTATCAGCACAGTCAATGCTGCTGATGGGAATGAAGTTTCCAATCGTGGTACCCATCCAAGAAGTCGCCAAACAGTAACAGTCACAGGCTTGCAAAGCCGAAAAGCAGAGAACAAGAAACGAAAGCGTCAAGCCCGGAAAGAACGCAAGAGATCCCAAGGGCTGGCTATACAACATCAACAAGTGGAAACACCTACCGTTCCCGTACCGAGCAGGCCATACGAGGGAAAACTCCCGAAGTGTGATAAGTGTAGTTTCCATGATCATGGGGCTTGCCATATGATGCAATGTTGCAATTTCCTAAACATAGGGCACCATGCTCGTGGCTGTGAAGCACCGGCACAACCCATCACTCAAGTCCCTTTCATCGGGGCTAACCCTACACACAAGATTAGTTATAACGCCGAACGATTTACGAAGCAATTTTCAAAGTGGAGTAACGAGGAAGGCACTCGTGTCCACATAACACTGGCTAAACACCGAAATCCCGTCACCAAAGCTAGTACTAGCCAGTCATGCCACCAATGCAGGGAGATAGGGCACTTCAAGAAAGATTGCCCGATAGCAAAGAACTCTAGCGCAGATGGGAGAATTCTCAGGATCACAGTGGCAGGAGAGCCTACTCTGGAACCCCTCGTCAATGTAATTTAGGAGTGTTGTTGTAACAGACTTATAAACTATCCAGAACTAGTGCAACCAGAGTCTTACTTTTTGCGAGATCCTGTCAGTATATGGATTCTCATGCTGCGTATACTTGTCTTTTGTAGTATACCTTATTTCGCAGCAATGGTCTTGTTGTAAGTCTAAATAATTGTAACTCCGTTAATGGTTGCACGGTTGTGTTTTGTCTGTAAAACGTTTTATGTTCAAATCTGTCACACCCCAAAACCAAGAACGGCGGAAACGTTTTGGGGCGGAGGACGTCATGTAGAGTATCACAACACAGTAAATGTAAATAAGCAAACAACATCATCCATTGCATTAAATATATAATTTTAATACAAGCGTGTTCTGTACAGTATTAGACATCAAAAATATAAGGTAAATCAAAATAATAATATGATGAGTCTTGGATGTGCTCCATCTTCTCAAAAGCTGGCCTCGGTACCTGTCTACTGATGACTTGAGAATACAAGTTATTTTGAAAGAGTTTATCAGCATTAAGTTGGTGAGTTCATAAGTATTTTAGTGTCGGTGTTTGTTATCAAAAACCTTTGAACGTGCCTCAAGTATAAGTTTGTGAAATGTATGTAAGTGTTTGCAAAAGTTTGAATCTCTCAGGAAAAACCTATATTTTCCAATAAAGTAGCCTCCTACCAAGGCTTAACTGTTTTGTATGTTCGTTTGTTGTAAAAGTGTGTAATTTCCCAAGTGTAACAATCTCTTAACAAAATATAGTTTGTACATTAAAGTTCAAGTGAGGTTATCACTAAAAATATGTAATGGGTAAATCATTGTAGTACTGTAGCTTAGTTTTATAGTAACTACTGCTATACTAACTACCTTAAACCGGATTTATATTAAGGTAAAATGTGATAATTGCACCTTGCTATCGACTGGTAACAACGACATACGAATGGTCGTAATAATGGAATGACGTTTGGCACCCGCAGACCTGCAGGTCCGGCTGTAGCTAGCAGCAAGGTGTAGGATAGTCAATCCAGTATAGATCTATACGCAAACTCAATGCTCTCCCTCCAAGAGAATTCTGGCTACAACTCAGGCCATGACATTTAAGGCATGCTCCGATACAGTGGATCACAATTGTTAACGTATTAATGTAAGGGTAATGTTTCTCGTTCTAGTGTAGTTGTATATGTTCTCATAGTATAGTTGTATATGTTCTCATAGTATAGTTGTATATGTTCTCTTCCTAGTATAGTTGTATATGGACTCATGAATGAACTGACTCATTAATCTAGCAGTCGTAATAGTATGATTCTGTGTTACCCCGATGGTAACTTACTATTGGTGTGTCTAGTATGTATGAATATGGAAGTACTTTTATGTCTATATATGTATATTTGATATATAATTAATATTGAAACGACCTTCGGATGGTCACCCGAAATCCCACCAGACCACATCCAAATCGAGAAAAAGGAAATAGGGCGGATGGCCTTCCTAAGCCCTTTAAACATTATTTATGCATCTATACATATATGGGCATGCAATTTATAATATAAAAGCATAAAACACTTTAAGTATAAGGAACATTTGTTTGAATCACAGTTGTAATATAAGTTTGAAAAGTAAAAGGGCTTGTAAAACATTTTGAAGTAAAACAGTTTGATAGACAGTTTGAACAGTGATAAAATCACTGGTTTCCCCAGTTATTAATCACATGTGATTGAAGCAATAACTATAAGTATTTAACTTGTATCCCCCCCCATAAGTATTTAAAACATTTAAAATCATTTCAAAGGTTGATTAAAGGGGGTATGAACTCACCTGAAAGTTTGAAGATAGCGGGATGGAAAACCGGGCAGAGTTTCGTCTGGGGAAACGGATTTTTCTCGAGATTCTCGGGAATATCTGGAGTAAAATTAACCCTCGGGACTTGGGCAAAAATGACCAGGGCTTCGGGTTTGAACGGGCACGGAAAACGAGGCAAAACGTAAGAGAAAAGAGAAGAAATGGGCAAGTTTTTCGGAAACGCTCGCATCCCTTTTATAGGGGTGCTGAACCGCCTCGGTACGTGGGGCGTACGCTTGTACGCAGCGCGTACGCGTACGTCATGCATGAGCGAGTCCTCGACTGCCTCGGCTTCGGATGGGACGGATCGGACGGGGCGGGTCGGATGGGGCGGGTCGGTAGCTTCACATAGGGCGACGTGGACGATCCGAGGCCCTTGATTCGAGTACGCGGGGCGTACGAGGGTACGCGGGCGTACGAGGGTACGCGGGCGTACTCCGGTCCTATCTGCTGACTCCCCTTCGGATATTACCAAGAATTTATATTTAAATTTGTATTTATTTTAAATAAACTTCTAAAATTCATATCTCCTTCATACGAACTCCGTTTTCGACGTTCTTTATATCCACGCGTAGGTGAGACTAAGATCTACAACTTTCGTTTAGATTCCGTTGGCAAATTCCGAAATTATTTTTATTATTTATTTATTAAAAAGACGTGATTAAGGAATTTCTTCAAAAATTCATAACTTCCTCATCCGAAGTCAGATTTGGACGTTGTTTTTATGTACGCTCACGGTTTGAGGTTATCTATAACTTTCATTTAGATACTTAAGGCTAAAAACTATTGTATTGAAACTTCGCGTTTTTCGTTTAATCGTTGTTGCTGGTTTTGCCGAGAATCTTCGGTTGGTCATAACTTCTTCGTTATAACTCGAATTTTAGGGTTCTTTATATGTATGAAAACCTTGATACGATTCCTACTACTTTATTTAACCCAAATAAGATTTTAGGAAAGTTATATTTTGACCTAGATTTGATTGGTTTTACATTACATTGTCTCGAAATATCGGGTTGTCACAAAATCTAATGTCTTTAAGTTTCAGTATGATTCCGACATTATCATACAACTCGATTCAATTTGAACCTCACAAAACAGCTTCATGCGTACGTCTCCTTTTCAGTAAACGCCTTTTCCAGCGAAGCCGTCATATCATAACACCGAAGTACTCATGCCAGGAGTACCTCTTAGTTATTTTCTTTCTGAAGAAATCCCCGAAGTACCACTCGGGCAATACGTCAAGTTTAATCCAAGGATTCATGCGATTGATCTATCACTGAGGAAGGTATGCATAAGAGTGATATATAATCAAGCTTCTACAGGTTTAGAATTGATGATTCCACTTTAACTTCTTTTTCCCCGATGGGATGTGAGCTTAAAGAAGAATCAGTTATTCGACTGCCTTTCAATCTAAATTATATGCGACTCGTATACCCGAAATTGTGATTGTGAAACCATGTAAGAATTCTAATATGAACTTCAGGACGGAGAACTGCTTAAGTCTACGAGTAATCATATCATCATGTGAACAAACTTAGAACCCAGTACGACTCCCGTAAACAGATCACCCTATAGTTTAAACACCTACGGAGATACAAGAACAGTCCGGACAACTTAGCGAACTACACAGAAATAGAATTAGAAGACTAGGTTTCTCACCCTAGAGAACCCCGGTCATATTCTCCCAGAGATCGACGAATTGCATCGTATGTGCCTCGGATATCGAGGACTCCGTCACGATTTTCATAGAAATCGTTATCTCTGCCTCACATATATGAGTTGGTCGAGCAAACGCAAGGAAATAATTACTTTCAGGAATGGACCTGAGATCCGAATATAAACAGTTCGAGTGTTAGGAAAGGATCTCTAGAAGACTATCTTCCGAACTCGGTGCGGACACTTTGAGTCTTTAGTGATACCCTTCGGATAGGACCAATACGCCCATAGCTTTCATGAGCTAAACAAATAGGGTACGTCTTTCTTACTTGGATCAGTTCGTCATTTCTCCATGTAATGACTTACTTATCTACCCTCGTAGTAAGAAGAGAACCCATGGAAACATTTCCTACAAGAGGAACTTTTAACGAAGTTCTCTAGGAACGACTTTTGAAATTGAAGAGTCAAATTTCTAAGACACAATGTTAGTAATGTGGGAAATTTTTCGCGCTCTTTCAATTTGTCAAAACCATTGAGCATTTATCGACACCAGAGACGCCGACAGTCTTTTGCCAAATTCTAGGTCTTACCGACCTACCGTCTTAGTTCATTCAGAACTCCTCGAAAAATTACAGAAACCCGTACGACTTTGACCCAACAAGGGGTGGCCTTTGACCCAGAAGTTAAGCAAGGAGAAGAACATTTAGAATTCCAAGTGAGTGACCAAGCTCTTTAGGTTAACTCACTCTGGGAATGGCTTAATACGCTTCGTATCGCGTAGAAAGCTAAATCCAATATAGTTAGGACCTCCGAGATTCTCATCAGAATCGGTCCTGTGTCTCGCACAAACTAGACCTACTCCGCAAAGTCAGTAACATACATCCTACTCTTCGCGTCTCGATCGTGGAACCATACCTTTCCGTTAGGACTCTTGTAAGTCCACTCGTCGAAATCCTCGCCTTCGTATTAGAACGATATTGACCCTCGACCGAGAGGTCAAGCGGACGAAGCAACACCGTCGCCGATTAGTGAAGGTTCGTTGGAATGCCAACCGAGAAACCGATTCCACTTAGGCGCGCTAGAACCAATCGATTAGGAAGTTTCCTCCTCACGACTCGATCATTCTTACATACTTCCTTGCCTAAATTCTAATTTCGGGACGAAATTCCCTTCAACAGGGGGATGATGTGACAACCCGAAATTTCCATTCTGAACAAACCATATCAAGCCAATAGAAGTAGAGCAGTTACAGTGAAAATTTAGACTTCGAGTATAAGTTTGGCCGTTTTCAGGATTTTACACTTAAGGAGATATTAGGAGATTGGATGCACTAGGGTTTTGTGCAACACTGTTATTCCAAGACTCTAGGACATTAGAGTTCGTTCCAGGAATAAAAATATTTTCTGCCAAAAATATCTCAGGACTATAAATAGGATTCTGAACCAAATTGGTTCATTTGTTGAATTCCATTTAGAGAAAAGTCAAAATTCTTTCTCACGAATCTTCGGGTTTTTATCCCAAATTGTGAGTAACTCTTTCTAGTAGTGTTAGAAAGCTTTAATTGTGTTCATAACATAGATTACATAGCTAAATCATCCGATTTAGGAGTTTACTCCCCAAGGTGTTCTTGGACGGTAAACTCCCAAAACCAAGCCTAGATTGTCCCCCGTGATGTACTACTGCCTTGGAATTGTATAGGAGTGTATTAGGAACATGAAATCAAGCTAGAATCACCCATGTATGGGAGTTCACGGCCCAAGAATATCTTAGGCCGTAAACTCCAAAGAACATGCTCTAAATGGTGATTTTATGGCACCCAAGGCTTAGACATTATTTTAGACATGTACCCTAAAGTGTTTAGAACCTAGAAAACATAAGGAAGCACAAGTGTTGAGGAGTTTACGGCCAAGACAAGTTCTTGGGCCGTAAACACCTATAAAAGGGTCAAATGACACCCTAACTCCTTCCTTATGCCAAGAGACCAATTTGGGCATGTACCTAAATGAGTTTTGGACTAGCTAACACACTTAGAACACCAAGAGTAAGGGAGTTTACGGCCCAAAAGGTTCTAGGGCCGTGAACTCCATAAAATGGTGCCAAATGGTGCCATAAACTCTTCTAAAGCCAAGTACAAAAGCCTAGATTAGTTGCTAGTTACTTTAGAGACTTGAAAACACCATAAACACCCTCCCAAGGGAGTTTACGACTGTAAACTCCAAGGGTATATGGTCCCTGGGCCGTAAACTCCTTAAAGGAGTTAATATGGCACCCAAACACTTGATTTAGCCTTGAAACAATTCACCACATGAGTTGTATAATTGATAGACTTCATTTAGGGGTTTTGTTGGGAGTTTACGGCCAGGAGTTTACTCCCCTGGGCCGTAAACTCCAAGACATATGTTCATTTGACCATAAACTGCCATTAGAGGCATTGCACTCCTTTGTTGCAACCCATTAGCCTCCTGGCACTTGGCCAAAAGTGTTTTCCTCGCGTTTAAATGCTTATACTTGTATAACTAGTGTTTTAATCACTAATTATTTATATACATATGTCTTCATATGTAATTAGGATCATTGTGTGTGTCTAAAGTCTTCACTTGACACCAAGCACTTGTCCGATCCTTCCTTACGATAGCAGTCCGTTCGATTCCAGTCACTTACTACAAGTGAGTTCATACCCCTTAACTAATGTTTTAAACTATTTTTAAATGTTTTATGGGGGGATACAAGTAGAAACATGCTTGTTATTATATCAATCACATGTGATTAATAAGTAGAATTATGCTACTTATTACATCAATCACATGTGATTAATATACAACATTCAGACGATTTGGCTACTCATTAGCCGTTTTACCAAACAATTTCCTTCAAATGATTTTTATAAACATTTTATATGTTTTAAACTCCTTATTACACTGTACATTTTACTCTGTATACTACATTGCAAACTTAGTTTCAATTGCGTTTCAAACAAACGTTTCTTTATACTAAACTGTGTTATCAAACCCATGCCTTCAAATTGTTTTATAGATTGACATCAAGTCGATCTTTTCTTAAGATATTAATTTTGTTCAAATGTTTTACAAAACTTATTTATGCTTTTATATTATAAATTGGATGCCTCTATATGTATAGTTATATAAGAAATGTTTAAAAGACTTAGGAAGGCTATCCACCCTATTTCCTTTTCGCGCTTGAGATGTGGTTTGGTGGGATATCGGGTATTTGTCCGAAAGTCGTTTAAATATTAGTTATATATATCATGTGTACATATATAGTCATAAAAGGCCCTTCCAGTTCAACAGATACCCTTGGGTAGCAAGGGTATACCTCCACGTCCATACGTATCAGTTAGATCACTAGTAAACTACCATATAGGTAGTTTAAGAAGATACTAGAACTATTACTAGAACGCAATATCATACAATGAGTCAGTTCATTCATGAGTCATTACATTCTAGATCATTATTGTACATTGCTATACTTGCTAGGTAGAGAGCACGTACATGACATCTATAACATTACGTTACATTACTATACTTGCTAGATAGAGAGAACACACATTACAGCTAGCACACGTGGAACATTACAGTACATTACTATACTATTACATGATCACACTTACATAAGTACAATTACATGATCACACTTACATGAGTACGCTTACATATACATAGGACAAACGTCACTAGGTGCTATAGCATGGAACGAGTTCAGGATCTAACTATACTGCTGAATCACAACGCAATTGTGATAGTTCTATCAACTATATATGATCATAGTAATGTGGATGCTCACGGCTTGCATACATGCAGTGGTCGTGGGTAGGTCCCGAAATCCCTTTGTTAGGGGAGCGTATAGTCTGGGATCTAGACATCACATTATACCTTATCCCTCAAATAAGGTAGTTGGGTACCGATGTAGTCATTTATTTCAAATGCTGCAGTACTCTTAAATATTACCTTGGTCTTAAGGTAATTGGTACGGTTGTAGTCCGGTACTACACCATAGTACTATTTCATATACAAATTCTTACATAAAAATACTTATACACAAATTACGACACTAAATACTTATGATCTCACCAGCTTCAAAGCTGATACTCGCTTTCAAAATTACTCGTATCCTCAGGTTATCATAGACAGTTACCGATGCAACGATAAAGGAAGATGGAGCTTGTTCAAGACTCATCTTTCATTTTGATTTATGCTTTAGTGTTTATCAAAATTTGACAGAACACATTTGTATAATAATTGTATTATTAATGCAATGGATGATGTTGTTGCTTGTTTACTACTTTACATTGTTGTTATATTATACATGACGTCCTCCGCCCCAGAACGTTTCTGCCGTTCATGGTTTTGGGGTGTGACATAATCAGTGTGTCGGTTAACCACACACGCACCATTAATCAATGATAATTTACAAGACACCCATTGCCAACAATATTAGTCCATATTAGTGTGCCGGTTAACCACACACGCTCCACTAAGGACCAATAAGGTGTAATGTGAAATTTCATGGGTTAGCATCAAATTCACATTTTTCCTAAAGTAACTAGGAATGGGAATTTAGAAAAAAGGTTTAGTTGCTTTATAATTCATTATACTTTTAATGAGGAATAATGTCCTATCAAACCCGTTCAGATAACGACCCTTCACTAGTCAAGAGTGCGGTGGGTAAAAATGGATACCTAATGGCGGTCATTTTATAGGGACGCTTCCTTAAACACCCCTTATAGACCAGCTTTGTGAATGAGGCCTACTAACGGTAGGACTGCATATATATATATATATATATATATATATATATATATATATATATATATATATATATATATATATAGACTAAACTTTTAATTCTATAATAGTATAAGGGTGTATTTTCAACTTTTAAAATACTAGGGGTTTAATCCTTTAAATAAATTAAAGTTTTAATTTGATTACATTTTAACCCTTTATGGATTTATTAATTATCTTTTAACTAAACACTTAATTAAATTATTAATAACATCCATAAGGATGTACTTTAAACCTTTTAAAATACTAGGGTTCATAAATTTAAGATTTCAAAATTAAACTATTTAATTAAATTTTAAATTGTAAAACCATAGGGTGTATTTTTAAAACTATTCAAAAATACTGGATCAAATTTTAAATAGTTAAATTAATAAATTAATTTTGTCTTTATCATAAAATTTGACCAAATAAATTATCTTGATAAGGACATACCTTTACCTTTTCAAAAAATTCAATTTTAAGCAAAAAAACGAATTAAGGCAATTAACCAAATTAAATCAAGGTATGAAAATCGAAAAATCAGGGATATGACGAGTCTACTCGTCGAGTTCTGGGCAATGAAATCGTCGAGTTTGATTAACTTGTCGAGTCCCATGAGAAACTCGTCAAGTTCAATGAACATATTGATGAATCTGTTCCCTCCTCTTTTGGACAATTCAAATATGCATCAAATTCAAATGAAAAACATCCTAGGCTCTGACACCACTGATGTATTCTGAGCATAACTACAACCTATGTGTTCAAGCAACCCTAATTGCTTTGGATCTAAATTTTTCACTATTTGAACATGAAAATTGAATACCAAAGCAAAACCCTAGATCTAGCATATGATTTTCAAAAATTACATAATAAAATGGTTTTGATGTTTACCTTACTTGTTACGTAGCAACAACAAGAAACCTTGTAGATCCTTAACTCTTGAAAGCTTAGTGCCTCAAATGTTGCACCTCTAATGGCTTACAAACACCACTAACAAGAGGATGAGAGGAGAGAGGAGGGAATAGCACCAAATTTTGGCTAGGGTTTTCTAGATGCAAGCATTTTCCGAAAATCATAAGTCGTGGGGTTCTTTATATAGCTGTGGGCTGAAAGGGTTTTTTTGGAGGAAACCCTAATTTCCTGCTTAAGGCTTATGTAGCCCATGGACTCCTCATTTAGAGACCTTAGGCGAAACATATAGGGCCTCCCTATAGTTTTCGTCCACTCCCTTCTATGGAGTCCACTAACCCAGTTTCACAACTATCAATGATGTGCAAAACAACCCCTGTTTCTTTAATAAGTTCCTTTAATCCTAAAAATTAATTCCAAATTAATTTATGATTAAGCACTAATTAAATAACATGATTTCTAATTAATATATGATTTTCATAATACTTTAATAAATCAATTTATTATTCCAAATAATAAATTCAACCTCTCTCTCCAAAAGTCATCTAGTCAAGTTGCTAGAGTGAAGGCAACCCAAAAGGACCATGCTACTATGAAATCATGTACATACCAATTATATTTATGGACTTAGACACTTAATCCAAAAATTCCATGGTTATGAAGTCATAAATTCAAGATACATTCCTTGAACACTTTTCTTGCATTAAAGTTTCCAACTCACATGTAGATTTTGCAAACATCTCCCATTATGGAAACATTTTCATAATCCCATATGACCATTAATTCTGACCAAAAATCATCTCAATCTAAAATGTGCCACTATGGTCCATCCCAAATAATGTCACACTTCTACCTATCCACAAGCAACCAATCTTCCGTAAAACCTCATAATGTTCGTGATAGTTGTTTAACAACCTTAGTCACAAAAAATTCTAATCCTTTTCACACAAATCTCTAGGCATTTGAAAAATTAGAATAAGTGAATATTATAGTATATATGTAATCGATCCTATATCTGATGCATATGGGACTCGACTCATTATGCCCTATACAAGGATTTAATATCTATTCAATTACTATCTATAATATTTCTACATATGGAATCTCCAACCTTAAAACATTTCAACATGATATTCATATATTGATTTGACTAAGTTCTATTAGACAATACGATCTAAACCTTTGGACTCAAAATGAAGTATGAGTGCCATCTCCCTTAAGTCCACTATAGTGAAACATTTTCTGACCTATGCCATTTGCAAAAACATAGACATTATTCCTACAAACAGTATTGTCAACATGCAATACCAGCATACAGTTGTGCTTCCACTAACTTTGACATGTACCCAAAAATAAATGGGCTTCAAGAAATAAATAACCTTTGACTTTCTTACGGAAGTGCAGATTTCTGTTATGCAATGCTTCCATAAGTCTCCAACTATACTTCTTGTGCTTATATACCTTAGTTGGATAATGTGTGTGTGTGTGTTTAAACCATTTCAAGACTAATAGAAATATATGTTGAAAGTTCAAACAATTAGTTATCATTCCTCATAATTTGAAATATGAAGATGGATGACATAATCATATTGTGAATTTAAAAATAAAATTTACACAACTAATATCTATATAGACCAGATCCTTAAAATCCATTAGCAAAAGTATTTCCACATAACCATATTCATGAATTAGAGCAAAACCGTTTGCCATTTAGATTTTAAGGTGCATACGTTCTGATCCATGTGAATCTATCAATTCCAACCTACAGTCATAAGACAAGATTTAGGGAAATCTAAAATCAAATTCAGTTTTCGTTAATGGACTAAACTTCGATATTTTTAATATCTTGCCTTATTGTAGCTCAAGGGCCTATCAGTGCTTCCATGCTGTTAACATCTTACCCATATTGATCAATATACTTTCACTGATCAACGTGCTTTGCCTTTTGCAGTTAAATTAAACTAATAGAACTAATAAGCATTGCCAAATCAACTGAAAGTGCACATAAATTAGAACATTTCAGTTAGACACAACATGTTGTAAACCTCAGGCCGCATGCTAGTGATGACTAAAAGGATCATTATCAGTTGTCACTTGTAAGATCTCAAGATCAATACGCCTCCTACTGGATTCTTGACATATAAGTTTCTCTCTCAAGGAACATTTCTTGACGGGCTAAAACAAATATTCAAAATTTTGTGCGGACTGTCAACAAGAACACACTCCATAGAATAGGACTTATTTTATCTTTTGTTTCTTGATCAACGAAAACATCAAAACTCCAATTCTAAATGTGCTAGAGTAAGGAAAGCATTCTTTACTCCACATATTATGAGGTGTTATAATCATTCTTAGTTTGAAATTAGTTTCAAGATACAATTTTTAGTTACTAGAGCATGTCTCTAAAACTTGATTGGAACAAAGTATGAATCATCTATGATTGAACCATTTCCAACAATGCTTGATTCATCTTGTTAGTCATACACTTTCACTAAGATGTTATTTTGAGTATTGATTGTGATACAATTCCACAATTACTAAGATGATCATAAAACATTATACTAAAGTACTCTCCTTTTCCCTTCAGAATAGAGAAACTTTTATCTTTCTGCCTAATAGACTCTTCTATTCGTTCTCCCACTCTTCGAACCTTTTCAAAAGTATCAGAATTCTGTTTAATCTTATACACATACTTGTTGAAGCATCGGTAAATAATGATGAATAAAGTTATCATCCCTTGTGGTGGATCTGCAAAGTCCATATCAACATGTACTAGATCCATTAGTCCTTCACTTTCATCAAATAAACATGTGAACAAAGAATTAGTTATAATTTTGTAGTGAACGAGATTCTCATGCATCATGCAATTTTAAATTGTATGACTCAAAGTTCCTGTCCAACTGAAACTTAGCAATGAGGTTTGTTTTCACTTGGTCAAAGTTGATAATTCCAGAAGCACGTTCTAAAAGAATCAATATCCACCATTAATATTGCCATTATTAGAAACATAATCAACACTTTCATAAATTCCATTGCAATGAACTACAAATAAGGCAATTTCATAAACCAAAAATTCATTTTATTTCTAAATAAAAAATTGGAACTTGGCCTTACAATGCATAAAATGAAAAACTATATTTCTAGACATCTTCGAAGAGTAATAGCAATCTATTAAATTTAACTAACTCCATAGTAGTAGCTCCAATTCCAAACCATCGAACCATGTGACCGAAGTCAACTTCTCACGATTAAATTTACCTCACGTTGCTCAAGCTTCCTTCTTTCATCTAGATTTTCAAATACCATAAAAATGTGATCATCACATTATGTTTTAGGAGTCTAAGAATAGGAACTTATGGAGTTAGATAATGGATGTACATGAAGTAGAGTCACCCGAATTAACTTTACTATCTATAAGATCTTTTAGGTATTTCGGGTAATTTCACTTCCAATGTACCTTCAATTGGTAGTAGAAACAAATGTAATCATTATGTTCAACATGTGGAACGATCTCAGAATGATTCTTTCTCTTTACCATATGGTCAAACTAGTTGACCTTGGTCGATCCCTCTCGATTGGTAAGAGAAATCTTTTCTTTATCACATATGTTACCATTTTTAACATCCTGTTTTGGGTCGTTCGTGATTTAGGGTTGTTGGCTGTAACCTGGGCATGTGGAAGCCTTGGGGCTATGACTAGTTGCTAGAAGCGTAGGGCTTCTCATTACCTTTTCGTGGATATGAGGTTCAGTGTAAACGGATTTATATCGAGGAAACTATGGAAGTTTGAAGTTTTGACAAGATAGGTCCCTTATTTGAGGAAGGTGGCAGCTGAGTACACTGGGCGTACGCGTGTGTACGCTTAGCATACTCATGTGTGTGAATTTGATGTAGAGTCACCTAGTACGTTGGGCATACCAGAGGGTACGTTAGGTGTACTAGGCACAAAGTGAAAAATCTATATGAGGGGGTGTCCTTATATAAAGAATAAGATGGCCTCATTCCTGGCCACCATCCTTAGACAATCAGCCTTCTCAAACCCTAAATACTCATCCATTGAGCTTGTATATCCATTTGGGAGATATTGAGTGATCTTGTGTTTCTTTGGAGTAAAGAAGGAGCCTTGAAGAAGGAGTGGGATTCTAGGCTTTGGATCTGAGCTTATCTGAGTTTGAAGCTTCATGTTGAGGTATAAAGCTCAAAGCTTTGTTACTCTTTTGTTTTGTGCATCATTTTAGTGTATTTTAGGGTTTTAGTCCCACAGTTGGTGACTTTATGAGATATTGAGCTTCTCACACCCCAAAACCAAGAACGACGGAAACGTTCTGGGGCGGAGGACGTCATGTACAGTATCACAACAATGTAAAGTAGTAAACCAGCAACAACATCATCCATTGCATTAATAATATAATTATTATACAAGTGTGTTCTGTCAAATTTTTATAAACACTAAAGCATAAGTATTTTAGTGTCTTAATTTGTATGTAAGAATTTGTAATTTTATGAACTGTAAGTATGGAAAATGTATATGAATTGTAAGTATTGAAAATGTATATGAACTGTAATGTAAAAATGTTTTGTAAAACAACTGTAAACGTTTGAAAAACCCTAGAAATCCCTATGATTCCTACTATTATATAAAGCGTGTCTTCTACCAAGACCTAACTGTTCTCAATGTAGTCTTATACCAAGACTTAACTGTTCTAAATGTTCATTTCTTGTAAAAGTGTGTAATTTTCCCAAGTGTAACTATCATTTACAAAATATAGTTTGTACATCTAATGTTTAAGTGAAATGATCACTAAAATGTGAAAAGGGGAAATTAATGTAGTACTGTAGTGTTGTATTATAGGAACTACTGCTGTACTAACTACCTTAAATCGGATTTATATTAAGGCATCATGTGATTAATTGCACCATACTATTGACTAGTAACAACGACAGAAGAATGGTCGTAAAAAAAAGGTATGACGTTTGGCACCCGCAGACCTGCAGGTCCCGCTGTAGCTAGCAGCAAGGTGTACGATAGTCAATCAAGTATAGATCTATACGCAAACTCACGCTCATCCTTCAAGAGACTCTGGCTACAACTCGGGCCATGACATTTAAGGCATGCTCCGATACATATCAAAATAATTAACGTATTCATATGTATATATGTAATGTAATGAACTGTTCTAGCTGTAATGTATGTGCTCTCTACTTAGCAAGTATAGTAATGTACTCGTTCTAGTATCGTTGTATATGTTCTCCTTCTAGTATATTTGTATATGTTCTTCTCTAGTATAGTTGTATATGTTCTTCTCTAGTATATTTGTATATGTTCTTCTAGTTTTATAGTTGTATATGTTCTTCTAGTAGTATAGTTGTATATGTTCTTCTAGTAGTAAGTATTGACTCATGAATGAACTGACTCATAGTATGATATCGCATTCTAGTAATAGTTCTAGTGTCTTCCTAAACTACCCATATGGTAGTTTACTAGTAATCTAACTGGTACGTATGAATATGGATGTATACCCTTGCTACCCAAGGGCATGGGATGAACTGGAAGGACCTTTTATGACTATATATGTACACATGATATATAACTAATATTTAAACGACCTTCGGACGAGTACCCGATATCCCACCAGACCACATCTCAAGCGCGAAATAGTGTGGATAGCCTTCCTAAGTCTTTTAAACATTTCTTATACGACTATAGATACAGAGGAATGCAATTTATAATATAAAAGCATAAAATAAGATTTGTAAAACCTTTGAACATAAATATTTTCTAAGAAAAGATCGACTTGATGTCAATCTATAAAACGGGTTGAAGGCATGGGTTTGATAAAGCATTTTAGTATAAAGAACATTTGTTTGAAACACAATTGTAAATAAGTTTGAAATGTAATATACAAAGTAAAATGTATAGTGTAATAAGGAGTTTTAAAACATATAAAATGTTTATGGCTAATGAGTAGCCAATCATTTGAATGCTGTTTATTAATCACATGTGATTGATATAATAATTAGCATAGTTCTACTTGTATCCCCCCATAAAACATTTAAAAACAGTTTAAAACATTAATTAAGGGGTATGAACTTACCTGCAGTAAGTGACTGGAATTGAACGGACTGTTATCGTAAGGAAGGATCGGACAAGTGCTTGGTGTCAAGTGAAGACTTTAGACACACACAATGATCCTAATTACATATGAAGATATATGTATATAAATAATTAGTGATTAAAACACTAATCATACAAGTATAAACATTTTAACGCGAGGAAAACACTTTTGGTCAAGTGCTAGGAGGCAAATGGGTTGCAACAAAGGAGTGCAAAACATCTAATGGGAGTTTATGGTCAAATGACCAAATGCTTTGGAGTTTACGGCGCAGGGGAGTAAACTCCTGACCGTAAACTCTCAACAAGGTTTCTAATCGAAAACTATCATTTATACAACTAGTTTGGTGAATTGTTTCAAGGCTAAATCAAGTGTTTGGGTGACATTTGCCCCTTTATAGGGGTTTACGGCCCTGGGACCATATCCCATGGAGATTACGGCCGTAAACTCCTTTGGGGTAAGGTTTATGGTGTTTTCAAGCCTCATGCACAAGTGGTATAAGTTCTAGGCTTTTATTCCAAACATATGAAGACTCTTGACACACTTTGGTGCCCCTTTAATGAGTTTATGGCCCATGAACCATGTCATGGCCGTAAACTCACTTTGTAAGGTGATTTTATTGTGTTTAAGGCCCTTGATTTAATGGGAACAAGTCTAGATAAAAGTCTAAGGCCTTAGGTGCCTTAAAAGCACCATTTTGAGCATGAACTTTGGAGTTTACGGCCTAAGATGCTCCTGGGTCGTGAACTCCCAAACTTGGGTGATCCTTGCTTGATTTCATGTCCCTAATACACTCCTATACAAGTCCAAGGCAGTAGTATATCATGGGGGACAATCTAGGCTTGGTTTCGGGAGTTTACCGCCCAAGAACACCTTGGGGAGTAAACTCCTAAATCGAATGATTTAGCTATGTAATCTATGTTATGAACACATTTAAATCTTTCTAACACTACTATAAAGAGTTACTCACAATTTGGGATAAAAACCCGAAGATCCGTGAGAGAGAATTTTGGCTTTTCTCTAATTGGAAATGTAACTAATGAACTATTTGGTTCAGTTTGCTATAGATAGTCTTGGGATTTTCGGCAGAAAATATTTTTATTCACGGAATGAACTCTAATATCCTAGAGTATTGGAATAACAGTGTTGCACAAAACCCTAGTGCATCCACTCTCTTAATATCTCCTTATGTGACATCCCCATTTTCACGGCCAGAAAAGACAGATTTTGTTTATGCTTTAAAAAAATCAGAGTACTTCTTTTCATAAAAATGTTGCAGAATTTGTTCCCAGAAAAACATGATAAATATGTTATCAAAACATTTTCGAAGAAACATATTTTATTTATTTTAAAACATTTGGGATGTCATCGTCAATACAAAAACATAAGCATAAACATAACTTACATTTATTTACACTCGTGATCTACATCTCTTTAATCTCTCAGTGTAATGTGACTTCATATCAACACCTTTGATATATATAAACTGAGTGGGTCATGTTGGGAAACCTGGTGAGTACATAGGGTTTTCAACCCACAATAATATAATTATTATGTTTAAACAATCAAGCAATTAAACCCAATTACCCATCCCCATTATCTTATTTGCTCTCAAGGATCTACCCTAAGAATCAGTTATTTCTCGTTCATTCATTACTAAGGATTATCCTAAGGAATCGGCATGAAGTCCATCGTTACCAAAGCTTATAGATTACAACTGGTGAACACGTAGTCCAAAACATCTGGTAAACACTTAGTTCAAAAGTAACTAGTGAACACACTTAGTTAAAAATACCTAGTGAACACACTCAGTTCAAAGATACATAGTGAACACACTCAGTTCAAAATACCTAATGAGCACCTAGTTCAAAACCACCTACAGGTTACGAGCTTACTAGCGTTCCACTGGACCGTCTAGTATCGCCCATGGTCATCATCTATACTCCACTAGATGACTGGATCACTAACAACATTGATGTCTCCCATCGTGTTATCACAAAAAAACTATTTCATCTACCCATGTTTTACCCAACACATTTTGTAGATATAAAATACATATATAGTTTAAGTCATTTAAAACATGTATAAAAATCTTTCACCCAGCATAGACAGCAAGTACTCAGACAATATGCACACACAACATGTAATTTATATTAAAATACTTCATGTCTATGTGTAAGATGAAAGGGACTATGCACTCACCTGAGAAGGTGGTGACTCGGTACTCGGACAACGCTTCGTTTACTTTAAAATAATTTTCTTCGACGAAACCTAGTATTATTACCACTAGATTTTAGTCTAATATTTACCATGACTAATTATTAGTCTTATTATTATTATTATTATTATTATTATTATTATTATATAAGCGTTTAAACAATACTTTCCAACCACTATGTACAGACAGGGGCCAGATATAAAACACCAGAGGGCAGGACCATTTTGGCATATAGCACTTCTGAAATCCAACAACCCTATGCGGCCCTTTAAACCAGATTCCCCGTACCACTAGTAGTTAAAAAGATATTATAACGACACTTATATAAGTCATAATAATAGCTCCAATATTTATTATAAATTTATAATAACAATACTAATTTTAAATATAAACTATATTTAAAATAGGGTAAGCATAACTTACTTACAAGGGGACTTTAGCTAGGAGTCGGGCTTTGTAGGGGCAGAACTTCGTCTCTGAATCTTTCTAAGAAAGATTCGTGCAGCGCTTCAGCGCTCACCTTACTATACTAAAACTATAGAAAGAGAAGTCGAATCACGAGGGACCAAAATGCTCGGGGGATAAGGAGAGAAAGACTCTTGAATCAAGAGAATGGTGCAAGAAATATGAGAGCCCAAGCCTCTTATTTCTAGTAATTGAATTTACAAAAACTACCCTCCATAATTACTTAATGACCTTATAGTTATATAAACAACTAAACACCCCTTTATAATACTATTTTAAATAGATTTAACAATTTTGCACTAAACTAATGTCGAAAGAACTCAACATTATTCTTATAATGACCACATCGTCGATACCTTTCTAATGATATATACATATGTATATATATTTGTACGTATATATGATTTATACTTTATTTTAATACGTAAATATGCTATTATATTTTATAACTATTTCATACGAACTCCGTTTTTGACGTTCTTTATATCCACGCGTAGGCGGGAACGTACCCTACAACTTTTGTTTAGAACCCGTCGGCTAATTTTGAATTTATTTTTAAAGTTATATTTTTAACAGGCCGGGACAGGATTGGTCCGTTAAAATCTCATAACTTCTTCATCCGATGTCCATTTTTGTCTGTCTTTTTATCGTTATGCTACTAATAACGAGATCTTCGATTCTCGTTTAGGTCGTGTCGGCTAAAAACCGCTCGATCTAATACTCGAATTTTGGGCTGTGCACTGCTAATCCGAAACTTCGAAAAATCATAACTTTTTCATACGAAGTCAGATTTGGGCGTTACTTTTATCGAAGTTCTTAGTTTAACATATTCTACGACTTTCGTTTAGAGCGCCAAGGCTAAATCACGCTCTATCGTAAATTCACTATTTTCGCCTCCGGGTATCGAGCCGGTTCCGTCGCGAAACTTTGACGGGTCATAACTTCTTCGTTATAACTTGGATTTCGGCGTTATTTATATGTACGGAAACCTAGTGACATATACTACAACTTGGTTCAAATTATTTATAAGCTTCTTTCGAAAAGTCATTTTCGACACTTATTGCCTCTAATTTGACTAGCCCGGATCTGCGGGCGTTAAACCTTAAGTGTAAATCCTGAAAACTGCCAAACTTATACTCGAAGTCTGGATTTTCACTGTAACTGTTCTGCTTCTATTGGCTTCAAATGGTTTGTACAGAATGGAAATTTCGGGTTGTCACATCATCCCCCTGTTAAAGGGAATTTCGTCCCGAAATTAGAACTTAGATAAGGAAGTAAGTACGAATGATCGAGTCGTGAGGAGGAAACTTCTTAATCGATTGGTTCTAGCTCACCTAAGTGAAATCGGGTTCTCGGTTGGCATCCCAACGAACCTTCACTAACGGGCGATGGCGTTGTTTCGTCCGCTTGACCTCTCGGCCGAGGGTCACTACGATTCTAATACGAAGGCGAGGATCTCGACGAGTGGACTTACTAGAGTCCTAACGGAAAGGTATGGTTTCACGATCGAGACGCGAAGAGTAGAATGTACGTTACTGAGTTCATGGAGTAGGTCTATTTTGCGAGATACATGACTGATTCTGGTAAGAATCTCAGAGGTCCTGTCTATCTTGGATTTAGACTTCCTAAGGAACTTGGTCACTCACTTTGAATTCCAATGGTTTCTTTTTCTTGTTTAACTTCCCAGACAAAGGCCACCCCTTGTTGGGTCAAAGTCGTACGGTTTACTGTGATTTGTGAGGGTTTCTGGATGAACTATGACAGTAGGTCTGTAAGACCTAGAATTTGGCGAATGACTGTTGGCGTCTCCGGTGTCGACAAATGCTCACCGGTTTTGACAAATTGAAAAAGTACTCAAAGTTTCCCACGTTACTAACAGTGTGTCATAGAAATTCGACTCTTCAATTTCAAAACTCGTGCCTAGAGAACTTCGCGAAAAGTTCCTCTAAAGGTAATGTTTCCATGGGTTTTCTTCTTACTACGAGGGTAGATAAGTAAGTCATTACATGGAGAATTGACGAACCGATCCAAGTAAGAAAGACGTACCCTAGTCATATAGTTCATGAAAACTATGGGCGTATTGGTCCTATCCGAAGGGTATCACTACGAACTCGAAGTGTCCGTATCGAGTTCGGAAGATAGTCTTACGGACATCCTTCACTAACACTCGAACTGGTGATATTCAGATCTCAGATCCATTTCTGAAAGTAATTCTTTCCTTGCGTTTGCTCAACCATTTCATCTATGCGAGGCAGAGATAACGATTTCTAATGAAAAATATTGACGGAGTCCTCGATATCCGAGGTACATATTATGCAATCCGTCAATCTCTAGGAGAATAAGGCTGGGGTTCTCCAGGGTGAGAAGCATAGTCATGAAATTCTATTTCTATGTAGTTCGCTAAGTTGTCTGGGCTGTTTTGGTATCTTCGTAGGTGTTTAGACTATAGGGTGATCTGTTTACAAGAGTCGTATTGGGTCCTATGTTTGTTCACATGACGATGTGATTACTCGTAGGCTTAAGCAGTTCTCCGTCCTGAAGTTCATATTAGAATTCATACATGGTTCACAATAACAATTTCGTGTATACGAGTCGTATATAATTAAGATTGAAAAGGTAGTCGAACAACTGATTCTTCTTTAATCTCACATCCCATCGGGGAAAAAGAAGTTAAAGTGGAATCATGAATTCTAAACCTGTAGAACCTTGATTATATATCTCTCTTATGTATACATTCCTCAGTGATAGATCAATCGCATGAATCCTTGGATTGAACTTGACGTACTGCACGAGGGGGACTTCGAGGATTTCTTCGGAAAGAAAATAACTAAGAGGTACTCTTGGCATGAGTACTTCGGTGTTCTGATATGACGGCTTCGCTGGAAAAGTGATCTAGAAGAAAGAGATGTATGTATGAAGCTGTTTTCGTGAAGAACAAATTGAATCGAGTCGTATGATAATGTCGGAATCATACTGAAACTTAAGGACATTAGATTTGAACATAAGACGTTTACAGACAAAACACAACCGTGCAACCATGAACAGAGTTACAATACTTCAGATTTACCACTAGACTATTGCCGCGAATAAGATATACTACAAAAGACAAGTATACGCAGCACGAGAATCCCTATACAGACAAGATCTCGCAAAAGGTAAGACTCTAGTTGCACTAGTTCTGGATAGTTTATAAGTTTGTTACAACAACACGCCTAAGTTACATTAACGAGGGTTCCGGAGTAGGCTCTCCTACAGCTGTCATCCTGAGAATCCTCCCATCTACGCTAGAGTTCTTTGCTATTGGGCAATCCTTCTTGACGTGCTCTATCTCACCGCATTGGTGGCATGACTGGCTAGTACTTGCATTGGTGATGGGATTGCGGTGTTTAGCCAGTGTTATGTGGACACGAGTGCCTTCCTCGTTACTCCACTTTGAAAATTGCTTCCTAAAGCGTTCGGTCGGAGTTGCCACTGGTGGCTGTGGCATGGCAAGACTTTGGGCTCTCTTGCGCTCCCTTAAGGATTTACGATATCGTCTTTTCCTTTCGGTCTTTAGGCTTCGCAAGTCCATGACTGTTGCCATTTGTTGGTTTCCCAATTTGGTACTACCATCGGAACTCCCAACTCCTTTTTTAGTCTTATTTGTGTTGCCTGAGTTGATGTGTGTAAGGAAAGTTGTCACAGCAGCTGCTACTGCAGCTTGTAATGTAGCGGTGTCGATATGGAGGATAGGGTTTTTGTTGCTCGGCTGTTTATTTCCTGATGACGACATGATTCTGTAACACGAAAGATAAAGATTTTGTGAGCGATTTTGGTTGACCCTAGATGTACTTCCATTGCTCAAGAAAAGAGTAAGAGTATGTTCTCGAAAGGTTGACCTACATCCCTATGATGCAGTCCTAGTACGGATTGGAGGTATGATCACGAAGGTTTCACCTACATCACTATGATGCAGTCCTAGTAATGAGTAGAAGTAAGTTCGTAGAATGGTCTCAAGACGTTTGTCGTTCAAGCCGAGGTATCGTGGGTTGGTGAATAACAAGATCCAACCACTGAAAGACACTTGGAAATGTCTCCGGAGCTAAATTACTATAGTCCAATGCCTTGACTAAAGCAGGTTTCAGCTAGACTCCAATAAATGTATGATAAGAGTACTTGAATAAAGAATGACACGGAAGTTAGTCGGCTATCAATATCTTTGATATTCACGACGTAAAGATTCAGGAAAATGACCTTGTAAAGGTCTTACATCATATCCAGAGAAGATAGTTCTTGACAGCATAAGGACCTAACCCAAAGTACTTATAGTATAAGGTAATTTCATAGAAAATGCCACATCGGCCAAAGACAAAAAAAACGATTCCTTTTAATAAGGAAAATAAAGTAAGGCGTCTACTACTCGCGACGGTCATCCCTCTGGTGAACTCTCAGTTCAGCCAGTTGACATTCCAGATCAAGTAGGTGTCTTTCGTACACCCTCTGGCATACTCGGAGCTCTATGACTTCGGCTCGTGATTCAGTCAGTGCTTGCAGCAGAGTTTCATGGTTTCTCTCAGATTTCTCGCGAGCCTCTTCTAGACAAATGGTGCGGATGGTATGCATTCTCGTATCAACGACATCTTCGGTAATCTGATGTAGGGCTTTCCTGCCTTGAATCTCATTTCGGGCCACTCTACGGACAAAGATTGGCAAGACTCTATCTGCTGAGCCCCCATCGCTCAGGTCGTAAAAGCTTCGGTCACCATTAAATGGCATGGGCTGATCTTGTCCTTGGCTCCATGTTTCCAAGCATTCCACCCACTCAAGCGTCGGGCTATGAAAAGCCGGACGAGGGTTAGGAATTGGAAATGGAGCTGCTTGGGGTAGGTTCTCAACCTCGGGTTCGGATTTAGCATCGTCTGAAGGGTCTTAATCATGGTGATCATCAGAAGGATAGGATGATCATTATCTGGTTCTTCACCAAACCAACCAGCAATGACCTCGTTCGGAAGCAACTGGTTGCAGTGGGGATGGAGTCCAACTATGTTATCTACGCGAGAATTGGGGTAAGAAAATAATTATTAGACGAACTATCTAGATAATTATTTAGAAAATCTTCATCAGTTACATCGCTATTTGTGAAGTGCATACCAGTTATATGTAATCGAAACAGGATAGGCCTTCGAATATGTGACCTTAACTCCAAATTCACACAGAATCGGGGTAAAGTAAAATTTCACAGATTCTCAGTCTATAACATCCTAATTACATATATCCTTAGTGTATCCACATAGCAACTATCAACTTAGTAATGAAGATCCCCTTTTAGTTCTCAAGTATAAAGTACTTATAGTAACACCAAATACTCATATAGTATTTTAAATTTTAATGTTATGTTCTATTGTTCTGATTGTGGTAGGGTTGGTAAGATTTTAGCATTGTTGCAACCACACAATTAAACTTAGGCACATGCTAGTCAACTCTCGGATAATATAGGTGATCAGGCTATATCTTCCCAGTTTTGACCATATGTCTCTAAGCCCACTTGTGTTGCCCAACAATCGTAATTCTTTTGTACTGTCCTAGTGACACTGATTTTAGTATGAATGCAGCACGTATACTTACTTAAATATATTACTATTTAAAGTATAAACTCTTGGTCAGAGTATTTTTAATCCCTTATGTATTTATAGTTAGTATATCTTTTATGGGTTGATATACTTAATTCACTATAAACAATGCTCTGATACCAATCTGTCACACCCCAGAACCAAGAACGACGGAAACGTTCTGGGGCGGAGGACGTCATGTACAGTATCACAACTATGTAAAGTAGTAAACAAGCAACAACATCATCCATTGCATTAATAATATAATTATTATACAAGTGTGTTCTGTCAAATTTTGATAAACGCTAAAGCATAAATCAAAATGAAAGATGAGTCTTCAACGGGCTCCATCTTCCCTATTCCTTGCATCGGTACCTGTATATGATGACCTGAGGAGACAAGTAATTTTGAAAGCGAGTATCAGCTTTGAAGCTGGTGAGATCATAAGTATTTTAGTGTCTTAATTTGTATGTAAAAATTTGTAATTTTAAGAACTGTAAGTATGGAAAATGTATATGAATTGTAAGTATTGAAAATGTATATGAACTGTAAATGTAAAAATGTTTGTAAAACAACTATAAACGTTTGAAAAGCCCTAGAAATCCCTATGATTCCTACTATTATATAAAGCGTGTCTTCTACCAAGACCTAACTGTTCTCAATGTAGTCTTCTACCAAGACTTAAATGTTCTAAATGTTCATTTCTTGTAAAAGTGTGTAATTTTCCCAAGTGTAACTATCATTTACAAAATATAGTTTGTACATTTAATGTTTAAGTGAAATGATCACTAAAATGTGAAAAGGGGAAATTAATGTAGTATTGTAGTGTTGTATTATAGGAACTACTGTTGTACTAACTACCTTAAACCGGATTTATATTAAGGCATCATGTGATTAATTGCACCATACTATTGACTGGTAACAACGACATAAGAATGGTCATAAAAAAAGGTATGACGTTTGGCACCCGCAGACCTGCAGGTCCCGTTGTAGCTAGCAGCAAGGTCTAGGATAGTCAATCCAGTATAGATCTATACGCAAACTCACGCTCTTCCTTCAAGAGACTCTGACTACAACTCGGGCCATGACATTTAAGGCACGCTCCGATACATATCACAATAATTAACGTATTCATATATATGTAATGCAATGAACTATTCTAGCTGTAATGTATGTGCTGTCTACCTAGCAAGTATAGTAATTTACTCGTTCTAGTATCGTTGTATATGTTCTCTTTCTAGTATAGTTGTATATGTTCTTCTCTAGTATAGTTGTATATGTTCTTCTAGTAATATAGTTGTATATGTTCTTCTAGTAGTATAGTTGTATATGTTCTTCTAGTAGTATAGCTGTATATGTTCTTCTAGTAGTAAGTATTGACTCATGAATGAACTGACTTATAATATGATATCGCGTTCTAGTAATAGTTCTAGTATCTTTCTAAACTACCCATATGGTAGTTTACTAGTAATCTAACTGGTACGTATGAACATGGATGTATACCCTTGCTACCTAAGGGCATGGGATGAACTGGAAGGACCTTTAATGACTATATATGTACACATGATATATAACTAATATTTAAACGACCTTCGGACGAGTACCCGATATCCCACCAGACCACATCTCAAGCGCGAAAAGGAAATAGGGTGGATAGCCTTCCTAAGTCTTTTAAACATTCAATTTATAATATAAAAGCATAAAATAAGATTTGTAAAACCTTTGAACATAAATATTTTCTAAGAAAAGATGGACTTGATGTCAATCTATAAAACGGTTTGAAGGCATGGGTTTGATAAAGCATTTTAGTATAAAGAACATTTGTTTGAAGCACAATTGTAAATAAGTTTGTAATGTAATATACAGAGTAAAATGTACAATGTAATAAGGAGTTTTAAAACATATAAAATGTTTATGGAAAACATTTGAAGGAAACTGTTTGGTAAAACGGCTAATGAGTAGCCAATCATTTGAATGTTGCTTATTAATCACATGTGATGGATATAATATTTAGCGTAATTCTACTTGTATCCCCCCATAAAACATTTAAAAACAGTTTAAAACATTGATTAAAGGGTATGAAATCACCTGCAGTAAGTGACTGGAATTGAACGGACTGTTATCGTAAGGAAGGATCGGACAAGTGCTTGGTGTCAAGTGAAGACTTTAGACACACACAATGATCCTAATTACATATGAAGGCATATGTATATAAATAATTAGTGATTAAAACACTAATTATACAAGTGTAAACATTTTAACGCGAGGAAAACACTTTTGGTCAAGTTCTAGGAGGCAAATGGGTTGCAACAAAGGAGTGCACAACATCTAATGGGAGTTTATGGTCAAATGACCATATTCTTTGGAGTTTACGGCCCAGGGGAGTAAACTCCTGGCCGTAAACTCTCAACAAGGTCTCTAATCGAAAGCTATCATTTATACAACTAGTTTGGTGAATTGTTTTAAGGCTAAATCAAGTGTTTGGGTGACATTTTCCCCTTTTATAGGGGTTTACGGCCCTGGGACCATATCCCATGGAGATTATGGCCGTAAACTCCTTTGGGGGAAGGTTTATGGTGTTTTCAAGCCTCATGCACAAGTGGTATAAGTTCTAGGCTTTTATTCCAAACATATGAAGACTCTTGACACACTTTTGTGCCCCTTTAATGAGTTTACGGCCCATGAACCATTTCATGGCCGTAAACTCACTTTTTAAGGTGATTTTGTTGTCTTTAAGGCCCTTAATTTAATGGAAACAAGTCTAGGTAAAAGTCTAAGGCCTTAGGTGCCTTAAAAGCACCATTTTGAGCATGAACTTTGGAGTTTACGGCCTAAGATACTCTTGGGGTGTGAACTCCCAAACTTGGGTGATCCTTGCTTGATTTCGTGTCCATAATACACTCCTATATAGGTCCAAGGTAGTAGTATATCACGGGGGACAATCTAGGCTTGGTTTCGGGAGTTTACCGCCTAAGAACGCCTTGGGGAGTAAACTCCTAAATCGAATGATTTAGCTATGTAATCTATGTTATGAACACATTTAAAAAGCTTTCTAACACTACTAGAAAGAGTTACTCACAATTTGGGATAAAAACCCGAAGATCCGTGAGAGAGAATTTTGGCTTTTCTCTAATTGGAAATGTAACTAATGAACTATTTGGTTCAGTTTTCTATATATAGTCCTGGGATTTTTGGCAGAAAATATTTTTATTCCCGGAATAAACTCTAATATCCTAGAGTATTGGAATAACAGTGTTTTACAAAACCCTAGTGCATCCACTCTCTTAATATCTCCTTAAGTGTAAATCCTGAAAACTGCCAAACTTATTCTCGAAGTCTGGAGTTTCACTGTAACTGTTCTACTTCTATTGGCATCAAATGGTTTTTACAGAATGGAAATTTCGGGTTGTCATAGAGCTCCAGAGTTTATTATCAGCTCCTTTGAGTATCTTCAGTCATGTAGATTCATAAAAATCAAGACTTGGACGTTTGAATCAAACCATGCATGAGATATGAGCATGTTGAGACAAGAGAGTGAGAGTTTTGGGTGTTTGTGACTTTATCAGTCATGCAAAGGCTTAAAGTCACAGACTTTATGGAGTAAGAGCCTCTACGGATTCCAGATATGTGATATGAGCTAAGGTCTTAACGGGTTAAGACCAAGAGAGTGAGAAAAGCCATACTGGATGTACGCTGAGCGTAATCCTAGTATGCCCTGCGTATTGGGTTGGTCTTGAAGGGTTTTGAGCATTCTAACACTCCGAAGGTGTACATGCAACCCTAGAAACATTGGATCTATGTTTAACGAAGATACAAGCAAATTTTATTTTGAAGGTTCTTAACCTAACTAGCATGGCAAGGGGAACTTTGAAACATAAAAGCTAGTAGAAGAACATACCTTTCTTGTTGCTTGGATTCCTTGAGAACCTTCTGAGCCTAGCACCTCAGGTTTGATGCCTCAAATGTTTCATAGAACACCACAACTCTTGGAATAACTTTGAGAGAAGTACACTATCACTCAAAAATTGCCTAGCCCTCTTGTTCTACACATAGTGTGTCGATTTGGCCAGCATTGGGGTCCTTTTATAGTTGTGTCAGAAGTAGGGTTACAACATGTAAACCCTAATTGGCATGGCTTTCCATATTCCATGATCCATGGGTTTATAACCTCCATGGACTATCCATGGAGCACCTTATGGGTTTTAGCCTAATTAAATAAACCATGGATCATTATCCCGCTATAAAAGAATGGATGCTTTGCACAATCAACCCATATATTTAATTAGTCTCTTTTTGATCACTAAAATTAATTCTAAATTAATTATTGATCAAAACTAATTAAATGAAATTATTAATATATTAGAACTTATAATATATTAATAAACCATAAGTGTCCTTTCTCTCGTTTAGTCTATCCAAGTGTTACAATGCAATGCAACCCAAAATGGACCATTCTAACCAGGTCAAGTACATTCCAAAAATAGTTATGAACTTAAACACCTAATCCAATAGTCTCCCACTTGGATAAGTCTAATAACTATGATTGCAAGAATGACTTCAGGAACCGATCGTAGCTCTTTCAAGGTCTCGCGGAACTGAGATGATGATGATACGCCATTTAAGATATGTGATCATATAATCCTATATTCTAGATATGAGTAGGAGAAATACGTGGAACAATGTCTTACTTATTGTCCAATAGTTTGTTTCCCGATTTCCGATTTGTTTGACATAGAGCTGAATCGAACACATCAATTTAGTTCTGACCGGGCCCGGTACATAGGTCAACACAAAATCATCGAGGGGCCCAGATTTCTCTTCTAATCCAAGAAGGAACAAATAAACTTCAACTCATATGCTTGTTCTAATATTTGTTGAATCATACACAAAGGCACGTTTTATAACATCGAGTTACCAATACGTTTTCTTACAATCAATGTATAACCAACTCATAATCAATAACTCATATCTCTAGGTTTGAAGACTTATATGATATTATCGTCTCATTATCACTCGAGATAAATTCCATGAAGTGATACAAGTGAGCATTGGTTGAATCCAATACTCAAAACTTCTGAGCACACATGAGTGTTGTAGCAACTCTTGCTATGTCCAACACCTTAGACATCTACAACCAACTTCATGACAGTCTGGATTCATATCTACTTCAAACATATGACTGACTATGGAGAATTTGAATAATATGATATACCATAACATAATTATTCTGGAAGTCAAAACATGCAAAATGAAATGATAGTAAATGATTGACATAAGATAGCAACACTTTACTTAAACTATCTAATTTCTAAAACTATCATCAAATGTCAATTACAGTTTACAAATTTCAAAGCTATCTAATTTCTAAAACTAATATCATCCTTTAGCCCTATGCGCCTCACATGATGAAGAGGCCTAACCCTACCCAGTCCCTTCGTGAGGGGATTTGTTGGGTTCTCATCTGATGAAACCCTCTTTGCCACGAGGAGTCCTTCTTCTATTCGATGTCTGATGAAATGGTATTTTCTATCAATGTGTTTGGATCTTCCGTGATCCCTTGGTTCCTTGGCTAAGGAAACTGCACTTTCACTATCATAGAAAATCTCCATAGGCTCCTTTATATCCAGTACAACTCTAAGGTCTCCAATGAGGTTCTTTAGCCATATAGCCTCCTTTGCTGCCTCACTCCCACCGAGGGTAAGGAGCCAATCCTTAGTCCTCTGCAGGTACTTGAGAATGTTCTTTACCGTAGTCTAGTGAGCCTTGCCAGGATTCCCCTGATATATAGCATACATGATCGAGCCTACAGTGGAAGGATATGGTACTCGACTCATCACCGCTATATCAGCCTCTGTACTCGAGATCTGAGTCTTACTCAAACTGGCGTTACTCAGGATCAGTAAGTCTCCTTTCTTGGAATTCTGCATGTCGAACCTATTCAACACCTTATCAAAGTAGGTACTTTGACTAAGCCCAATTAATCTTTTACTCATGTCTCTTAAAATCCTTAACCCTAAGATATAGGCAGCTAACTATACTCCCACCAGCCTTGACATATACACAAGATTCATCTTTGCTCCTCGAAAAGCCAAACTCTTTGACTTTCTCATCGAAAAAAAGATTCCATCTGCGAAGTGCTTGTTTCAATCCATAGATGGAATTCTCAAGCTTACACAATCTATTAGGGTACTCTGCGCTGACAAAATCCTCTGGTTGACACATGTAAACATCCTCAGCCAACTTTTCATTAATGAAAGCGGTTTTTGACATCCATTTTCCATATTTCATAGTCATGAAATGCAGCAATGGCTAGCATAACCCTAATTGACTTAATCTTCACTACTGGTGAAAAGATCTCATAATAGTCAATTCCCGGAGTTTGAGGAAAGCCCTTTGCAACCGGTCGTGCCTTATAAGTGTGTACATTACCATCTATGTCGGTCTTCTTCTTGAGGATCCATTTGCACCTGACTGTCTTACGAGCTGGTACATTGTCAACCAAGTTCCAAACTTTATTATCATACATGGACTGTATCTCGTTGTCCATAGCCTCTTTCCATTTAGCCGACTCATGGCCTGCCATAGCTTCCGAGTAGCTGTTAGGTTCATCCAGACTTACCAGTGTGCTATCACTGATAAGTGTATCACCTTCTGCACTAATATGGAAACCATAGTAATGCTTAGGTGCATTCCTAACTCTCGTGGAACGCCTCAGAGGTACAGACTCGTCTGTCAGATCAACAGGAGTTTCCTCTTCAGGTTGATTGCTAGGGTTTGAGGTTCCTTCACCAGTTGACTCTTGAATTTCTTCAAGGTTAATTTGCCTCCCACTATTACCTTGGCTTATGAACTCTCTCTCGTGAAAGACTCCTCTCCTTGCTACAAAGACCACATTATCACTGGGCCTGTAGAAGAGATAACCAAAGTATTTCTGTTGGTAGCCGATGAAAATACACCTCTCAATTCGAGGTTCGAGCTTATCATGTGTCTTGCGCCTCACAAAAGCCTCGCAACCCCAAATATTGATGTGGTCTAGATTGGGAACTTTTCCAGTCCACGTCTCGTGAGGTGTTCTGGCAACCTTTTTGGTAGGGACTAGATTAAGAATATGGGCGGTAGTCTATAAGGTATACCCCCAGAATGAGATTGGTAGCGAAGCTCAACTCATCATGGAACGAACCATATCCAACAAGGTTCAATTATGCCTCTCAGCCACACCATTAAGCTGTGGTGTCTTGGGAGGTGTCAATTGTGAGACAATCCCACATTCCTTAAGATAGTGAAGGATCTCTGTACTAAGATACTCAGCACCTCGATCGAATCGAAGCATCTTAATCTTCCTGCCTAACTGATTCTGCACTTCCTGTTTACACTCCTTGAATTTTTCAAAGGTTTCTGACTTATGCTTCATTAAGTAGACATATCCATAACTACTATAATCATCAGTAAAAGTCACATAGAAGCGGTTAGCATCCCTTGTGGAGGTTCTGAAGGGTCCACATACATCAGTATGCATGAGATCCAACAAACCCTCACCCCTAGCACAAGAACTAGTGAAGGTGACTTTGTCATTTTCCCAAGTAAACAAGATTCACAACTATCATCCGACTTTAAACCCTTTGGAGTTGGCCTATGCGTTTCTTGCTTACATGTCCAAGACGACAATGCCATAATGATGCTTTATCCAAGTTAGTGGAAGAATCGATACACAACACATTATTTCCTAGGTTATCAAGAACCGACATAGTTTCATACACACCATCACAAGGTAATGCTTTAAAATAAAGAACATTGTTAAAGAAAGCATTAATACCACCACACTCATAATCAAATGAAAAGCTAAACCCTTGTTCATTAAAACATGAAAGGAAATAACATTTCTCGCCATTTCAGACGAGTAACAACCTTTGTTCAAATCTAATATTAACCCACTCTTTGGCAACAAAGAATAAACTCCAATCTTGGTGACAGGTGACGCTATCATATTCCCCATGATCAAGTTTATCTTCCCATGCTCCACATTCTCACTTCTTCTTAGTCCCTGCAAATCATTACATATGTGAATACCACAAATTGTATCAAGGACCCAAATAATTAGAATGGGGTGTGTTATTAGACAATATAGTGTAAATACCTGCATGGTTGGTGATATGTGCATATTTAGCCTTATATTTAGTATAGATTTTTGTCAATTATTAGCTAATTATTTGCATATTATGGACAAAAGGTACTTAATAATGTTTAGATTGTATTTTCAGTCCCGAAGTCTTGCTCGGGAGCAAAAATGAGGAAGGAGAAACAATTAGAAGCTGGAGAATGAAGAAAGAAGTACAAACCTGAAGATACTCGGAGAGTCCAAGCATCTACTCGACGAGTTTCCACAAATGTTCGCGAAGCAATACGAACAGTCCTTGCCGTACACGGATTTTACAAAGAAACTCGACGAGTTGTCCCAGTTTTGAGGATCTTATAAATAGAAGTCAAATTCCGAATCCACTATCTTTTCTGGCTTTTCTGGAGGATACTTTGCGACTAAGGTGACCCTTGGAGACCTAAAGAATGTGAGAAGAACCCTAATCTCTCATTCTTAGAAGATTCAAGGCAACTTAGGTTTAATTTTCCACTTTATCTTTGAATTGAACAATGTTTGAGTTGATTACTTTCATTTTTAGCTTTTTGACTACTGTAATCATGAGCTAAATTTACTAGTTTATGTTTAGGGAAGACAATTTTACTCCTATGGATTAATTTTATGGTTTTATTAAATGATTATTGGTGATTTTGTTAAATTAAGCTTGGTAAAGATCCTTATGCATTAACCACAACTATTCTCTGTTAATAGGAAGGCAATTTGGCTGCATGAACATCTCTTAATTGTTTAGCTCATATGATTTATGTGAACACTTTGTTATGTGCCTAGGATTAGTGAATATGAAACTAGGATTAATTAGAGAATGGGTAAATTAGTGAACATCTCTTCTTGTTGATAAACCAACAACAAGAGGCTAATTGAATTAGTAATTTGATTAACCAATTACAAGTCTTATTTAATCCGAATAATTGAACTAGGGAATTAATTAACTTAAACACTTGATCATTGCTTAAATTAATTGGTTTTCTAAGGATTGGTAATAGCGAATGCGAATCTAATCACTTTAGTCGGTAACCAATAACAATTAATCTATTGCTTCGCCATAAAATTAAGCATAGGAGTGAATGAGTTGAACCTAAGCAAAAACCTTTTATTAAATTTGATGAATTTTACTTGGTTTTAGTTGATTTGTTAATTGCGTGTTAGTTAGTGTGTCCAAGTTTCTAGTCTTGTAAAACTAGAGAAAACCCTTTTAATTTTACTACATGTTGGTTAAAATAAGTTATTAGGTTCCGTTCCTCAAGTTCGACATCCTACTTATTCAACTATACCACTAAAAGATAGGTTCACTACCTTTGTGTGTTTAAATTATATTTTTAGAGTAGGAATAAAACAAGTTGGTTTTACACACATCATGTTTTTGGCGTCGTTGTCGGCGAACGATTCAAAAATTAATTCTAATTTATAGTTTTATCGATCCTTTGTTTGAGTTTATCTTGCACAAAGTTATTTTTCAGTAATTTAGTAATCAGGTTAAGTTTTAGTATTTATTTGTTCTTATTTGTTTTTTAATTTGTTTTTAGGCTTTTAGGCAGTGTACTCGCCGAGTGTAGTCAAACCTACTCGGCGACTTCAGTGTTGATTTCCAGTTTCGCTTTTTGTTCTTTTTACGTGTTTTTCTTGCTTTGATTGCAAAGTGTTTATGACCAGAGGAGGCAATACACCTTTAAATCCACCACTTGAAGACGGGGAAGCTACTTTAAGGAAGAACAAAGGCAAAACCGTTGGAGAATCTGCATCTTCAAAGAACTCACCTTTGAAGAATCTAAAAGTTGTCTTTAGTAAGAAAAAGGGGAACAAAGTAGGAGAATCCAACTTCTCTTCAGTGGAGGACGAAGACCCGAAAAAGGAGGACACCGAGTACGAAACCGAAAGGGGAGAATCTGAAACAAAGGAAGAAAGCGAATTGGAAGGAGAATTAGCTAAGCCCATGGCTAACATCGATGAAGTCCCCATGGGAGAATGGAAGAAGAGGATACGTAACAATACCGGCCCAAGACTAATGCAACCCGTGATTCTCACGACAACCACTTTCGAACTTAAAGGCCACATACTCGCCCAACTTAAAGAAATTCTGTTGTATGGAAAAGATCACGAAGACGCGTACAAGCACCTAGAAGAGGTCAATGACATAGCTGATTATGTTAAATTTCCTAATGTGGCCCGTGACACCGTTTTGCTTCATATGTTACCGGTCACGTTTAAAGGCGTTGCAAAAGACTGGCTAAAATCACTCCCTCCAGGATCCATCACCACATGGGCTAAAATGAAAGAAGAGTTTGCTGATCAATTTTGCCCGCCATCAAAGATATACAAGTTGAAGAAAGCTATAGCTAATTTTGAGCAACAAGCCGGAGAATCACTTTATGAGGTGTGGGAGAGGTACAAAGGCTTACTAAGGAATTGCCCACAACATGATCTTAATAGTCAGCAAGAAGTCTCCATTTTTTATGATGGAGTAAACGTGACGACAAGGTAATTACTTGACTCGCAAGGAGCGCTCACAAAGAAGGCACCCCCGGTGATAAAACAACTAATTGAGGAATTCTCTAAGCATTCTAGAGAATACCACAACCCAAGAAATGATGTGACAAAGGGATCAACTTATGCAGCTTCAGAAGATTTTTCGGAAGTTATGGCAATGTTGAAAAGCATGGATAGGAGGATGGATAAAATGGATCAAACAATCCATGCTATTTGGGTAGGATGTGAGAATTGCAATGGGCCTTATCTTACTAGAGATTGTGATTTGGACGATAACCGGAAAAAGAAAGCGCAAGTATGTTATTCTAGTGGTGATAGATTTCATGAAGATTGGCGAAAACCTAAGAAAGAATGGCTTCCTTATGATGAGTACAAGAAGGCGAAGGAGGAGAAGTATAGACAAAAGGCAAGGGGTTTTTACCAAAAGGAGGAGCCGGTACAAGAAAAGAAACCAAATTTAGAAGAAATGCTCACTAAATTTGTAGTTGCATCCGAGAAAAGACACAATGACCACGATGCTGCAATACAAGATACAAGAACAATGTTAAGGAATTAGAAAGCATCTATTCACAACATTAAGAAGCAGCTGGGCCAACTTGCCCAACAAATAAATCAAAGAGCATCGGGAGAACTTCCTAGTAATACAAAAAACAATCCATGAGGCGCACATATAAATATTGTAACAATTAGGAGTGGGAAGATAATTACTCCTCTGACACTACTCGCCGAGTCCAGGATATGGACTCGACGAGTCCGACACCTGATCAGAAAATTAAGTCTCCTGTTAAGTCATATCAACCTCCACTACCATATCCAGCCTGAGCTAGACAACAAAAGAATGAAGAAGAATACCGGAAGTTTCTATAACACATAAAGGCTCTTCAAATCAATATACCATTCATAGAAGCGGTTGCATAAATGCCAAAATACGCCAAATTTCTCAAGGAGCTTCTAACTAATAGAAAGATGATCAAAGAAGTGAAGAAAGTGGTTCTAAATGAAAGTTGTTCAGCTGCCATGTTGAACAAACTACCAAAGAAGAAGCGTGATCTGGGAAGCTTAACCTTACCTTGTCAAATCGGAAATGTAGCTACCATCTATGCATTCGCTGATTCAGGGGCGAGTGTAAATCTCATGACATACTCATTTTTCAAGAAATTAGACCTCCCGGAGCCAAGGCCAATTCGAATGGCAATTCACCTAGAAAATAAAACGGTTACATTCCCAAGGGGAATATGCGAAGATCTACTGGTGAAGGTTGATAAGTTCGTATTTCCCGCGGACTTTATAGTTTTACACATGGAAGCGGATCCTCAAGTCGCAATCATTCTTGGAAGACCTTTCCTTAACGTCGTAAGCGCTATAGTTGACATGAGAGTTCCAAACTTACTCTACGGGTAGCGTATGAATCAGTCAGTTTTGGGGTCTATCAAGCCATGAAGCACGCAAGGAATTGTGGTGACACAACATTTTTCGATCGATATGTTGGAAGAATTAATGGAGGAATGGAATAATGAAGAACCAAACAAGTCCACCATCACCTTTTATGAAGAATTCGATGTTGAAAGAGACCAACTGGAAATAGAGAGACTGCTTGAGGAAGCTGATTATAATGAGCTGACCAGAAGTATTGAACAGTGTACTCGTCGATTAAACTCGACCAACTCGACGAGTCCATCCAAGGAATCCCAATCAGTCGTGAAATTTGCCCAGGACTTGACGAGTCCCCTCATTGGACTCGACGTGTGCAACATCCAGAACACGAAAACTAAGCTAAAAGCACTACCAGATCACTTGGAGTATGCATTTCTTGAAGACGGTCAAGAAAAAACTGTAATTATAACTGTTGATTTGGCCAAACATGAGAAAAAAAGTCTTGTGGGGGTACTAAAGAAGAGGCAAGGTGCTATAGCATTGAAGATAACCGACATCAAGGGAATTAGTCCAACTTATTGCTCTCATAAAATTAACTTAGAAGATGGGGCTAAACATGTTGTTCAACGCCAAAGAAGACTAAACCCGTACATGCAAGAAGTTGTGAAAAAGGAGGTAGTGAAACTATTAGATGCCGAGATTATTTAATCAATTTCCGATAGCCCGTGGGTGAGTCCGGTGCAGGTGGTACCGAAGAAAAGAGGAATAACGGTGGTAGCAAATGAAAATAACGAATTAATTCCAATAAGAACGGCTACCGGGTGGCGTGTTTGCATCGACTATAGGAAAGTAAATGATTCCACATCTAAGGATCATTTTCCATTGCCATTTATTGATCAAATGCTCGAGAGGCTGTCCAAGCATCTATATTACTGCTTTCTCGATGGTTTTTCGGGGTATTTTCAAATTCCAATCGACCCATTCCTTTTGGGTTATGCAATGCACCGACTACTTTCCAAAGGTGTATGATGGCCATTTTCCATGATATGATCAAGAAGCTTATAGAGGTTTTCATGGATGAATTTTCGGTTTTCGGGTCCTCTTTTGAAGATTGTTTGTCCAAATTGGATCTAATGTTAGCAAGATGTGAGAAGAGCAACCTTGTCCTTAATTGGGAGAAGTGTCATTTATGGTGAAAGAAGGAATTATGCTTGGACACAAGGTCTCGAGGATGGGGATATAGGTGGATAGAGCAAAGGTGGACACTATTGCCAAATTACCACATCCAACAAATGTCAAGGGGGTAAGGAGATTTTTAGGCCATTAAGGGTTTTATAGGTGCTTTATTAAAGACTTTTCGAAGATCACAAGGCCCTTGACTCAACTTCTTTTGAAGGACGCCCCATTCAACTTTTCTAAAGAATGTATTGATGCATTTCATTTGTCGAAGGAAAAGTTGACTACTACACCTATTATGGTAGCTCCAAATTGGAGTCTTCCTTTTGAGCTTATGTGTGATGCCAGTGACTATGCGGTGGGAGCTGTTTGAAGACAAAGAATTGACAAGCATTTTCAGCCGATCTACTATGCAAGTAATACCCTGAACCCAACACAAGAGAACTACACTACTATATAAAAGGAGCTACTAGTAGTGGTTTTTGCATTTGATAAATTTCACTCATATTTGGTTTTGTCAAAAACCATAGTTTTTACCGACCATTCTACCCTTTAGTATCTTTTTGCTAAACAAGATGTTAAGCTAAGGTTGATTTGTTGGGTGCTGCTGCTACAAGAATTTGACATTGAAATACGAGATAAGAAGGGGATGGAAAACATGGCTACCTATCATCTATCGAGATTGGAAAACCCACACTTGGAAGAGTTAGAAGAAAACAAGATTGGAGATGAATTTCCTAAAGAATATTTATTAGTTATAGTAGGAGAGATTCCATGGTTTGCGGATATAGCTAACTACTTAGCTAGTGAATACATCGCACAAGACTTGACCCGCCAACAAAAGAAGAAGTTCTTTTCAGAAATTAAGTATTACTTCTGGGATGAGCCATACCTCTTTCGTAGCTGTGCTGATGGTATGATAAGAAGATGTGTATCCAGGAAAGAAAGTCATGAAATCTTGAAGCATTGTCATAGCGGGCCCACCGGAGGACATCATGGAGCGCAATATACAACCAAGAAAGTTTTTGATTCGGGTTTTTATTGGCCTACTATCTTTAAAGTTGCTACAAATTTGTCAAATAATGTGATTCATGCCAAAGATCGGGAAACACTTCATCACGAAACGAGATGCCCCAAAATAGCATTCAAGTTTGCGAAATATTTGATGTTTGGGGAATTGACTTCATGGGACCTTTCCCAATGTCAAAGGGAAATAAATACATTTTGGTAGCAGTCGATTATGTATCCAAATGTGCGGGGGCACAAGCATTACCCACGAATGATGCATGAGTAGCGGTACGTTTTTTCAAGAAATTATTTTCAAAGTTTGGAGTTCCAAAGGCTTTAATTAGTGATCGACGCACCCACTTCGCCAATGATCAATCAGCTAAGGTGTTGCTAAAATATGGTGTCCACCACATATTTTCAACATCCTATCATCCTCAAACGAGTGGGCAAACTGAAGTTACAAATAGGGCGCCGAAGAGAATATTAGAAAGATCGGTTGGAAGTAATAGAAAGGAGTGGTCGGATAAGCTTGATGATGAACTTTGGGCGTTTAGAACAACTTTCAAAACACCTATTGGTACTACACCATATAGGTTGGTATATGGGAAGATTTGCCACTTGCCAGTTGAGATTGAGCATAAAGCATTTTGGGCTTTAAGAATGTGTAATTTTGATTTGGCTGAACATAGACACAACCAATTGATGCAAATGAATGCCCTTGAAGAACTAAGGAATGAGGCATACACTAGTTCCTAGATCTACAAAGAAAAGACTAAGAACTGGCATGAAAAAAGACTCAAGGGTAATAAGCACTTTCATGAAGGAAAAAAGTGTTACTTTTTAATTCAACGCTCAAACTTTTTCCGGGCAAGCTAAAGACACGATGGGATGGTCCATTTATATTGAAGAATTTTTTTCCACATGGAGCTATTGAGCTAATATCAATAGATGGAATTCCTTCAAGGTCAATGGTCATAGGGTGAAAAGATATGAAGAAGGAATTTCGAGAAATGAAGAACTTGAAGAAGGGCTACTGCTGGAAGAGATTACAGAAACGTAAGCGGGAAGGAGTCCATCTAATGACTCCTTAAAAAGAAGCGCTTCCGGTAGGCAACCTAAGTTTAGAGTTTGCATTCTTTTCCTTTGCTTTTTATTTTTATTTATTTTTTTTTTTACTTTTAGGATCTATTTTTATCAATCTTCTTCTGAAATTATGCTTAAAATGATTGCTTGAGGGCAAGAAATGCTCAAGTGTGGGGTCGTGCTTAAAAATCGAATTTTAGTTAAACTGATTAAGCAACTCGTCGAGTCTTTCACTCCTGCTCGGCGAGTCCTTTCTGAAATTCACGCAAAGTTGCAGATTCGCGCTTCTACTCGGCGAGTAGTCACTCCTACTCGGCGAGTCCAGAAATTTAACTGAATTTTTTTTTTTACAAACTGTTAATAGGGTTCTGTTTCACCCTAATCACTTTCATTCAGCCGCCTCCCAACCCACACTTACCGAGTAAAGTTCTCTCAAGCAACTTCTTCAATTTTCGCTAGTTCTTCCTCTTACAAGCAAAAAGGTAACATTTTTCTACTTTATTCTTAATAAAGGTCATAACTTGGATAGCTTGTAGTAGGTATTTTGCAAAAAATTGGATTTGGGGGTTTACTCCAAATCTAGGATTTTGATTTTAGGACAAATTAGGAGGTTTTGGACAAAATTTCCTGTGAATTTATGCTTAATAGCCTTAGAATAGAAAACCCCTATACAAATTACTGTTATTGGATGGATTAATCTGGACCGACTGGAAAATGAACTCGCAGTTCATACTACTCGCGGAGTAGTTCATGAACTCGGCGAGTACATCTCACAGTGGACCTGTTTTGCTTATGTTTAATATGTTATGGGTTTGGTTTCTTGTTTTCTTGATTTTGTTTTGAAGGAATTATGTCTAGACGTGGCCAGAGCTCTAGAGGAGGTGGATATGGACACATTCCATGGCTTAACTTCAAGTAAATTACCTCAAAATCTTCACAAGTCCATGCAAAACGCAATCTTGAAACACTGAAACAGAAGGAGATATACGTTCGCAATGCAATTAATATGGAATGGATGAGTCAGACGGAGCTGGAGGAGGAACTAACCCTTTACTTGGTAAATTCCTATGTAAATAGGAGAATAACAATCATTTGTGATGGGTGGATTCGGCTATTCAAGATGCAAGAACCCATGTTCGAAGAGCTATGCTGGGAGTTCTTTGCTACCATCTCATTCTGGGGTGGTAGTGATTACTATAGCCCGAATATTATAAGTTATTGCCTTGGAGGAGAGCTGCATCAATGCAGCATAGCGGAGCTGGCGTGGAGGATTGGGATTTATGATCAAAACGTGATCATGTCAGAGGATTTCGAGGCATTTTTGGAGCAATGCCATAAGGATTTACCTGAAGGAGTTTTTCCCTGTACTTGGTGGAATATGATCGCCAACCGGGTCTATATTCCATCTTCCGTCCAAGAAGGCTTTATCCGTTCACCCATCCATCGTCTTATCCATCGTCTCGTTGCTAGCACCATCAACATGAGGAAGGATGATGACAAAGTTCCCACTCTCGACATTTTCTATTTGTGGAGTATTATCACACCGGACGTTTTTTGCAACTTGCCTTATTATATAGCAAAGTACCTTGCGGAAGGAGTAGTCATGGAAAAAATTACCTCGAAAATTACTGGGGGTATGTTTATTACGAGATGGACAAGGTCTTCTAGGATTTTGGATAGGCAAGAAGCAAGGGCATTAACAATGATTTCTCCCCCTCCGTTTAGCATTACATTATTTAGGAGGGCGAGGATTATTGAGAAGTTTGTTGAGGATACATTTGGGATCCCAAAGGAGGGATCGACACCAAGAAGACCCACAGGTCATTCCGGTGGAAGAGGAAAACACATAATGGGATAATGTGGAATTAAGGAGGCATTTGGATGACATTAGCCGGGGCATTAACTACAGTAATGAATCATTTGTTTATCTATTTGAACAAATGAATGTTGCACCGAGGCCCGGGCCCGGATTCCCATATGTGATGAGTTGGGAGGAGCGTCTGCTGAAGAGGAACAATCAAGCAAGTGGGAGTGGAGCTAGAGGAGATGATATTGAAGAAGATTGAAAGTTTATGTTTTTAATTTGAATGTTATTTTTACTTTGTTGTTTTGGTGTTTTGAACTTTTATGTACTAAGATTTAATTAGGAGTGTGCTTGTTTTCTTTTACTTGTGGTTGGCTTGTTTCTTTTCAGGTTTGAAGATTAGGATGCAATATAAGAGTCTCATTCATCAAGGTTAGAGTGAGGGTCAGGTCTAGATAAGAGTATGCAATTTCAAGTTTAAGATCGAGTCCGTTAGGAATAATGGTGACAAAATGTGTTATTTATTGAAGAAATCAAAGAAGTGTCACATAATTGACATATTCCAACAGATTAGCAATGGATCAGAAGCATAACATTATTTTTTCCACCCAGCGCTCTACTCGCCGAGTGCACGTATTGGACTCGACGATTCCATTTGCAATATCACGATTTTCTGATTAGAATCAAATTACTCTCCGAGTTTCCGTTCTACTTGACGAGTCACTCAAGATTCAGGTTTTACTCATATTATCATGAAGATTCATTCAAGGAGATTTCTAAGAGCTTTTTCCTTAGTAATTGGAGTTATTTAGATGTTTTACCACACGAGACATGACACCAAAGGCATGGATAAGTGTTCCTATGTCTAAAGTTATTTGAAGATAGACCTACATTGAATATGATCAGCCTCGCCACTGCTATCCCAGGGGAGTTTGTTCCAATTCCCTGTTTATTTTTGCATGTTTCTTTTAATGCATAACATGCAATGGGGACATCGCATGAATTAAGTGTGGGTAGGGGGTTGGTTATATTAGTAAATTTAGAATCCTAAATTAGGCTTAATTTTAAAAAAAAAATTGCAGTAATATTGCTAGGATCTTAATTTAGAAAATTTTGGTAAAAGCAATCAGGATTCCATGTTAGTGTTATGTTTGATGATTACATGAAGAACTAAATGTTTAGTTGAGCCTATATAAGTTCTAGTGCATTTGTGGCCTCCCTATTCTAGTGAAAACATGGGACAAAAACACGACCTCGCTTAGTTTGAGGATCACAATAAGTTTAGCATCGTGTACCAGAAATGTATCAAGGAAATTTTTGTTTTATCTTTAACCAATAAAGGTTGAAGTTGAGCGCCCCTCCTTAAGCATGTAGATTTTGAGTGATAAAAAGTTAGGTACATGTATTAAAAAAGAGAAAAAATTACAAGAAAAGTTGAAAAAAATTGGAGCTTTTAAAGTGAAGATCAAAAGATCAAAATTCCAAAAATTCAAAAAGTTGAAGATACCCAAAATCAAAGAAAATCAAAAAGTTGGCAAATTTGAAGAATTCAAAGAAATCAAAGTTCAAGTTATCAAGAAAGTGAGGAATTCCAAAAAGTTCCATAGTGGTATCGAAAATTGTAATTGTCTAGATTATGTATGCTTTGGTTGCTCAACCAAATATACCTTGAGGTTAAGGGAGTTTTCTGAGGATGGATTTGGAGGGATGCATAAAATGAGTATTGTTCGAAAGAAGTGGACAAGTATTTATGAGGATTGTGAGTATTTAAGATGAGGGGGGGTCATTTAGGAAAAATTTAGACACAAATGCATGCGTTGTGGTCTTGGCATAATGGCTGGGTTTGATTGGGATTGTCACATGTGATTCTAGTGTGCTAAAATTCAGTTTTTGCTTGGGGGCAAGCAAAAGTCAAGTGTGGGGTATTTTGATATGTGTATATTTAGCCTTATATTTGTTGGATAAGGTGTCTAAGTCCATAACTATTTCGGGCTTGTACTTGACCCGACCCGGCATGGTCCATTTGGGTTGCATGGCACCATGCAATTAGATAGACTAAATGAGAGAAATAACACTTGGAGATTATTAATATATTATAAGTTCTAATATATTAATAATATTATTTAATTAGTTGATCAAAGAATTAATTTGGAATTAATTAAGTGATCAAAGGATAACTAATTAAATATATGGGTTGATTATGTAAATCATCCATATCTTGTATAGTGGGCTAAGAGGCTCCATGGAATATCAAGTTGGGTTCTACCCATAGGATGCTCCATGGATGCTCCATGCGAGTTACAAACCCATGGGTCATGGAAATGAAGAGTCATGACACATTAGGGTTTACATGGTGTAACCCTAGATGTGCCAACACTATATAAGAGTCCCATTCTCCACAAAATTGGCTACACAAGTTGAACACTAAGAAACTAGAGGGCTTGGCCGATTTTGAGAAGTGTGTGTTATCTCAAGAGTCTTTCCAAGAGCATTTGGTGTTGTGTGAAGCATTTGAGGCATCACACTTGGGGTGCTAGGCTCACAAGGTTTCAAGGAACACAAGCAACAACAAGGTAAGTTATTCTATCTATGATTCAAGTTAAAATTGTTCCCCATGTATGCTAGATAGGAATATAACCTTGGAATTCAACTTTGCATGATAATTAGACAAACATAGATCCAAGGTTATTAGGGTTGCATGTACACTTAGGAAGTGTTAGAATGCTCAAAACCCATCAGTTGTATCAGAGCCTAGGCTTGTTTGTTTGTTATTTGTGCTTAAAAGTTGAAGAAAGTCGAAAATTCTGTTGTCTGACTGATGGACTCGGCGAGTCCATGGGGAGGACTCATCGAGTTCATGTGTATCTTCAACCTACTCGGCGAGTAGGTTTATGCACTCGGCGAGTAGGGTCGACAGAGTGCAGAATTTCGACTTGAGTTGCTGGAAATGGATTAGAATCATTACCCTAAAATGTTTTGGTACTTGAAAACTTGTTTTAGAAGGTGTAATGTCTTTTCTAACTCATTTACAACAACTAGTTATCAAAAATTACAAAGATTAAATGTGATTTTGATTCTTGAAAATGTTCATATTCATATTCTTGTTCTTATGATGTTTAGATGATCATAGGAATTATTTGTAACCTATGTGGTAGATTAATTCATGATCATAATGTGTTTTAATGGAGTCCATATCTTGTCCTCAAGTTATGGAAAACCAAAAGTCTCTTGGATTAAAAAACCATTAAAAGAACACAAGAGTTAGGAAAAATGAAAAGTCCTCATTTTATTACTCTATTAAACTCATAAGTTACAAGAAATGAAAAGTTTTGAAAGTTTACAAAACTTGCCCTCAAGTTTTGGAACAAGTAAAGTTAAGTTAAAACTTTAGTTCCAACCCCTAGAATTTTAAAAGTTAAAATTCAACCCTTATACTTATATTATTATGATTTAATAATTATATATATATGTATAAGAACAAAGTCGTCTTACCGCTAGTACGCCTCATTCACGAAGCCGGTCTATAAGGTGGGTATAAGGTTGTTGCCTATAAAATGGTGACTTAATGGGTGTCCACTCTCACCCACCGCTTGCTTGATCGGTGGAGGGTCGTTAGCCGAACGGGTAAGACAAGGACTTATTAATTCTCATTCAAAGTATGATGAATATTATAAAGTAACTAAATGTTTTATTAAATTCCCAATCTTAGTTACTTTAGGAAAAATGTGAATAAGGTGCTATTCCATGAAATTACACTTTACACTTTGATTAAGTCGTTGGTGGAGCGTGTGTGGTTAACCGGCACACTAACTTGGACTTAACAAGGTAGGTAAAGGATGACTTAGGGTTTATTATAGTATCGATGGAGCGTGTGTGGTTAACCGGCACATCGATTGAGTGATAAACTTTAAGGGTACCAAGTGATTTGCATGGTTACTTCACACCTCGTTTTGTGATCCTCGGTATCCCAGTCACAAAACTTGGAGGGCACACTCGAGATTGAAACATGCCTTTGAAAAGTTCATTGAATCTCAAAGAATCTAGGAATTTCTAAGAACCATTCAAAAACCTAATACTAAAATATTGCGGTTTTCGTGGTGGAAATTGGTGAATCGTCATTCACCTACCTTTCAAATATGATATAGCTTAGATTACGGCATACCTCTTCTAAGTTATATTATATTGTGATTGGATCCTAGCCTTAATATTACATTTGGGTGTTTTATTAAGGACTCTCTTATATCTAAACTAATCTTGTCCACTTTCCTTCAGATGTCTTTCAACAATGCTTCTGGCTCTAATCCTAATGGCTCCTTTACCCTTATGAACTTGTGTGGGAAAGTCACCTTTGATGGATCCAACTTCAATGAGTGGATCAGAAACATCAGGATGATTACCCGCTACGAGGACAAAGAATATTTCCTTGACAAGGAGCTTAAGGAGATTGATGAGTCCACTGCAACTCCTCAGAAGATCGCTGAATTTCGGGCACATGAAAGGGATGCTACGAAAGTGGCTTGCATCATGATGGCCACGATGACAGCGGAACTCCAAAAGTCTTATGAGGATTTCTACCCTTATGACATGCACCAAGATTTGATGGAAAGATACCATCAAAGTGCAAGACAAGAGAGGTATGAAATCATCTGCTCCATGATAACAACCATGATGAAGGACGGGGAATCCGTCACGAGCCACATGCAGAAAATGCAAAGGTATGTGGATCGTTTGCTGAAGCTTAATGTGAACTTCCCGGAGGATCTTGCAATAGATATTATTTTGCATTCCTTACCATCGTGCTATGATCAATTCCGCATGACATATCACATGAACAAAGAAGAAGTCACCCTCAGCAAACTTCAGGGACTTCTCAAGACCGCAGAATCAGGTCTTAAGGGGAAGTCGGTTGCTATCACTCCTACTCAAAACTCTACTCCGGTTTTGGCAATCGGGAAAAGTCGAGGGAGGAAGAGAAAGAGCTCTTCTAAGGGTACCAAGGCTCGGACCCTTGATGGCTCTTCTTCAAGTGGAACCAAGAAAGGTTTCATTACTCCTTCTTCTGACCCAAAAGAGGCTGAATGCTTCTATTGCCATGAAAAATCTCATTGGAAGCGGAACTGCCCAAAATACCAGCAAGATGTGAAGGATGGGAAAGTTAAACCCAACCATGCAGGTATTTACACTATCATTTCTAATAACTCACCCCATTCTAATTCTTGGGTCCTTGATACCGGGTGTGGTATTCATATTTGTTGTGACTTGCAGGGACTAAGAAGAAGTGAGAATGTGGAGCAAGGAAGGATAAACTTGATCATGGGGAATAGGAAAGCTTTACCTGTTACCAAGATTGGAGTTTATACTTTATCGCTAAGTAGTGGGTTTAGTTTAGATTTGAATAAGTGTTGTTATTCGCCAGGAATGGCAAGAAATATTATTTCCTTTCATGCTTTGTACAAACAAGGGTTTACCTTTTCATTTAATAATGAAGTTGGTTCTATTGATGCTTTCTTTAATAATGTTCTTTATTTTAAAGCATTACCTTGTGATGGTGTGTATGAAGCTGTATCTGTTGTAGATAACTTAAGAAATAATGTTTTGTGTATTGATTCTACTAATAATAACTTGGATAAAGCATCTTTATGGCATTGTCGTCTTGGACATATAAGCAAGAAACGCATAGGCCAACTCCAAAAGGATGGAGTCTTGGAGTCGTTTGACCTAAAGTCAGATGATAGTTGCGAATCATGCTTACTTGGAAAAATGACAAAGTCACCCTTCACAGGTTCATGTGAGAGGGGTGAAGGTTTGTTGGACCTTATACACACGGATGTGTGTGGAGCATTCAAACATGCCACAAAGGATGCTAATCGTTATTATTTGACTTTTACTGATGATTATAGTAGATATGGATATGTCTACATGATCAAGCATAAGTCAGAGACTTTCGAGAGGTTTAAGGAATTTAAACAGGAAGTCGAGAATCAATTGGGCAGGAACATTAAGATGCTTCGATCCGATCCAGGAGGTGAGTATCTTAGTTCAGAGTTCCTCGACTATCTTAGGGAATGTAGGATTGTCTCACAATTGACACCTCCCAGGACACCACAGTTGAATGGTGTGGTTGAGAGGCGTAATCGAACCTTGTTAGATATGGTTCGTTCCATGATGAGTCAAGCTACGCTACCAATCTCATTCTGGGGGTATGCCTTAGAGACTGTCGCCCATATTCTTAATCTAGTCCCTACAAAGAAAGTTGCCAAAACTCCTCATGAGATGTGGACTGGTAAAGTACCTAAACTAGACCACATCAAGATTTGGGGTTGCGAGGCTTTCGTGAGACGCGAGACACATGATAAGCTCGAACCTCGAAGCGAGAGGTGTATTTTCATCGGTTACCCACAACGATCCTTTGGTTACCTCTTCTACAGACCTAGTGACAATGTGGTCTTTGTAGCAAGAAGAGGAGTCTTTCGAGAAAGAGAGTTTATAAGCCAAGGAGACAGTGGGAGGCAAATTGATCTTGAAGAAATTCAAGAATCAAGCGGTGAAGGAACTTCAAACTCTAGCCCTCAACTTGAGGAGGAAACTCCTGTTGAGCCAATTGACAAATCTGTACCTCTGAGACGTTCCACGAGAGTTAGGAGTGCACCTGAGCATTACTATGGATTCCATATTACCGCAGAAGGTGATACACTTATTAGTGATGGGACACTAGTAAGTCAAGATGACCCTAACAGCTACGAGGAAGCCATGGCAGGCCCCGAGTCTGCTAAATGGAAAGAGGCTATGGATAGCGAGATACAATCCATGTATGACAATCAAGTTTGGAACTTGGTTGAAAATGTACCAGGTCGTAAGACAGTGGGGTGCAAATGGGTCTTCAAGAAGAAGACCGACATGGATGGTAAAGTACACACTTATAAGGCTAGACTGGTTGCAAAGGGCTTCTCTCAAATTCCTGGAGTGGATTATGATGAGACCTTTTCTCCGGTAGCCAAGATTAAGTCTATTCGGGTTCTGTTAGCCATAGCTGCATTTCATGACTATGAAATATGGCAGATGGATGTCAAAACCGCTTTCCTTAATGGAAAGTTGGCTGAAGATGTTTACATGAGTCAGCCAGAGGGTTTTGTCAGCAACGAGTACCCTAATAGAGTGTGTAAGCTTGAGAAATCCATTTATGGATTGAAGCAAGCACCTCGCAGATGGAATCTTTGCTTTGATGAAAAGGTCAAGGAATTTGGCTTTTCTAGGAGTGAAGATGAATCTTGTGTGTATGTCAAGGCTAGTGGGAGTATAGTTAGCTTTTTGGTATTGTATGTGGATGACATACTACTCATAGGAAACGACATTCCAACCCTGCAGGAAGTTAAGTCCTGGCTTGGGAAGTGTTTCGCTATGAAGGACCTTGGTGAAGCTGCCTATATTCTAGGGATAAGAATCTTGAGAGATCGGAGTAAAAGACTAATTGGACTTAGTCAGAGTACCTACTTGGATAAGGTGCTGAAGAGATTCAGCATGCAGGATTCCAAGAAAGGAGAGTTACCCATCCAGAGTAACACCAGATTGAGTAAGACACAAAGCCCTAGCACTGAGGCTGAGATAGCAGAAATGAGTCGAACACCTTATGCTTCGGCCGTAGGATCGATCATGTATGCTATGACGTGTACTCGACCCGATGTAGCTTTTGCCTTGAGCATGGTTAGCAGGTATCAGGCGAACCCTGGCAAGGCACACTGGACTGCGGTAAAGAATATCCTCAAGTACCTACGGAGGACTAAGGACTGGGTTCTTACCCTCGGTGGGAGTGATGACTTGAGAGTTGTAGGGTATAGTGATGCTAGCTTCCAGACTGATAGGGATAATTTCCGCTCTCAGTCGGGCTGGGTCTTTACCCTAAACGGAGGAGCAATTTCTTGGAAGAGTTCCAAGCAAGAGACAGTGGCAGATTCTACTTGTGAATCAGAGTATATTGCAGCTAGGGAGGCAGGAAAGGAGGCGATATGGCTGAAGAACTTCATTGGAGACCTTGGAGTTGTACCAGCTATTAAAGAGCTAATGGAAATTTTCTGTGATAGTGAAAGTGTTGTTGCCTTAGCCAAGGAACCAAGGGATCATGGGAGATCCAGACACATCGACAGAAAATACCATTTCATTAGACATCGGATCGAAGAAGGACACCTCGTGGCAAAGAGGGTATCATCAGATGAGAATCCGGCAGATCCCCTCACAAAGGGACTGACTCGGGTTAAGCATCTTCAGCATGCTCGGAGCATAGGGCTGAAGGATGATATTAGATTTAGTAGTTAGATAACCCAGAAATTTGTAAAGTGTAATTGACATTAGATGATGAATAAAAGATGTTTTATTTATGAGTAAAGTGTTGCTATCTCTTGTCGATCGTTTACTATATTTCTTTTGCATGTTTTGACTTCCAGAATAATTTTGTTTAGTATAACATATTATTCAAACCTCCACAGTCGGTCATATGTTGGAAGTAGATATGAATCAAGACTGTCATGTTTGGTTGTAGAGGTCTTGGACAAGGCTACAACAATCATGGGTGCTCATAAGTTCTGAGCATTGGACTCAACCCACGCTCACTGGAATCACTTCATGGAATTCTATCTCGAGTGATCGTGAGACGGTAATATCATATAAGTCTTCAACCCTAGAGATATGATTTGTTACTTACAAGTTGGTTATGCATTGACTGTACGAAACCGCATTGGTAACTCGATGTTATAAAATGTACTTTTATGTGTAATTCAATGAGTGGTAGAACAAATATATGAGTCGAAGTTTATCTGTTCCTTCTTGGATTAGAAGCTGATATCTGGGCCCCTCGATGATTTTGTTTTGACCCATGTACCGGGCCCGGTCAGAACTAAGTTGATGTGTTTAATCAAGTTCTATGTCAAACAAATCGGAAATCGGGAAACAAATGCTGGACAATAAGCAAGACAATGTTCCATATATTTGTCCGGCTGATATCTAGAACAGAGGATTATATGATCACTTATCTTAAATGGCGTATCATCATCTTCTCAGTTCCGAGAGACCTTGAAAGAGCTACGATTGCCGGTCGGTTCCTGAAGTACTAGAGATATAGTTATTAGACTTATCCAAGTGGGAGACTGTTGGATAAGGTGTCTAAGTCCATAACTATTTCGGGCTTGTACTTGACCCGACCCGGCATGGTCCATTTGGGTTGCATGGCACCATGCAATTGGATAGACTAAATGAGAGAAATAACACTTGGAGATTATTAATATATTATAAGTTCTAATATATTAATAATATTATTTAATTAGTTGATCAAAGAATTAATTTGGAATTAATTAAGTGATCAAAGGATAACTAATTAAATATATGGGTTGATTATGTAAATCATCCATATCTTGTATAGTGGGCTAAGAGGCTCCATGGAATATCAAGTTGGGTTCTACCCATAGGATGCTCAATGGATGCTCCATGGGAGTTACAAACCCATGGGTCATGGAAATGAAGAGTCATGACACATTAGGGTTTACATGGTGTAACCCTAGATGTGCCAACACTATATAAGAGTCCCATTCTCCACAAAATTGGCTACACAAGTTGAACACTAAGAAACTAGAGGGCTTGGCCGATTTTGAGAAGTGTGTGTTATCTCAAGAGTCTTTCCAAGAGCATTTGGTGTTGTGTGAAGCATTTGAGGCATCACACTTGGGGTGCTAGGCTCACAAGGTTTCAAGGAACACAAGCAACAACAAGGTAAGTTATTCTATCTATGATTCAAGTTAAAATTGTTCCCCATGTATGCTAGATAGGAATATAACCTTGGAATTCAACTTTGCATGATAATTAGACAAACATAGATCCAAGGTTATTAGGGTTGCATGTACACTTAGGAAGTGTTAGAATGCTCAAAAACCATCAATATTTAATATAGATTTTTATCAATTATTAGCTAATTATTTGCATATTATGGACAAAAGGTACTTAATAATGTTTAGATTGTATTTTCAGTCCAGAAGTCTTGCTTGGGAGCAAAAAGGAGGAAGGAGAAGCAATTAGAAGCTGGAGAATGAAGAAAGAAGTACAAACCTGAAGATACTCGGCGAGTCCAAGCATCTACTCGACGAGTTTCCACAAATGTTCGCGAAGCAATACGAACAGTCCTTGCCGTACACGGATTTTACAAAGAAACTCGACGAGTTGTCCCTGTTTTGAGGATCTTATAAATAGAAGTCAAATTCCGAATCCACTATCTTTTCTGGCTTTTCTGGAGGATACTTTGCGACTAAGGTGACCCTTGGAGACCTAAAGAATGTGAGAAGAACCCTAATCTCTCATTCTTAGAAGATTCAAGGCAACTTAGGTTTAATTTTCCACTTTATCTTTGAATTGAACAATGTTTGAGTTGATTACTTTCATTTTTAGCTTTTTGACTACTGTAATCATGAGCTAAATTTACTAGTTTATGTTTAGGGAAGACAATTTTACTCCTATGGATTAATTTTATGGTTTTATTAAATGATTATTGGTGATTTTGTTAAATTAAGCTTGGTAAAGATCCTTATGCATTAACCACAACTATTCTCTGTTAATAGGAAGGCAATTTGGCTGCATGAACATCTCTTAATTGTTTAGCTCATATGATTTATGTGAACACTTTGTTATGTGCCTAGGATTAGTGAATATGAAACTAGGATTAATTAGAGAATGGGTAAATTTGTGAACATCTCTTCTTGTTGATAAACCAACAACAAGAGGCTAATTGAATTAGTAATTTGATTAACCAATTACAAGTCTTATTTAATCCGAATAATTGAACTAGGGAATTAATTAGCTGAAACACTTGATCATTGCTTAAATTAATTGATTTTCTAAGGATTGGTAATAGCGAATGCGAATCTAATCACTTTAGTCGGTAACCAATAACAATTAATCTATTGCTTTGCCATAAAATTAACCATAGGAGTGAATGAGTTGAACCTAAGCAGAAACCTTTTATTAAATTTGGTAAACTTTTACTTGGTTTTAGTTGATTAGTTAATTGCGTGTTAGTTAGTGTGTCCAAGTTTCTACTCTTGTAAAACTAGAGAAAACCATTTTAATTATACTACTTGTTGGTTAAAATTAGTTATTAGGTTAATTTTCGTTCCTCGAGTTCGACGCCCTACTTATTCAACTATACCACTAAAAGACAGGTTCACTGCCTTTGTGTGTTTAAATTATATTTTTAGAGTAGGAATAAAATGAGTTAGTTTTACACAAATCAGTTGGGTTTCACTTTCCCATCCATAACATCCTGCACGTACTTTGGGCAGTTTCGCTTCCAGTGCGACTTTTCATGGCAATAGAAGCAGTCAACCTCTTTAGGGTTGGCAGAAGGAGTGACAGAACCTCTTTTGGTTCCACTTGAACAGGAGCCATCAAGGGACTTTCCTTTGGTACCCTTCGAAGGGCTCTTGCTCTTCTTACCTGTAGCTTGCCCGATTGCCAAGACATGGGCCGCTATAGGAGTAGGAGTGGTAACAACCGATTTACCTTTAAGACCACTTTCGGCCGTCTTCAAAAGTCCTTGAAGTTTGTTGAGTGTAACTTCCTTCTTGATCATGTGGTATGTCATTCAGAATTGATCATAACACGAAGCTAAGGAATGCAAAATGATGTCAATTGCCAACTCCTCGGGGAAGTTCACGTTCAATTTCAGCAAACGGTCCACATACCTTTGCATTTTTTGCATGTGGCTCGTGATGGGTTCACCATCCTTCATTCGGGTTGTTATAATGGAGGAGATGATTTCATACCGCTCTAGACGAGCTCTCTAATGGTAGCGGTCCATCAAGTCCTGGTGCATCTCAAAAGGGTAATAGTCCTCATAGGACTTTTGGAGCTCGGCTGTCATCGTGGCCAACATGATAAATGCCACTTTCGTGGCATCTCTCTCATAAGTCCGGAATTCAGCGATCTCCTCAGGAGTGGCATACGAATCATCAAGTTCCTTAAGCTCCATGTCGAGGACATACACCTTTTCTTGGTAACAAGTGACCATCCTGATTTTCTAGATCAGATCCATAAAGTTGGAACCATCGAAGATGACTTTATCACAAAGGTTCATGAGAGACAAGGAGCCGGTAAGGTTTGAGCCAGAAGCAACATTGTTGGAAGACACCTAAAAAGAAATAAGGACAAGTTTAGATTAGATATAAAGATAGTCCTTAATAAGACACCCAAATGTAATATTAAGGCTAGGACCCAACACAATATTTTACAACTTAGACGAGGGATGCCGTAATCCAAGCTATAAAATATTTGAAGTAGGTGAATGACGATTCACCAATTTCCACCTTGAAAAACAAAATAAATTATTAGGTTTTAATTGGTTTTGAAACTCCTATATTCTTTTGAGATTCATTAAAATTTTCAATGGCATGTTTCAATCTCGAATGTGCCCTTCAATTTTTGTGATTGAGATGTCGAGGATCACATAACAAGGTGTGAATTAACCATGCAAATTACTTGGTACTCTTAATGTTTATCCCCTAACTTCTGTATCGGTTAGCCACACGCGCTCCACCGATCTATAATAAACCTTAAGCCACCCTTTTCCTACCTTGTTAAGTCCAAGTTAGTGTGTCGGTTGACCACACACGCTCCACTAACGACTTAAGCAAAGTGCAAAGTGTAATTTCATGGGTTAGCAACATATTCACATTTTCCTAAAGTAACTAAGATTGGGAATTTATAAAAACATTTAGTTCCTTTATAACCATTATACTTTTAATGAGGATTAAATTCATTGTCCTACCCGTTCGGCTAACGACCCTCCACCAGTCAAGGAAGCGGTGGGTGAGAGTGGACACCCATTAAGCTGCCATTTTATAGGAAACAACCTTATACCCCCTTTTAGACTGGCTTCATGAATGAGGACTACTAACAGTAAAACGACTTGTTCTTATACATACATACATATATATATATATATATATATATATATATATATATATATATATATATATTAGAATATTATAAACTATAATGGTTGAATTTTAACATTTAAAATTCAAGGGGTTATAACTAAAGTTTTTTAAAATGACTTTACATGTTCCAAAACTTGAGGGCAAGTTTGTAACTTTTAGAGCTTTTCAACTTCATAACTTATGAGTTAATGGGTTTACTAAAATGAAGGCTCTTCATTTTCATGTAACTTATGTGTTCTATAATGGGCATTAAAATAAAGACTTTTGGTAATCCATAACTTGAGGACAAATTATGGATTCCATAAAAACACATCAACATCAAGAATTAAACTAACAAACTATTTGCAAGTGATTCCTATGATCTTCTAAACTCATAAGTTCATGAACATTCATATCAACAACTTCAAGAATCATAAATAACACATACAAAAATTGAAATTTTGATAATAGCCATTGTAAATGGATTAGCATAAGCATTACACCATCTAAAAAAAGTTTTATAAGACCAAAACAATTTAGGGTAATGTTTCTAGTCCATTTGCTGCAGCAAAACTCGAAAATCTGCATTCAGAGCCTCCTACTCATCCAGTGCAAGAACCTATTCGATGAGTAGGATGAAATAATACATGGACTCATCGATTCCCCCCCCCCCCATGTACTCGGCGATTTCACTTAGTAGAATGCGGAAATCATGAGTTTTTTTCAACAATTTACATCAAGTATCAAGAAAGCAAGCCTAGACTCTGATACCACTGAAGCGTTTGGAGCATTCTAACACTCCTAAGGTGTACATGCAACCCTAGGAACCTTGGATCTATGTTTTACTAAGATACATGCAAATTTGATTTCCAAGGCTCTTAACCTAACTAGCATGACATGGGGAACTTTGAAACATAAAAGCTAGTAGAAGAACATACCCTTGTTGTTGCTTGGATTCCTTGAGAACCTTGTGAGCCTAGCACCTCAAGTGTGATGCCTCAAATGTTTGACACAACACCACAACTCTTGGAATAACTTTAAGAGAAGTACGCTATCACTCAAAAATCGGCTAGCTCTCTTGTTCTACACAAAGTGTGCCAATTTATGTAGCCATGGGGTCCTTTTATTGTTGTGTCACAAGTACGGTTACAACATATAAACCCTAATAGACATGGCTTTCCATATTCCATGATACATGGGTTTATAACCTCCATGGACTATCAATGGAGCATCTTATGGGTTTTAGCCCAATTCACTAAACCATGGATCATTAGCCCACTATAAAAGAATAGATGATTTGCACAATCAACCCCAGATATTTAATTAGTCTCCTTTTGATCACCAAATTTATTCTAAATTAATTCTTGGTCAAAGCTAATTAAATAATATTATTAATATATTAGAACTTATAATATACTAATAAACCATAAGTGTCCTTTCTCTCATTTAGTCTATCCAAGTTTTGCAATGCCATGCAACCAGAAATGGACCGTGCTAACCGGGTCAAGTACATTCCAGAAATAGTTATGAACTTAGACACCTAATCCAATAGGTCTCCCCAATCAGGATTTGTGCATGCTTGTGTACACTGAGCGTCCGAAGGGACGCACGCCCCGCGTAACCTCGTTGTGGGCTTTTTGGGCTAAATCTTTTACTGGGCCTTAAGGGTTGGGCCTGGATGTTTGGGCTTGTGTACTAGAGATTTTGACTAGGGAAATATCATATATATATATATATATATATATATATATATATATATATATATATATATGTGTGTGTGTGTGTGTGTGTGTGTGTCTTGTGCCCTTGTGATGGACTTGCCTTTTAGACTTGAGAGTTGGGCCTCAGGAGAGCCCATTCATTATTGGGATTTGGTGGGCTCAATGTGTTTTCGATTATTGATGGGCTAGTTAGTGGACTACCTTTAGACCCAAAGAGTGAGGGTTTGGACTTAGATCTTAATTGGGTAATTATGGATTTTGGTCCAGTGTTAGAGGTCGGTGTGCGACAGCAGAATCTATAGGAGATGTTCATCATACGAGGAGAGTCTTCTCACTATACTTACCATGAGTGGTATCTTCATGTGACTGAGGTGTCTTATGCGCTTATATTGAGTATTTTGATATCCTGCATTATGTCTTTGTGATTTATGTTGTATATTATTCTGAGCTTACTGAGTTAGGACCAGAGGGTCCACCAGAGTTGTGGCACCGGAGGGTCCCACTGAGACACATTGACCGGAGGGTCTTATATGAGTATAGCCATGAGAGCCTAATGAGAAATGTGTGGTATTTTGGAAAACTCACTAAGCTTATTGCTTACCGTGTTATGTGATATGTGTTTCAGGTTCTTCTCAGGATCACGGGAATGCGCCGTCTTGATTGTACACACAAGAGAAAGCGTTATGTTTTGAGGATCCTGGATTATTAATTAAACAATTATGGAGTTGCATTTTGTAAATTAAATAATTGTGATTTTTGTGAAATATGTTATGAGAATTATGTGATTTTAAAATGAAAAATTTGTTTGAAAATCTACGGTGTTACAAGTTGGTATCAGAGCCTTGGTTTGAGGAATTCGGATGCACCTTTTGGTATGTCTGGACTCAAACTGAGGATTTGAGAAGAAATTTCTAAAGAAATGATTTTTCTAAAACAAGCAAGAGTTTCTAAGAGAGAAACAAGAAGGAGCATTGTCTACAATCAGCCAGAGCCCGAACGGTGATTTCCTAAAATAACCTTACTTATTTGTATTATGAGTTATTATTGAGATATTAGTGATGCATGCTAGAAGATAGGCTAGGTATTTCATATTTTAGGGCTAGATTTGTCTGATTTGTGATGCCTTAGCCTAGGATTTGTTGCTATTTGTGATGTGCTTTGAGTATGTATGGAGTAAGAGTATCCAGCAAGAATCTTTTAAAGAGAACGTTGAGTAGAGGAGTAATCTAGGAGAGATAACTAGATGAGCATTAGAGGAGCCTACTAAGGGAGTAGTTAGATACCCGCAAGAGTTAGGGTTGCTTGAGTTCGGTGATACGTTTTGAGTGTGAGTAGAGAAAGTGGGGATTATTCGATGCCCGAATGTTGCTTGCTTTTTGATTTGTGGAACTCTTTATGATGGGAGTCAACTACTAAGTGAATATGATGATATTGAGGAGGTAGATGGTTGGCATCGTAAGGTGTTCTTCAGCAGATGATGGCAGAGAAGTGTGAGAACCTAGGAATAGCCTAGGGAGTGACTTTTGTTAGAAGAGTACGCTGATAGAGGAGAGTATTTGTTCGGTAACGACCAGGTTTATCAGGATTGGTGATCAAGAAGGTTCAGTAGCTACTTAGGAAATCTGGGATGATCCGTGTGGAAAGTATGGGTAGATGTGGCAGGTAGTATGGGCCCGTACTACTGAAAGCAAAGGACCCATACTCAAAACAGGGAGAATTCCAAAGGTTCTAAGTAGCAGATTGAGAGGTGATAACATGGTTCGAGTACCATGATTCGTTGAAGATTGAGAGGTAATAACATGGTTCGAGTACCATCATTCGTGGTGGTTAGTGCTTCTGATTTTACCAGTTATCCCGTTGTGGTTGATTAGACTGAGAACAAATGTGATGGAGTGTGGGGCCAGAGGTCCATGTTGAACGAGTTTCGATAGAGCATACCTTGAGAGGGAAATCGAGTTACTTTTCCAGAGTCTTTATGGGTGAGATGTCAGTTAGACTCGCAAGACTCAGGGATGAGTAGAGATGATGCTTATGAAGGTTTGCGGTCTGAGTTAAGCAACTACCCGATAGATGAGACGTCACCTTCTGTGACAAGAGTTGTGATGTCCACGTTTCGTGGGAGAAGCAAAAGAGATAGCGAGCTTCTGGTTAAGAGTTGGAGGTAAAACCTGTGGGGTAGCATATGGCGCTTACATTTTCACTAGAGTATTTGGGCAGTACGTCTGATGTGAGGTATTTCTTATACCATGAAGGAGTCATTAGTGGGGATTGAGATGGAAGAGACCAAGGAAGGTGCCTTAATGAGTAAGGCATGCCTTTTAGAAGCTGTTCCATTTTATTAAGAGGAGTATACCGGGGCAGTGGCCCTCGTTGCTTGCATGGAGTATCGATTGTGAGAGTGAGGTCTCTTGCTTTTATGATGATTCCCACGATAAGAGGCAGGTCGAGGAATCAGGGACGGGGTGCGTGATAGTGCATTATTTCCAGATTGTGAGACAGGAATAATTTGGAACAATTGGGGTATCTGGCGTGGTGTCGTTCTGAGGCTTCGAGATGACTAGAGTCAGTCACATTGGGAGGATTCTGAGATTTTTTTCTGAGTTATGTGATATTTGGAGTTGCTTGGTTTCCATCGGGAAGATCATTGAGTGATTACGTGGTACGTTCCAAGAGTCAAGTGTGATGTACCTAGTGAAACAGTCTGTGGAGTAGACTATTAGTATGCCAATTGGTGATGGTTCGAATGTTGAGTGGGAGAGAACTAAGTATTTTATTAAGAGGATTAGAGATTTGTTCAGGTGCAGTTAGAGAACTGATTATGGAGATCTGTAGTACGGAAATATGAGACTTGGGTCATTGCTGGATGAGAAAAGGTGTAGAGTGAGATAGTGCAACCACAGTAAGTAGCTGTTGACTAAGGACCTTATTGTGGTTAAGTACTCTTCAAGTTGCAGTTGTTGAGATTCAAGGCGGTTGGCTCGTTGAGGTCCTGTTTCGATTGCTGGGAATTTCTAGTTCGATGTATGGGTTATTATATGCACTCTAGGAAGGTCAATAGTTGTTTGGCAATCAACTTCAGAGTCAGTATGAGTATTCTCACATGGATTTTAAGTATTAGGATAAGGGATTTCGGATTGTCGTCAATGTGTTCTTGGCCATTGATGATTCCTCCATATTTCAAGTTGAAGATCAGTGGTCGAGGCAAGACTTGGTGAGATTCTGAGAGGTTGTATTGCATTAACCGAGTATGATGTCATGAGTGGAAGATCCCTGGATGAGAGTAGACATCGTGAGGTTCTATGATGGTTTACATGGGTATCTGAGTATGACACCCTAAGCTTTTGGGATTATTTTGAGACTTGAGGTGTGAGGTGACAAGTGGTGTACCGAGTGACTATTGTTCTAGTTGGAACCCTTCACCTAATTGTCATAGAACGGGACTATCCAAATGTGAATTGTAGCAGGAGAAAGTGTCTTTTTGCGGCAATTGTCGTCAAAAGAAGAGATGCTTAATCTGGGTGGGTGTGTTTACCTATCTATGGTTGGACCACAGAGCATGAGCTAGTGGACTTAGTGGGGTGACGACTTGAGGATGACAATGTAGGGTGATAAGAGAGTGAACAAATCCGAGTGGGGGTAATCACTTAGGACTGACATGGAAGACCGTGGAGAGAGCTAATGAAGAGTAAAAGAGAGTATCATATGATTACGGTGACCCATAATATACATGAGTCAGAGAGAGTATCATATGATTACGGGGAGCCGTACCATACATGAGTCAGAGAGAGAGTATCGGATGATTACGGGGAGCCGTAACACACATGAGTCAGAGAGAGAGAGTATCGTATGATTATGGGAACCCATAAACTACATGAGTTAGAGATAGAGTATCGTAAGACTATAGGGAGCCATAGCATTCACGAGGCAATGAGAGAGTGTCAAAGGACTATGGGGAGCCGTAACAATTGTTAGTCTGTGAGAGAGTGTTGTATAGCTGTGGGAGCCTTAATAGAGGAGTATGTGAGGCCCTGGGAGCCGGACCAAGGGCGAGACTGGGTTCTCGGAAGTGGTCGTAACCCATTGTGTTTTGAGTTAGAGAGAGACTGTCGTGCATTGGACGGATCCAGGTGTAATGCATACGTATAATCGTGGAACATGGGTCATGAGTTGAGCGCTAGATTGGAACGAGGGGTCCAATTATGTATCGGACCAGACTCTGATGGGTGAGTTTGGCTCTATCTATGTGGAGGACGAGCGGGTTGAGATCTTGGTTTGATCTCATTCTGAGAGGGATGTGTTTCTGTCTGGTGTTTTAGAATTGAGTGGGTCAGTTCGTTGGTTTCGGAAGGACCATGAGATGCTTGGAACTAGCGAGTAGTAGACGACAGGAGTCAGAGGTGAGGCAACTTCTGAAGGGGATTGTAGAGTTTGCTTGAGGTAAGGCGAACTTCGTGACTTCGTGGGTCACATGATGGGCTAAGATAGCTATTGCGAGAAGGAATTATATAGTTGACTGTTGGATGGGCAATGAGTAGCCCTTGGAGGTCCAACTGTTGGTTCGGGATTTGACCTGGTGTTCAGTGTCGGAAGGAACATTTGAGAGGAACTGGGGCTTATGTGTAACATCCCAATTTTCACGGCCAAAAATTTCATTTTTAAATAAGTAACTTATAATATAGTTCACCAAAAGCATTGCCAATGTCATATCAATTTATAAAATTGTAACAATGTGTCTCAAAGCCATGATATCAATAGTAATAAGAATTTGAGTATGTTGAGTCTAGTCGATTGCGTCATGGGCTCGGTCCATTGCTTAGTTTAGTTGCCGGTATTGGGCCTGTCCAGCCGTGCATTATTTTGCATTAGGGTATAGTATATAAGCTGCATGCATGCAGACTTAAAAGGTAGAGCTTTCATTGTTTTCGTATTCACTGTTTTGTAAACCCTAGATCGCCTCTACAGTGGAAATTCTTCATCGAGATCTGCTGAGGCTTGATTCATTTTTGAATCATAAGCTCATATTTGATTCTGTTCTGTGTTCGTTCTTAATTTATTCTTAAACTGTTAGAATTCTTTTATCATACTTGTGAAAGATCTAAACGATCTAAGAGTTTTGAACTCATCAATTGGTATCAGAGCAGGAGACTGTGTAATCTATACACACCTCTTCTGTCGAAGAAGTTCGTAGGGTTTTTAATTCTGCATTGATTGATATTTATTGATTCGTCACTCTTTATTGACGTATCTCATTAATTGTTAATCCAACCCTAATCGAAAAATTACAAGTCTGATCTTTTACAGGTTTTCGATCAAAAGTATTCACGATGTCTATGGACGATTCTCAAACCGATCCGATCAATATCTCCAACAGCATAGGGTCTACAACAAGAATACTGATCTTGTATACGCAAGACTATGAAGTCTGGACGCATCACTTTGAAGACTACGTGATTGGATCGGAGGACAATGGGTATTTAATTTGGGAAGCAATCACCTCAGGCCCATTCGCGCATTCAAGCACGTCAAAGATTGTTAAAACGCAGAAGGAATACAATCAGCTTGTTAATGACGTCAAAGACATTCCTCAGGATGAAAAAGAGAAGTTCCAGTGCAACATCAAAGCTCTAAGGATGATAAGGTTTGCGCTGCAATCGGATACGTTTCGTCTGGTAAGTTCTTGTGCTACAGCTAAGGAGATCTGGGATAGATTGAAGGAATTATATTCCACATATGAAGATCTGGAACATTCTATTCAAACGCTCCTGTTATCAGAGTTTGGTGATTTTAAGCAAAAGCCTGAAGAAAAGCTTGTCCAAACTTTTGATCGTTTCAATCATCTTTTGAGCAAGATGATAAAGCATGGGATTGAAAGTAAGGTGATTGAACAAAAGGACACTTTCATGAATGGTCTCAACTCTAAATGGATGGCCGTTGTGTCAACTGTCAAAGCTCATGAACAGTTCAAGTCATACTCTTTGGCAAAACTTGTGGGTATTTTAAAATCCCATGAGAATGCCTTATTGAAGGAAACGAATGTTGTTTCGGGTCTTGGTTCTCTAGCTCTTGTCTCTAAAGGAAAGAGTTCGATCGAAGAAGAAGAGGAATTAGATCTTGCTGAATTTGATCTAACCGGCGAAGAATATGCAGTGATGGTGTCGAACCCAAGAAAATTCATCAAGAAGAAATTCCTAGCCAACAAGAACCGAAATTGGCAGGGTAGTTATAGCGCCGAACGAGTCAAGGAGGAACCGAAGATGGGATCAAAATCCGAAGAGTCAAAGAAGGAGACTAAAATTGGAGGCGACTCAGGATTTGACTGTCATTACTGTGGAGGCAAAAATCATTTTGCCAAAGACTGCATGTTGAGAAAAGAAAGAAGAGAACACAGGCGAAGATGACGAGGAAGCGAGCCTCCTGAGAAGATTGGAGGAGATAAAGAAAAGAAAGCATGCGATTAATAACTCTACTATGAATGCTTTAATTGTGCAGGGTTCAACCAACAGTGATGAGTTTGGAAGTATGGAAGTTTGGTCCACAGATTCGGAGGATGATGAAGTTAGGAAGCCTACTTACGGAAAGGCTATGATGGCAAAAGCAGAGCAGTCAATGGGAAGATTCTTTGTAGTGACCGAGGGTGTGTCCCAAATGAGAGGATACACAACTGATGGGGAGTTGAAGAAGAAAGAGAGCGAGAGGACAGATGTTTCGCTAGCAAGCCTGTCAGTGCTCAGATCAATGAATGCGATGAGTTGATCAAAAAGGTACAAGATATTCTTGCCTCTCTAAAAATACCAGCTAATAATTATGAAAAAGAATTAAATAATTTGAAGTCAAAATTCTCTAGCATAAGTAGCAGTCTCACCCAAAATCGTGTCACGAATTCTAACCTAACTGATCAAATCAGTACGATTTCATCAAAGAGTGAGGAACGAAGAATGTGGATCGAGCAAAAGGAAAAAGAATTAATTATATCAAAAGATGATTCTATTTATTTGCAAAGAGATAATCTTAAACTTCTCAAACAGAGAAACGTTTTTTGTTTAATTGCTAAGAGGCTTTATTTTAACATTACTCGGTTGCATCTTGATTGTGAAATAGGGAAGAAAAGTCATCGTATGATTTTACCTTTCCTTGAATTAAAGGAGGATGAAATCGATGCAGAAGCATACAACTGTGAAAGTGTCGTGTCCTCTAATGAAGTGTCCCGAGCATATAAGATAGGTCTGGACAAAATTGAATCCTACATAAAGTCCAAGGACCACAAGGACATGCTAAAAAATCTACTAGATGAAAATGATAGGTTGAAACTGAGAACCGAAACTATACAAAAATTTGACTCATTGAATGTCAACTTAAGTTCAGGTAACAAAATTGATGTTGAAAATACATCTGAACTTAATGAGGATAATGATATCAGTGAAATTTTTGTAGAAGATTTGGTAGACTGTTCCGAATTAGCCAAGAATGAACCAAAGTCCAATAAGAACCTCATTTCTGAAAAATCTGTTGAGTTTGCTCGCTCCACTACTGACAAGTCCAAAACTCTCAAAGCTAAAGTTGTTGTGTAGCAAAAGGTTCAAACTACCCCAAATCAAGTTTACACTGTGTCGGGGGTCACTCTACAACAAACTGCAGAGTTAACAGCGATGGTAGAAGAAGACAATGCTGGTGGATGTGATGAGTACTTTTGGTCAGCCCCAATCGACAACGTATATGAAACGAAGGGTCTCTCTCAGAAAACCTCATGGAGAGTGAAAGGTAGATACATACCTGAACCACTAAATGAGCCTACAAAGTACGATGTGCCGAGCACAAGTGGAACTAAACCATATGTGGATGAACCGATGCAAACTACGAGTGAAACTTCTTTAAAAAAGAGTGAATGTTGTGCTCATGATTCTAAAAGAAAGGCCAACATTCATAGAAATCCCAAACAAGTCACCGATCGAAAGCATCAACGGAACGTACGATACAAGAAGAATCTCTCCGAAAGAAAACGATTTTGGAACTCTCAAAATCCTGATTTTGTATGGATTGAAAGAAAGTCTAAATTGGAGGAAAACTCAAGGAACCAGAAGCACAGTTACGATAGGAACCAAAAGAGTGGTTTCAGTCATTCAAAAGATTGGAACCGAAAGGGTAGTTTCGGTTTCTCAAGTGAATACAACTGAAAGAGCGGTTTCGGTCCATCACCCATCAACAACCAAAAGGGTGGTTTCGGTTCATTTTCCAACTACAACCGAAAGGAGAGTTTCGGTCCCTCATCCTTAAACAACCGAAAGGGAAGTTTCGGTCCCTCATCCTTAAACAACCGAAAGGGAAATTTTGGTCCCTCATCCCTAAACAGCCGAAAGGGAAGTTTCGGTCCCTCATCCAACTCTAACCGAAAGAAAAGTTTCGGTCCTCAAGCCTACAAGTCTGATCTCAAAAATCAAGAACCTAACGTATCTCCTAATTCCAAATCTCTAAATTCTAGTCCTTCTGTCAAAAGCCCTAGTTCTCCTAAATCAACAAAAATTAAATTTTTCACCATTAAAAGAAAGGATGAAACCACTTTAATTAAACGCACATATATGGTTGATATTTCTCTTACTATATATTGTCCTGTAAAAGGCTCACAAGGACCCAAGAAACTTTGGGTTCCTAAATCAGCTTAATTTTTTGCAGGTTATACGTGACAAGCAGTTTGACGAAGAATGGTACATTGACAGTGGCTGCTCGCGTCACATGGCAGGAAGGAAGGAGGAACTAACGGAGTTTCACTCTCTAAAAGATGGTGGCATTGTAAAGTATAGCAACAACTCGTTTGGAACTATTAAAGGATATGGAATGATCACTAATGGCGAATTCTCCATAAGGAAGGTAGCATACGTTGTAGGGCTCCAACACAATCTCATAAGTGTATCACAGCTGGTGGTTGGTACCGGGTTGAAAGTATCTTTCGACGACGAAGGCTCAGAAATTGCCGAGAAGAAGTCAAGAAACGTTCTTTTAAGATCCAAGCGAAAAGGAGAAATGTATCCACTGAACCTTAATCCGATAAGAGGTAAACCAGCAATCTGTTTACTCACAAAGGCTTACTCTGATGAAAGTTGGTTATGGCACAAGAGGCTCTCTCATCTGAACATCAAGGACATCAACAAATTAGTCTTAGGTGATCATGTTAGAGGACTTCCAGTTTTGAAATTTGATAAAGAACATCTCTGTGCAGCATGTGAAATGGGAAAGCAGAGTCGGTAGAGCCATCCTTCAATAATCAACACTAAGGTAAATGAACCATTGGAGTTATTGCATATTGATTTATGTGGTCCATCGTCCATCGAAAGCATTGGAGGAAACAAATATATTCTGGTTATAGTAGATGATTTCTCAAGGTTCACATGGACCTTCTTTCTCAAGCAAAAGTCTGAAGCTGTAACAAAGCTCAAGCTCTTCATTAAACAGATAGAGACGCAACTCAGAAAGATTGTTCGTAATATAAGGAGCAATAATGGCCTTGAATTCAAAAACAAATATTTTGAAAGTTTTCTTGCTGAAAAGGGGACAACTCACAATTTCTCAGCCCCCTATACTCCACAACAAAACGACATTGTTGAAAGGAGAAATCGATCCTTGTGTGAAGCTGCCCGCACCATGTTATGATTGGTATCCTTGCCATTATACTTCTAGGCTGATGCAATTGCGGCTCCATGCTATACTCAGAATCGATCTTACTTGAATAAACGGTTCTCCATTACTCCTTACGAGATTCTGAACAATCGAAAACCAAACATGAAATTCTTTCATGTGTTCGGTTCTAGGTGCTTCATTTTCAACTCCGAAGAGAATCGCAACAAGTTCGATGCTAAGGCGGATGAAGGAATTTTCATAGGCTACTCCCTGAACTCCAAGGCATATAGAGTTCTCAATAAACGCTCGAAGAAAATTGAAGAAACATACTATGTCACTTTTGATGATAGTTATGTTAAGAAGTTAAGGGCAACCGAAGATGCATCACAAGACATATTTCCAAAGAACGGTCAGGTTACTGTCTCAATCTCAAATATTTTTTACCAATTCATGCTCTTGTTTGATGAGCCTCAGAAAATGATCGACTCAGAGTCAACTGCTTATGACAACAAAATTGACAATATGAAACAAGTTATAGACGATGCTTCTAGGAAAAGGGCTGATGAACAATCCAAAGGAACCGAAGATACAGCTGGAAGCCAACCTTCTGATGATCATCCTACTGTCGAGGGAGAGAGTTCTTCTCCTCATTGTGATCAAGGTTTTTCTTTCCAGGGGAGGACTCATCAACAAATACATCCACCTCCACTGCAACTCCAACAAATGAAGGAGGTACAAATGCTGGTCTTGAACAGGAATCATTCTTCAAGGGGGAGAAAACAGTTAGTGAAAATGACATCTTGTCTGAACTCAAAGAAGAAATCAATGCTGAATTGGATCCCATCTATGATTCAAAATATCCTCCACTTGTGAAATGGACCAAAGATCATCCCCAGACTCAAATTATTGGGAATCCTCTGAAAAGGTGTTGACATGATCTCAAATCAAAGCGAAACAGGCTGCACTATTTTCAAAAGTCGAGTTATGTATGTTCAATTCATTTGTATCCAAAATCGAGCTAAAGACAGTTAATTCTTCTCTTGATCATTCAGACTGGGTTCAAGCCATGCAGGATGAGCTAAATGAGTTTGAAAGAAACTAGGTATGGCTTCTTATTCCAACATCAAAGGATGCTTCGGTTGTCGGTCTCAAATGGGTATTCAGAAACAAGATGGACGAAGAAGGAAATGTCATTCGTAATAAAGCATGGCTGGTGGTCAAAGGATATTGTCAGGAAGAGGGAATAGATTATGAAGAAACCTTCGCTCCAGTGGCTAGATTGGAATTTGTTCGGATCTTTCTAGCGTACGCTGCTCACAAGAATTTTGAAGTCTATCAAATGGACGTCAAATGTGTCTTCCTCAACGGTGAACTTGAAGAAACCGTGTATGTTGAGCAACCACCGGGATTTGTAAACGAAAAGTATCCTGATCATTGCTATATCCTCGACAAAGCTGTATATGGTCTGAAACAAGCTCCCAGAGCATGGTATGAAACTCTTACTCGTTTCTTAAAATTGTCTAAATTCAAACAAGGTTCGGTTGACCCAACCTTCTTTCGTAAGCGAGAAGGTAACCACCTTATGATAGTCCAAATTTATGTTGATGACATCATCTTTGGCTCCACGAATCCTAGCTTAACAGCTGAATTGAGAAAGTTGATGGAAACTAAGTTTGAGATGAGCTCAATGGGTCCAATTAATTTCTTTCTTGGATTGAACATTAGACAGGGACCCGAAGGCATTTTTATTAATCAGGAAGCATATACCAAGACTTTTCTCACCAATTTTGGAATGACGGGAGACTCTAAAGTAAAAGTGTCGATGGCTTTTGGAACGAAACTCACACCATTATTGGAGAAACCAGCAGCTGATACAACGCTTTATCGACAGATGATCGGGTTTTGATGTATCTTACAGCCAGTAGACCTGATATCATGTTCTCTGTATGTTATTGTGCTCGATTTCAAGCGAATCCTCGAGAACCTCATCTTCAAGTAGTGAAGAACAACTTTTGCTATCTGAAGCGAACCTCCTCTCTCGGTCTATGGTATCCAGCCAATTCCATATTTTTCGTACAAGCCATTTTGGATGCTGATCTAGGTGGCCGTGGATTAGATTGTAAAAGCACCACAGGAGGATGTCAATTTCTGGATGGAAAATTAGTCAGTTGGCAATCCAAGAAACAAACTTGCATGTCGTTATCCACTGCAGATGCAAAATACATTGTTGCAGCATCTTGTACATCTCAAGTCGTATGGATACAGAGTCAACTCCGGGATTATGGCTTAAACATGAAGAAAATCCTCTTATACCGTGACTCTGAAAGTGCAATCAAAATTTTCCACAACCCAGTGCAACACTCAAAGACTAAGCATATCGCACTGAGGTATCATTTCATCAAGGATCACGTCGAAGATGGCAGCGTCGAAATTCACTTCGTAAGAACGACTGATCAACTGGCAGACATATTCACAAAGGCTTTACCTGAAGCAAGCTTCAATAAGATCTTACAAGGCCTAGGAATGATGTAAGCCGAGTCAGTACCGAAATCGCCTTCGCTCCCATAAAGGTAACAAGCGAAATAGAGCGAACCTATATGAACCGAAATGAACCGAGCGTTCGGTCTATTTCGGGTTTGGCCCATTTCGGGTTCAGTCTATTTCGGGTGAAGTTGGTCCATGAACCAAAATGAACCAAGCGTTCGGTCTATTTTGGGTTCGGTCCTTCTGAACTTCCTTATTTTTTTAAGGCGTTTTAAATGTATTCTTTTGTATATTTTTTTTATTATTACTTCCTTTCCATTTCTAAAATCCCAAAAATATTTTTTTCGTTCAATTGGTCAATTTTCACAAAAACCCAAAAATATTTTCTGTTTTTTTACTATTTTCCATATTTCTAACGTTTTTCTGTTTCTCTAAGTATGATTCTAGATGACGCATCTCCGGTTCGTAATTTTTTTTTGTTAGGTGTCCCTAGAGGCATGTTGCTGTATGTAGACTCAAGTCTCAACTGATTCTGAGTGAAGCCTTAATAACATGATCTACACCAATCATGTTTTCCCAATCCAGGCTATCAAGTTCACCCTAATCATGAGTTACCTTACTCTACTCAAACTGAGTTTAGACTTGTCTGCTTAGCCCATCTTTTCTTTAAAAAGCAGAGGTACATTAGCTTCTTACACCATCTCCATCATCTTTCTCCATTATATTTCGTTTCATCACTATAACCCCTAAGACTCTCAGTTTTAATCACTGAGGTTTATGGTTATACAAAATATGTGTTCATGATCTTAGTTTCATGTTACTATGTACTAAGTGAAACCCAAAATTCAACACCACTAATGAATTGACGGTGAATTCACAAATTCAAGATCTTACTTGTTACCGAATGGAATCTCCTTTTCTTTTTGAGTGATCTTTATGAGATTGCCTTTCACCAAGGTTTCTCTAACCCTAAAAGATCCAGTTTATGTTTTTTTTAGATTTCTTAAATTCTCTCGTCACTATAAATTATTTCTCACCTACTTGTTCAACAGATCACAATGATCTCACAAGTACTTCATTCTCTTTTTGATCTTATGTTAAGTATCGAAATTATGAATTGAAGCGAAAGCCACCCACTTTAACCTTTAAAAGATGCCTTTCAAAACTTCTTAACAAGTTTCTGATCGTTATTTCATGGGAAACCAAGCAAGCACTTCAATATCTCTCTTGACTTTGAAGGAAGTGATTTTTGCCCATAATCAATTGGTTTATGTCTAAATACGACATCACAGATAATCCCAAAAAACTTGTTTTATTTCTTTATCTTTTACACCCTTTGCACGGAAATTTTTAATTTTCCAAAACTCTAAGTTTTACATAGATTATCAAGGCACAAACACTCTAGCGTCATCAGGTGAAACGATTGGGATGAAAAGGTAGCTGACTCAGTAGAAATTCAAACGGTTTGTCGATTTGAAAAAGGTGACTTTATGAAAAGGCGTGAAAAAGGGGAAATGTTTTTCTCTCTCCTGTGTCATCTTCGGCATGCCAACTGTTCCCACATCAATTCAGGCGCGATTTTAGAGATAATCCAAGATTTCAGCCGGATTCTTCTCTCTCTTCCTTGTACGTATAAAAGGAATTGAAAGAATACTCTCTCAACCTTTATCACTTCCAAAAAGCCTTCAAAGAAACCCGCCTATTTTCTGCACTGTTCATCGTCATTCTCAAGCTCCTACAATGGCAGAATCTTCATCTGTTCATGATACCTCAGTTTGTCAACCCCTACTCACTATAAAACCCCAACAAAACCTAATCATTGATCTCACTCCCTTCGTTTATGAGTCGTACATGCTGTGTGTGGTTGAGTGTCTCAAACACTCTCCATTTGTCGATGCAGTGACAAAGGTTGAAATTGTGCCTATGTCATTCTTATCCCATGTCTACTCTACGGCGTTCTACAACAAGGCTAATGAACGTATCCACTTCGAGCTTCACGATGAGAAGGTCTCCATCTCCAAGAGCGGATTTTGTGCCCTAATCGGTCTCTCACAAGATCCGTCTTTGGTAAACCCTGATTCTATTACAACTGGCCAACTGTTTACCATGTTTTATCAGATGGGGTAAATTGAAACCCTAACTACCATCACGAAGTTCAAGAAGTCCTGCCTTCCTCCTCAATGGAATGGCCTATTCACTATTTTATTCAAGGGTTTATCTAAGCGAAGTCCTGGTTCTGACGGTGCTAGCAAGGCTTTTACGATAGTGTTGTATGGGTTGTACAGTGGGCTCAACCTTGACTATGGGTCTATAATTTGGCAGTAGCTGGTTCAAAGTCTACTCTCTTCGTCAAAGCACTCAGAAATTTCATGTGGGCGTTTCTAGACCATTATCACCAAGTGGGCAATGGATCGCAATCGGTTTCCCTATTATGGCGGATTACTTGCTTTCCTCCATCGCCACCTTTCATACGACGAAGATCATTGTCACTGATCCTACCAAAATCTCGTACATTGGCTATATTCCTAAAACAATGCTTGGTTCTATCTCAGCCTCAAGCAATCTTTTTCAGCAGTACAGAAAACATAAGTCCGTTGGTCCACGTGAGCTTACTCCTACAATGCTTCGTTCCATTGACGAAGCTGATAAACCAGCCAAAAGGAGCAAGAAACCTGAATCACAGAAGGAAGGACTTGTAACAAAACCATCCAAGGGGCAGACCCCCAAGAAGAGGAAATCTGATAAAGCTGCTCCTTCTTAACCTCAACCCAAAAAGCAGAAGAAGCCTGCTAGGAAACTTATTCTTCAATCCTCAAGCGATTTGGATTCAGAATATGTTCCTCCTAGGCAGAAGAACGCTCCATCTTCAGACTTTGAGACCGAAAGTTCTGATGAAAAGGCTTCGGGCCGAGGGGACACTCTACCTCGCTCCCCTACTCCAGAAATTCCGGTTCGCTCTTTGCCTCCTTCACCTCAACCTGTTACAATTCCTGCTTCTATCCCTCCTATCTCTCAAACAACCACCTCTCAACCCTTCACTTCAATACCTATTCCCACTCCCATTTTCACATATACAACCTCTACCATCACTACAAAACCTACCTTCACTATTCCCAAACCACCTGTAACCGAACCTACCTTTACAATCGAACCTCCACCAACAACCAAACCTCCAACTTCTTCCAAACCCTTATCTCCCACACCTTCTACAGAAACAACCCCGATTTTAGGCGGTGAGGACTTGGAGTTCGACTCCACATACTTCAGTCCTTATCGAGTCCAGAGTGAGAATGATGACGATGAGCATATCACCAAACGTCATCTCAAAGCAGTAAACGACAAGCTAGATCAACTGCTTTCCTCCTCTTCCCCTGGGGCTTATTCAGATGCTGCATTGAAGGCCCTGTTCTCCTCAGTTGTTGTTGAACATTCAGCCTCCTTAAATACTGCAGCCAAGGCTATTGAAGCCTCCACTTCTCAGTGTCAACAGGCCTCTCGTGTTGTTGATGCCTCTACAAAAGTGTGCAAGGATGCGACCGAAAAAGTCGATAAAACTAGTTTCCCAGGCTCACATATTCTAACACTCTTTGCAGGCTGCTGCTGCCAAGAATGTTGCTACAGTTACTTCTTCTGTAGAATCTCTTCAACAGACTCTTCATTATGAGTGCTCGAAGGTTGAAGCAGCACGCCTTGCTATTGAACAGGCGAATGAAGCGTTCCATGCTAATGTCAACGAACGCTTATCTCAACTACAAGCGGACTTAGCTATGGAAAATGGTGTTATGGATGAGCTTGCCAGATGCACAAATCAGCTTAAATTGCAAACTCACAAGCTGCGAACTGCTCATGCTGAGATTGATGACCTCAAGTCAGAAAGGGAGGTTATAAGGAGTTCTACTGCAGACGTTCACTCCATCCTTCTTCATCTTATTGAAGGTCATGATCCCTTGGTCACTATCACCATCCGAAGGCTTTTGGCAGACAAGCTTCGACCGACACTAGACGTCCTTATCCGTATCAAGGGTGTTCCGGTGACTGGTGTCCGACCGCAACAAGGGGGTGAGAAAGACTTGAAGCAAGAAAAGCAAGAGACAAATCTGATGGGTTTTGAGCATTCTAACACTTCCTAAGTGTACATGCAACCCTAATAACCTTGGATCTATGTTTGTCTAATTATCATGCAAAGTTGAATTCCAAGGTTATATTCCTATCTAGCATACATGGGGAACAATTTTAACTTGAATCATAGATAGAATAACTTACCTTGTTGTTGCTTGTGTTCCTTGAAACCTTGTGAGCCTAGCACCCCAAGTGTGATGCCTCAAATGCTTCACACAACACCAAATGCTCTTGGAAAGACTCTTGAGATAACACACACTTCTCAAAATCGGCCAAGCCCTCTAGTTTCTTAGTGTAACCGATTTTGGTGGAGAATATGCTTCTTATATAGTGTTGTCACATCTAGGGTTACACCATGTAAACCCTAATGTGTCATGACTCTTCATTTCCATGACCCATGGGTTTGTAACTCCCATGGAGCATCCATGGAGCATCCTATGGGTAGAACCCAACTTGATAATCCATGGAGCCTCTTAGCCCACTATACAAGATATGGATGATTTACATAATCAACCCATATATTTAATTAGTTATCCTTTGATCACTTTATTAATTCCAAATTAATTCTTTGATCAACTAATCAAATAATATTATTAATATATTAGAACTAATAATATATTAATAATCTCCATGTGTTATTTCTCTCATTTAGTCTATCCAATTGCATGGTGCCATGCAACCCAAATGGACCATGCCGGGTCGAGTCAAGTGCAAGCCCGAAATAGTTATGGACTTAGACACCTTATCCAACAAAATCAACCTCCTCCGTCTACCTCCAAGCCAGCTGCTGAACCGAAGGGTAATGAAGCTTCGGTTAGTAATAAGGATAAGAACAAGAAGAAAATCGGTGAAGATGATACAGACAACGAAGATGATGTCTACGTTGAAGTACCAGGAAACCTGTCCCAAAGGTTGATTCTTCAGAAAAACAAACTGAAGAAATTTCTATGAAGGAGCGAGCTGAGATAGAACAGAAGCGAAAGGAGGCGGAGCTCCTTGAAAAGAAAAAGGCCATGTTCCCTGAATGGACTAAAGAATCATTTCAGAGGTGTGCAATTGACGAGCCAGCTGTTCTATGGCTGAACCAATAATGCCATTCAGCCTTGACAACTCCAGGGATACACAGTTCGATATGTCAATCACTAGAAAGGCATTTGTCTTCCATTGTTTCAACTTCACTGCTGCCATTCCATCTCCAGACCCGAAGGTAGATAGGGATCTGTTAGAGTTTTACTTGGAGTTTGCTCAACCTCAATACTATTCATGGAGTTTGAAGAAGATAACCACCGTCAAGGTGATGAAGCCCTATTCAGCAGGGAAATTCATCAATGTCAAGTTCAGAGTGACTAGATGAACCGAAGGCTCTGTTCACCATTTTTCCTTTGCTGATCTACCGAACCTCAACCCCCATGACTGGATACTCCTCAACAATATACTTTTGTTAAATCCTCAGGAGTTTCAGCCAATTATTGATCATGTCAAGAGTATGCTTGTTTGCTACATACATGAGGTAGCGAAGATGGACCAGGAAATTGCATCTGCCATACACAAGCGACCAACGATCAAACCGATGGGCAGAGCTGGCAATGTTAATTCCATGATCAAGGGGAAGATTGATTCCAAGTATCACACAGTAATGTTTCTCAGGGGCGAAGGTCAAAAGTGCATGTTCGCTCTTGTTGACAAACACCTTTTCTCGACATCCTGTCTCAAGCATATATTGGAAATCATACAAAGGTGCGACCAGAACACTGCTGCTGATAAAAATTTGTTCGTCGACATGCTGAGGTGGTACATTCTTTTCCGACAGACTCTTCTCGCCATTATTCCTAAATTGTTTAAAGTTATAAAAACTGTGAGACCTGCCCAGAAGAAATAATCTCTCACCTCATTTGACGCAAAGGGGGAGATTGTTGAGTCTAGTGTATTGCGTCATGGGCTCGGTCCATTGCCTAGTTTAGTTGCCGGTATTGGGCCTATCCAGCCGTGCATTATTTTTCATTAGGGTTTAGTATATACGTTGCATGCATGCAGACTTAGAAGGTAGAGCTTTCATTGTTTTCGTATTCAATGTTTTGTAAACCCTAGCTCGCCTCTATAGCGGAAGTTCTTCATCGAGCTCTGCTGAGGCGTGACTCAGTTTTGAATCATAAGCTCATATTTGATTATGTTCTGTGTTCGTTCTTAATTTATTCTTAAGTTGTTAGAATTCTTTTATCATACTTGTGAAAGATCTAAACGATCTAAGAGTTTTGAACTCATCCGAGTATAATCCTAGAAACTCAATGCAGAAATCATGTATGTGTGTGATGCTCTGTTACGCTGCTGGCTCCTTGCCCTTGGATGAAGAGGTACCTGAAACCAAAACTGAAATTGTAAGTACAAAGCTTAGTGAGTTCCCCCATCATACCACATACCATACAATCATACATGCTTCCAGGCAATTCTGGGGTGCCCGACCTACCCATGTCAAGCCATTTCGGGGTGCTGACTACCCATGTCAAGCCATTATGGGGTGCTAACTACCCATGTCAGGCCATTCTGGGGTGCCTGCCTACCCTCCGGTCTATCTCACCCGGTCACGGGGACTATTTCACCCCTACTACTATGACATAACAACATATCATAAACGTGCTGTCAGACATATCTGGGGTGTCCGACCTACCCTTCGGTCCTAACAACCGATTGGGGGACTATTACCCTCCAACTACATTATCACATAAAACATAGCATACAGGCACATAGAACATATCAAGTAATAGAAAACCAAAAAACTATCATAAAGACAATCATATCAACTGTAATCAACTAGTAGTGGGTCGGCCTTGGTGCCTTAGGCCCACTTCTATTGGAAGGTAACTCACCTCGATGTTGTGTAGTGTCTGCATTGTCCTTGGTGTGAAAGTCGGCTCTCCTCGACTCCTCAGTCTCTACACGACAACCCTTTGAAGTTATCAACTTGTACTCACAACCCCTACAAGGGTCAACTTGAATCTAAATCAAAGTCAAAGTCAAACCATGGTCAAGTTAACTCTTTGGTTAACCAGATTTGCCGAGTTGGTTCGCCAACTTGTCGAGTCCCTTCTTCCAAGAAATACTACAAACTCGTCCCCACGAGTCCTCCCCATGGACTCGCCGAGTCCATCAGTCAGACAGCAAGATTTTCGACTTTCTTCAACTTTTAAGCACAAATAACAAACAAACAAGCCTAGGCTCTGATACCACTGATGGGTTTTGAGCATTCTAACACTTCCTAAGTGTACATGCAACCCTAATAACCTTGGATCTATGTTTGTCTAATTATCATGCAAAGTTGAATTCCAAGGTTATATTCCTATCTAGCATACATGGAGAACAATTTTAACTTGAATCATAGATAGAATAACTTACCTTGTTGTTGCTTGTGTTCCTTGAAACCTTGTGAGCCTAGCACCCCAAGTGTGATGCCTCAAATGCTTCACACAACAACAAATGCTCTTGGAAAGACTCTTGAGATAACACACACTTCTCAAAATCGGCCAAGCCCTCTAGTTTCTTAGTGTAACCGATTTTGGTGGAGAATATGCTTCTTATATAGTGTTGTCACATCTAGGGTTACACCATGTAAACCCTAATGTGTCATGACTCTTCATTTCCATGACCCATGGGTTTGTAACTCCCATGGAGCATCCATGGAGCATCCTATGGGTAGAACCCAACTTGATAATCCATGGAGCCTCTTAGCCCACTATACAAGATATGGATGATTTACATAATCAACCCATATATTTAATTAGTTATCCTTTGATCACTTAATTAATTCCAAATTAATTCTTTGATCAACTAATCAAATAATATTATTAATATATTAGAACTTATAATATATTAATAATCTCCAAGTGTTATTTCTCTCATTTAGTCTATCCAATTGCATGGTGCCATGCAACCCAAATGGACCATGCCGGGTCGGGTCAAGTACAAGCCCGAAATAGTTATGGACTTAGACACCTTATCCAACAGTCTCCCACTTGGATAAGTCTAATAACTATATCTCTAGTACTTCAGGAACCGACCGGCAATCGTAGCTCTTTCAAGGTCTCTCGGAACTGAGAAGATGATGGTACGCCATTTAAGATAAGTGACCATATAATCCTTCGTTCTAGATATCAGCCGGACAAATACATGGAACATTGTCTTGCTTATTGTCCAGCATTTGTTTCCCGATTTCCGATTTGTTTGACATAGAACTTAATTGAACACATCAACTTAGTTCTGACCGGGCCCGGTACATGGGTCAAAACAAAATCATCGAGGGGCCCAGATATCAGCTTCTAATCCAAGAAGGAACAGATAAACTTCGACTCATATGTTTGTTCTACCACTCATTGAATTACACACAAAAGTACATTTTATAACATCGAGTTACCAATGCGGTTTCGTATAGTCAATGCATAACCAACTTGTAAGTAACAAATCATATCTCTAGGTTTGAAGACTTATATGATATTACCGTCTCACGATCACTCGAGACAGAATTCCATGAAGTGATTCCAGTGAGCGTGGGTTGAGTCCAATGCTCAGAACTTATGAGCACTCATGATTGTTGTAGCCTTGTCCAAGACCTCTACAACCAACCATGACAGTCTTGATTCATATCTACTTCCAACATATGACCGACTGTGGAGGTTTGAATAATATGTTATACCAAACAAAATTATTCTGGAAGTCAAAACATGCAAAAGAAATATAGTAAACGATCAACAAGAGATAGCAACACTTTACTCATAAATAAAACATCTTTTATTCATCATCTAATGTCAATTACACTTTACAAATTTCTGGGTTGTCTAACTACTAAATCTAATATCATCCTTCAGCCCTATGCTCCGAGCATGCTGAAGATGCTTAACCCGAGTCAGTCCCTTTGTGAGGGGATCTGCCGGATTCTCATCTGATGATACCCTCTTTGCCACGAGGTGTCCTTCTTCGATCTGATATCTAATGAAATGGTATTTTCTGTCGATGTGTCTGGATCTCCCGTGATCCCTTGGTTCCTTGGCTAAGGCAACAGCACTTTCACTATCACAGAAAATTTCCATTGGCTCTTTAATAGCTGGTACAACTCCAAGGTCTCCAATGAAGTTCTTCAGCCATATCGCCTCTTTTGCTGCCTCGCTAGCTGCAATATACTCTGATTCACAAGTAGAATCTGCCACTGTCTCTTGCTTGGAACTCTTCCAAGAAATTGCTCCTCCGTTTAGGGTAAAGACCCAGCCCGACTAAGAGCGGAAATTATCCCTATCAGTCTGGAAGCTAGCATCACTATACCCTACAACTCTCAAGTCATCACTCCCACCGAGGGTAAGAACCCAGTCCTTAGTCCTCCGTAGGTACTTGAGGATATTCTTTACCGCAGTCCAGTGTGCCTTGCCAGGGTTCGCCTGATACCTGCTAACCATGCTCAAGGCAAAAGCTACATCTAGTCGAGTACACGTCATAGCATACATGATCGATCCTACAGCCGAAGCATAAGGTGTTCGACTCATTTCTGCTATCTCAGCCTCAGTGCTAGGGCTTCGTGTCTTACTCAATCTGGTGTTACTCTGGATGGGTAACTCTCCTTTCTTGGAATCCTGCATGCTGAATCTCTTCAGCACCTTATCCAAGTAGGTACTCTAACTAAGTCCAATTAGTCTTTTACTCCGATCTCTCAAGATCCTTATCCCTAAAATATAGGCAGCTTCACCAAGGTCCTTCATAGCGAAACACTTCCCAAGCCAGGACTTTCCTTCCTGCAGGGTTGGAATGTCGTTTCCTATGAGTAGTATGTCATCCACATACAATACCAAAAAGCTAACTATAGTCCCACTAGCCTTGACATACACACAAGATTCATCTTCACTTCTAGAAAAGCCAAATTCCTTGACCTTTTCATCAAAGCAAAGATTCCATCTGCGAGGTGCTTGCTTCAATCCATAAATGGATTTCTCAAGCTTACACACTCTATTAGGGTACTCGTTGCTGACAAAACCCTCTGGCTGACTCATGTAAACATCTTCAGCCAACTTTCCATTAAGGAAAGCGGTTTTGACATCCATCTGCCATATTTCATAATCATGAAATGCAGCTGTGGCTAACAGAACCCGAATAGACTTAATCTTGGCTACCGGAGAAAAGGTCTCGTCATAATCCACTCCAGGAATTTAAGAGAAGCCCTTTGCAACCAGTCTAGCCTTATAAGTGTGTACTTTACCATCCATGTCGGTCTTCTTCTTGAAGACCCATTTGCACCCTACTGTCTTACGACCTGGTACATTTTCAACCAAGTTCCAAAACTTGATTGTCATACATGGATTGTATCTCGCTATCCATAGCCTCTTTCCATTTAGCAGACTCGGGGCCTGCCATGGCTTCCTCGTAGCTGTTAGGGTCATCTTGACTTACTAGTGTCCCATCACTAATAAGTGTCTCACCTTCTGCAGTAATATGGAATCCATAGTAATGCTCAGGTGCACTCCTAACTCTCGTGGAACGTCTCAGAGGTACAGATTTGTCAATTGGCTCAACAGGAGTTTCCTCTTCAAGTTGAGGGCTAGAGTTTGAAGTTCCTTCACCGCTTGATTCTTGAATTTCTTCAAGATCAATTTGCCTCCCACTGTCTCCTTGGCTTATAAACTCTCTTTCTCGAAAGACTCCTCTTCTTGCTACAAAGACTACATTGTCACTAGGTCTGTAGAAGAGGTAACCAAAGGATTGCTGTGGGTAACCGATGAAAATACACCTCTCACTTCGAGGTTCGAGCTTATCATGAGTCTCGCGTCTCACGAAAGCCTCACAACCCCAAATCTTGATGTGGTCTAGTTTAGGTACTTTACCAGTCCACATCTCGTGAGGAGCTTTGGCAACTTTCTTTGTAGGGACTAGATTAAGAATATGGGCGGCAATCTCTAAGGCATACCCCCAGAATGAGATTGGTAGCGTAGCTCGACTCATCATGGAACGAACCATATCTAACAAGGTTCGATTACGCCTCTCAGCCACACCATTCAACTGTGGTGTCCTGGGAGGTGTCAATTGTGAGACTATCCCACATTCCCTTAGATAGTCGAGGAACTATGAACTAAGATACTCACCACCACGATCGGATCGAAGCATCTTAATGTTCCTGCCCAATTGATTCTCGACTTCCTGTTTAAATTCCTTAAACCTCTTGAAAGTCTCTGACTTATGCTTGATCAAGTAGACATACCCATATCTACTATAATCATCAGTAAAAGTCAAATAATAACGATTAGCATCCCTTGTGGCATGTTTGAATGGTCCACACACATCCGTGTGTATAAGGTCCAACAAACCTTCACCCCTCTCACACGAACCTGTGAAGGGTGACTTTGTCATTTTTCCAAGTAAGCATGATTCGCAACTATCATCTGACTTTAGGTCAAACGACTCCAAGACTCCATCGTTTTGGAGTTGGCCTATGCGCTTCTTGCTTATATGTCCAAGACGACAATGCCATAATGATGCTTTATCCAAGTTATTATTAGTAGAATCAATACACAAAACATTATTTCCTAAGTTATCTACAACAGATACAGCTTCATACACACCATCACAAGGTAATGCTTTAAAATAAAGAACATTATTAAAGAAAGCATCAATAGAACCAACTTCATTATTAAATGAAAAGGTAAACCCTTGTTTGTACAAAGCATGAAAGGAAATAATATTTCTTGCCATTCCTGGCGAGTAACAACATTTATTCAAATCTAAACTAAACCCACTACTTAGCGATAAAGTATAAACTCCAATCTTGGTAACAGGTATAGCTTTCCTATTCCCCATGATCAAGTTTATCCTTCCTTGCTCCACATCCTCACTTCTTCTTAGTCCCTACAAGTCACAACAAATATGAATACCACACCCGGTATCAAGGACCCAAGAATTAGAATGGGGTGAGTTATTAGAAATGATAGTGTAAATACCTGCATGGTTGGGTTTACCTTTCCCATCCTTCACATCTTGCTGGTATTTTGGGCAGTTCCGCTTCCAATGAGATTTTACATGGCAATAGAAGCATTCAGCCTCTTTTGGGTAAGAAGAAGGAGTAATGAAACCTTTCTTGGTTCCACTTGAAGAAGAGCCATCAAGGGTCCGAGCCTTGGTACCCTTAGAAGAGCTCTTTCTCTTCCTCCCTCGACTTTTCCCGATTGCCAAAACCGGAGTAGAGTTTTGAGTAGGAGTGATAGCAACCGACTTCCCCTTCAGACCTGATTCTGCGGTCTTGAGAAGTCCCTGAAGTTTGCTGAGGGTGACTTCTTCCTTGTTCATGTGATATGTCATGCGGAATTGATCATAGCACGATGGTAAGGAATGCAAAATAATATCTATTGCAAGATCCTCCGGGAAGTTCACATTAAGCTTCAGCAAACGATCCACATACCTTTGCATTTTCTGCATGTGACTCGTGACGGATTCCCCGTCCTTCATCATGGTTGTTATCATGGAGCAGATGATTTCATACCTCTCTTGTCTTGCACTTTGATGGTATCTTTCCATCAAATCTTGGTGCATTTCATAAGGGTAGAAATCCTCATAAGACTTTTGGAGTTCCGCTGTCATCGTGGCCATCATGATGCAAGCCACTTTCGTAGCATCCCTTTCATGGGCCCGAAATTCAGCGATCTCCTGAGGAGTTGCAGTGGACTCATCAATCTCCTTAAGCTCCTTGTCAAGAACATATTCTTTGTCCTCGTAGCGGGTAATCATCCTGATGTTTCTGATCCACTCATTGAAGTTGGATCCATCAAAGGTGACTTTCCCACACAAGTTCATAAGGGTAAAGGAGCCATTAGGATTAGAGCCAGAAGCATTGTTGAAAGACATCTGAAGAAAAGAGAACAAGATTAGTTTAGATATAAGAGAGTCCTTAATAAAACACCCAAATGTAATATTAAGGCTAGGATCCAATCCCAATATAATATAAATTAGAAGAGGTATGCTGTAATCTAAGCTATATCATATTTGAAAGGTAGGTGAATGACGATTCACCAATTTCCACCACGAAAACCGCAATATTTTTAGTATTAGGTTTTTGAATGGTTCTTAGAAATTCCTAGATTCTTTGAGATTCAATGAACTTTTCAAAGGCATGTTTCAATCTCGAGTGTGCCCTCCAAGTTTTGTGACTGGGATACCAAGGATCACAAAACGAGGTGTGAAGTAACCATGCAAATCACTTGGTACCCTTAAAGTTTATCACTCAATCGATGTGCCGGTTAACCACACACGCTCCATCGATACTATAATAAACCCTAAGTCACCCTTTACCTACCTTGTTAAGTCCAAGTTAGTGTGCCGGTTAACCACACACGCTCCACCAACGACTTAATCAAAGTGTAAAGTGTAATTTCATGGAATAGCACCTTATTCACATTTTTCCTAAAGTAACTAAGATTGGGAATTTAATAAAACATTTAGTTACTTTATAATATTCATCATACTTTGAATGAGAGTTAATAAGTCCTTGTCTTACCCGTTCGGCTAACGACCCTCCACCGATCAAGCAAGCGGTGGGTGAGAGTGGACACCCATTAAGTCACCATTTTATAGGCAACAACCTTATACCCACCTTATAGACCGGCTTCGTGAATGAGGCGCACTAGCGGTAAGAAGACTTTGTTCTTATACATATATATATATATATATAATTATTAAATCATAATAATATAAGTATAAGGGTTGAATTTTAACTTTTAAAATTCTAGGGGTTGGAACTAAAGTTTTAACTTAACTTTACTTGTTCCAAAACTTGAGGGCAAGTTTTGTAAACTTTCAAAACTTTTCATTTCTTGTAACTTATGAGTTTAATAGAGTAATAAAATGAGGACTTTTCATTTTTCCTAACTCTTGTGTTCTTTTAATGGTTTTTAATCCAAGAGACTTTTGGTTTTCCATAACTTGAGGACAAGTTATGGACTCCATTAAAACACATTATGATCATGAATTAATCTACCACATAGGTTACAAATAATTCCTATGATCATCTAAACATCATAAGAACAAGAATATGAATATGAACACTTTCAAGAATCAAAATCACATTTAATCTTTGTAATTTTGATAACTAGTTGTTGTAAATGAGTTAGAAAAGACATTACACCTTCTAAAACAAGTTTTCAAGTACCAAAACATTTTAGGGTAATGATTGTAATCCATTTCCAGCAACTCAAGTCGAAATTCTGCACTCTGTCGACCCTACTCGCCGAGTGCATAAACCTACTCGCCGAGTAGGTTGAAGATACAAGTGAACTCGACGAGTCCTCCCCATGGACTCGCCGAGTCCATCAGTCAGACAGCAAGATTTTCGACTTTCTTCAACTTTTAAGCACAAATAACAAACAAACAAGCCTAGGCTCTGATACCACTGATGGGTTTTGAGCATTCTAACACTTCCTAAGTGTACATGCAACCCTAATAACCTTGGATCTATGTTTGTCTAATTATCATGCAAAGTTGAATTCCAAGGTTATATTCCTATCTAGCATACATGGAGAACAATTTTAACTTGAATCATAGATAGAATAACTTACCTTGTTGTTGCTTGTGTTCCTTGAAACCTTGTGAGCCTAGCACCCCAAGTGTGATGCCTCAAATGCTTCACACAACACCAAATGCTCTTGGAAAGACTCTTGAGATAACACACACTTCTCAAAATCGGCCAAGCCCTCTAGTTTCTTAGTGTAACCGATTTTGGTGGAGAATATGCTTCTTATATAGTGTTGTCACATCTAGGGTTACACCATGTAAACCCTAATGTGTCATGACTCTTCATTTCCATGACCCATGGGTTTGTAACTCCCATGGAGCATCCATGGAGCATCCTATGGGTAGAACCCAACTTGATAATCCATGGAGCCTCTTAGCCCACTATACAAGATATGGATGATTTACATAATCAACCCATATATTTAATTAGTTATCCTTTGATCACTTTATTAATTCCAAATTAATTCTTTGATCAACTAATCAAATAATATTATTAATATATTAGAACTAATAATATATTAATAATCTCCATGTGTTATTTCTCTCATTTAGTCTATCCAATTGCATGGTGCCATGCAACCCAAATGGACCATGCCGGGTCGGGTCAAGTGCAAGCCCGAAATAGTTATGGACTTAGACACCTTATCCAACAAAATCAACCTCCTCCGTCTACCTCCAAGCCAGCTGCTGAACCGAAGGGTAATGAAGCTTCGGTCAGTAATAAGGATAAGAACAAGAAGAAAATCGGTGAAGATGATACAGACAACGAAGATGATGTCTACGTTGAAGTACCAGGAAACCTGTCCCAAAGGTTGATTCTTCAGAAAAACAAACTGAAGAAATTTCTATGAAGGAGCGAGCTGAGATAGAACAGAAGCGAAAGGAGGCGGAGCTCCTTGAAAAGAAAAAGGCCATGTTCCCTGAATGGACTAAAGAATCATTTCAGAGGTGTGCAATTGACGAGCCAGCTGTTCTATGGCTGAACCAATAATGCCATTCAGCCTTGACAACTCCAGGGATACACAGTTCGATATGTCAATCACTAGAAAGGCATTTGTCTTCCATTGTTTCAACTTCACTGCTGCCATTCCATCTCCAGACCCGAAGGTAGATAGGGATCTGTTAGAGTTTTACTTGGAGTTTGCTCAACCTCAATACTATTCATGGAGTTTGAAGAAGATAACCACCGTCAAGGTGATGAAGCCCTCTTCAGCATGGAAATTCATCAATGTCAAGTTCAGAGTGACTAGATGAACCGAAGGCTCTGTTCACCATTTTTCCTTTGCTGATCTACCGAACCTCAACCCCCATGACTGGATACTCCTCAACAATATACTTTTGTTAAATCCTCAGGAGTTTCAGCCAATTATTGATCATGTCAAGAGTATGCTTGTTTGCTACATACATGAGGTAGCGAAGATGGACCAGGAAATTGCATCTGCCATACACAAGCGACCAACGATCAAACCGATGGGCAGAGCTGGCAATGTTAATTCCATGATCAAGGGGAAGATTGATTCCAAGTATCACACAGTAATGTTTCTTAGGGGCGAAGGTCAAAAGTGCATGTTCGCTCTTGTTGACAAACACCTTTTCTCGACATCCTGTCTCAAGCATATATTGGAAATCATACAAAGGTGCGACCAGAACACTGCTGCTGATAAAAATTTGTTCGTCGACATGCTGAGGTGGTACATTCTTTTCCGACAGACTCTTCTCGCCATTATTCCTAAATTGTTTAAAGTTATAAAAACTGTGAGACCTGCCCAGAAGAAATAACTTCTCACCTCATTTGACGCAAAGGGGGAGATTGTTGAGTCTAGTGTATTGCGTCATGGGCTCGGTCCATTGCCTAGTTTAGTTGCCGGTATTGGGCCTATCCAGCCGTGCATTATTTTTCATTAGGGTTTAGTATATACGTTGCATGCATGCAGACTTAGAAGGTAGAGCTTTCATTGTTTTCGTATTCAATGTTTTGTAAACCCTAGCTCGCCTCTATAACGGAAGTTCTTCATCGAGCTCTGCTGAGGCGTGACTCAGTTTTGAATCATAAGCTCATATTTGATTATGTTCTGTGTTCGTTCTTAATTTATTCTTAAGTTGTTAGAATTCTTTTATCATACTTGTGAAAGATCTAAACGATCTAAGAGTTTTGAACTCATCCGAGTATAATCCTAGAAACTCAATGCAGAAATCATGTATGTGTGTGATGCTCTGTTACGCTGCTGGCTCCTTCCCCTTGGATGAAGAGGTACCTAAAACCAAAACTGAAACTGTAAGTACAAAGCTTAGTGAGTTCCCCCATCATACCACACACCATACAATCATACATGCTTCCAGGCAATTCTGGGGTGCCCGACCTACCCATGTCAAGCCATTTCGGGGTGCTGACTACCCATGTCAAGCCATTATGGGGTGCTAACTACCCATGTCAGGCCATTCTGGGGTGCCTGCCTACCCTCCGGTCTATCTCACCCGGTCACGGGGACTTTTTCACCCCCTACTACTATGACATAACAACATATCATAAACGTGCTGTCAGACATATCTGGGGTGTCCGACCTACCCTTCGGTCCTAACAACCGATTGGGGGACTATTACCCTCCAACTACATTATCACATAAAACATAGCATACAGGCACATAGAACATATCAAGTAATAGAAAACCAAAAAACTATCATAAAGACAATCATATCAACTGTAATCAACTAGTAGTGGGTCGGCCTTGGTGCCTTAGGCCCACTTCTATTGGAAGGTAACTCACCTCGATGTTGTGTAGTGTCTGCATTGTCCTTGGTGTGAAAGTCGGCTCTCCTCGACTCCTCAGTCTCTACACGACAACCCTTTGAAGTTATCAACTTGTACTCACAACCCCTACAAGGATCAACTTGAATCTAAATCAAAGTCAAAGTCAAACCATGGTCAAGTTAACTCTTTGGTTAACCAGATTTGCCGAGTTGGTTCGCCAACTTGTCGAGTCCCTTCTTCCAAGAAATACTACAAACTCGTCCCCACTCGTCAAGTCTAGAAAGAGCTCGATGATTTCACCTTCAACAATACTTCAGTCAATCTTCAATCGACTCGGCGAGTTCTTCCTTGACTTGTCGAGTTCATCTTCAGCATAAGAATGCATCCAGTCTATGACTCGCCGAGTTTTAAGAACAACTTGTCGAGTCCATCTTCAAAGATTGGGAGATTTCCTAGGACTTGCCGAGTGTGTTCTAACACTCGTCGAGTCCCATGATTCCCAGGTCCCTTATGAGCTTAAACAACTTGGGAACCTTCCACACTATCATCTGGTCCTTCGAGAAAAGGGATTTGGTGGTCATTACAACCGGACTTGCCAAGTTCAAAGAATGACTCGCCGAGTCCATCCTTGACCATTACTATATAGTCTGTTTAAATGGGTCTTAACACCTAAGAACTATAGTTCTAGCCTCCTAATGTCCATTTTACACATAAAGTCTCAAGCTTGGTGCACATGCACGAGATCTTTAGCTCAAAAAGCCATAAAAGATGGTCTACAAGATGCATGGGGTGTTTATGGCAACAAAGTTGGCATCTTTATGCCATAAAGACCCCTAATGGCCCCAGATCTGAAGTCATAACTTCATATTACACTTCATAACTCGAAAATGGATTAGAAAGCCCTAAATATACCAAGATCCAAGACCTAAAGATGATTATTTACATGGAAGATCAAGATAGGAGCTTTTTACCTTAAATGAGCTGGAAATGGAACAAAATTTCTGGATCTCCAAGCTCCCACTTGAACGCCCAAGCTCCTTTCCTCTACTCAGGCTTCACAAACCACCAAAATGCACAAAATGACCTTAGAACACTCAAACAAGGCTAGGATTTTGAGTTAGAGTTTTCTCTGGACGATGGGGCTGAGTTGAGGGGTTATAATGTGTTTAAATAGGGTGAAAACCCTCAATTTAGGGCTTTACTCAAAAAGTGTCTACTCGCCGAGTCGGTCCCTCGACTCGTCAAGTAGACTAGTTAAACTTCTTGCGGATCACGACTCCACTCAACGAGTTGGGCCTACAACTCGTCGAGTCCCAGAGAAAACATAATAAATACTTGAATTGAAGGCATACCAGGAATCAGTTGTTACAAATCTCCCCCATTTATCTTAGACTTCGTCCTCAAAGTCTGTTGCTCGGTCCTGAAAATGCTCGAGGTAATGCTTCATCATCTCATCCTCCGGTTGCCAAGTCCATTCCGAGCCCTTGCCATGCCGCCACTGCACCTTAACCATCTCCACTCTCTTGTTCCTCAGATCCTTCGATTTCCTGTCAAGGATTGCCACTGGTCGCTCGATGTAATTCATTTTGTTATCCACCTAAATATTCTCTAATGGCACTACTGCCAAATTGTCCACCAGAAACTTCCGCAACTGGGAGACGTCAAAAGTGCTATGTATCTGTCTGAGTTCGGCTGACAGATCCAACCTATATGCCACGTTGCCCACCAAGGCTACTACACTGAAGGGTCCAATATACCTGGGGCCCAGCTTGCCCCGCTTCCTGAATCAAATGTTGCCCTTCCAAGGCGACACTTTCAGTAGCACCATATCCCCGACCTGGAACTCCAGGTTCGATAGACGCTTGTCGGCATAAATTTTCTGCCGAATCTTAGTAGTCTGAGGCCTGCTCCGAACCTGTTGGATCCTCTCCGTCGTCTTGAGTACCACCTCGGTACTCCGCATAACCCTCTGACCAACCTCACCCCAGCATATCGGGGTACTACACTTCCTCCCATACAACATTTTGAAGGGAGAATGGTTGATACTCGCATGATAGCTATTATTATAGGAGAACTCCGCCAACAGAAGGTAAGTATCCCAACTACCTCCAAAATCTAAAACACACGCCCACAGCATATCCTCTAGAGACTGGATGGTCTGCTCGTTCTGAAACTTCTTCCAAAATCTGGAAGTGGACCGCACATCCCTGTCATAAATCACTGAAACTAGCACCCCGTGTCGCGCCACTACCTCCCTAATATAGATTTCGACCAACTTCTCGGCCGAAATCCTCTCCTTAATCGAAATAAAATGGGCGCTCTTGGTCAATTGATCAACGATGACCCAGACTGAATCTACCCGTCGTGCAGTCCTGGGAAGCTATGTGATAAAATCCATAGTAATATCCTCCCATTTCCACAGCGGGATATCCAACGGCTGGACCTTGCCGTGAGGTCTCTGGTACTCATCCTTGACCTTCCTTCAGGTCAGGCACCTCTTCACAAACCAAGCTATGTCCCTCTTCATATAGGGCCACTAATAATCAAGACAAAGATCTATGTACGTCTTCGTCGGCCCGTGATGGATACAGAACTTGGATTTGTGTGCCTCCTCCATCAATACTTGACGCACACCTCCATGATATGGTACCCACACCCTATGGTTAAGAGTCAACAATCCCCAGCTATCAATGTCGAAGGAGGAAACCTGACCCACAATACGCTCTCTCTTCCGATTTTCCTCTTTCATTCCCTCCTGCTAGGCCTCCCGAATCTCCTCCAACCAGAGGATACGCTGGGCGTACTAGGCACTGAATGAAAACCATAAATGGGGGGTGTCCATATATAAATAATAAGATTGACTCAGACAATCACCTTCTCAAACCCTAAATACTCGTCCATTGATCTTTTGTGTCCATTTAGGAGCTATTCAGTGATATTTTGTTTCTTTGGAGTGAAGAAGGAGCCTTGAAGAAGAATGAGTGGGATTCTAGGCTTTGGATTTGAGCTTATCTGAGTTTGAAGCTTCATGTTGAGGTATAAAGCTCAAAGCTTTCTCACTCTTTTGTTTTGTGCATCATTTTACGGTTTATTATCAGCTTTCCCGAAGTTGAAGACTTGATGAGATATTAAGCTCCAGAGTTTATTATTAGCTCCTTTGAGTATCTTAAGTGGTGTAGAGTCATAAAAATCAAGACTTGGATGTTTGAATCAACCCATGCATGAGATATGAGCCTTTTGAGATAATAGAGTGAGAGTTTTGGGTTTTTGTGACTTGATCAACCATGCAAACGCTTAAAGTCACAGACTTTATGGAGTAAGAGTCTCTATGGAGTCCAGATCTGTGATATGAGTTAAGGTCTTAACGACTTAAGACCAAGGAGCATGCTTGGGCCGTAAACACATAATAAGAGGGTTTTTATGCCTTTAAACCCATCCAAACCAAATTTGGGACTTAGATACGACTATATGGCTTACCATTTTGGACTTAGAACACCCTAAACATGAATTTTGAGGAGTAAACTTGAGTTTACTGCCCAAGAACATGCTTGGGCCGTAAACTCCTCATTCATGGAGAGTAAACTCAAAAACAAGTGTTTAAAAGCCATGTAAACACACCATTAGCATTGGAATAAATCCTAGAACCAACTAAAATTAGTTTGGAGACCTTAAACATGATGAAATCCTCTCATTTAAGAGTTCACGGCCATAACTCCCCAAGAAATAGTTCCAGGGCCGTAAACTCATAAAAACATGTCAAATGGTGCCCTAAACGTCATTCTAAGGCTTGTAAAATTAGTTTGAATCACATGTGATTGATCTAAAGCCACCAAATCATCAATATAAAAGGGGTATAGGAGCTTACGGCTGTAAACTCCATGTTTAGGGCCGTAAACTCCCTTTGATGGTGTTATTGGTGACTTAATTCATTCTTAAGCTTTAGATAAATTCATCCCAACATTTCTTAAGTGTTATCTTACCATTTGGCACCATAAAACCTCACATTCATGAGTTCACGGCCGTGAACTCATATTTTTATGGTCTTAGGGCCATAAACTCCCTAAGGAGTTTACTATTAAAGTCCAAACTCGTTATCCAAGCCATATACGTCCGTAGATGTCACCCAGGTCACTCCAAACACTTGATTTGAAGTGTTTTCGCTCATTGGAGTGTATTATCATATCTAATTAGTGTTTTAAAATCTAAATAGATATATTTGTGTATTATTTAATATTACATAGGAACCTCACACGTATTCAAGCCTCGATTCGACGTTTAGCATCCTAATCGACACATTCTGCATCCGGTGAGTTCATACCCCTACTCTTTTTCAATGGTTTTTCAATGTTTTCAGGGGGGGGATACAAGCAAAAATAGAAATTTTTTCAAAACCTTAAATTGATGTATTTCAATAAATATCTGGCAAACTTATAAATATCTTTACCCCTTATGTATTATGTTGAGCATAAGGGATAATTTATCAACTACAACAATATGAATTTCTGTTAAGGAAACAATCAAACTAGTCAAATTATTATGGGAATAATTTGGGGTTCTTTAGTTCTTGTTTAAACACATACTGATATATGTAAAGTTATTAGATAAACTATGTCTGATTCAGTTTATCTCTATTTCATTTAGAATGTATTGCTAGATAATTTCATTGTATATATTTGTATTCACTGTATCTTGTTTCATAACGTTTAGTATGTTTGATATCGTATGAGAACTTCGTGAATAATTTAGTACAAGCTTGTGAGTTTCGTCATTACCCTTCGGGTTATCAGTAAATCCTCCCCGGAAGTGTAACCAGAGTCTGCTGGAGGGAGAGCGTGGAATTTGTGAATAGATCTATTCGGTACTGACAATCCCACACCTTAACTGCTAGCTACAGTTAGGCGGGCACGCTTGGGGTGACAAATACTGGATATCGTCCGACATCTGAGAAGCGTCAAGGAGGTCTCGTTGTCGTATCAGCATGGTTACCCGACTCACTATACGTATTAATATAAGTTTATTCACAGTTTGGTTTTGGTTTTGATTCAATTTCATATCTATTTTCTATCTAAAGATTTTATATCTAGTACGGGATGATAGTCCCATGGTTTTCAGCCTATTGATTTTGTATCTGGTACGGGATGTTATTCCTATGGTTTTCAGTATATATATATATATATATATATATATATATATATATATATATATATATATATATACATATATATATATATATATATATATATGTATATATATATATATATTACATTTCTAGTGCGGGATGCTAGTCCCATGGTTAGAGTGTATATCTAGTACGAGATGGTAATCCCATGTTTTTCAACTTATATCTAGTATGGGATGATATTCCCATGATTTCAATCTATATCTTGTACAGGATGGTAGTCCCATGGTTTTGAATGTATATCTAGTACGGGAGGATAGTCCCATGGTTTTCAATATATATCTAGTCCGGGATGGTAGACCCATGGTTTTTTGAATCTATATTTATCCATATTTTCATGTGTATCAAACTATCTTGTATCTAGTACGTGATGGTAGTCCCATGGTTTTCAAACAATTTCTATCTGTAGATTCGTGTATATCAAACTATCTTATATCTAGTTCGGGATAGTAATCCCATGATTTTAAATATATAGTTTTATGTATTAAAATATACTCTGTGATTTTCAACCGGTCTTGCATTTAGGAAAATATGGGATTTTCCTGGGGTAACATATAACATGTAATCGAATTGGTAATAAATGATAACTAAAATATTTTACATAAGAAAATATGGGATTTTCTTAGATAACAAACCTTTTCAGAAAACTAAAGGAAACTAGTACATTTTTCTGAAAACAAACATCTTATGAACTCATTAGCTTTATGCTGATTTTCAAACCGCTTGTATTCTCAGGTCAGCATTAGACAGGTACCCGATGATCTGTTTTGGCGAAGACGGAGTGCGTAGAAGACACGTCTTACTTTTTTTCATATATACTATGTATCACACTTGTACAATTTACTTTTGAAACAAATGTAAAATTTTATATCTATAATGTAACGGTTGTTTACTTTGCTTACTATGTGCATTGGATTTGATACTCAACGTGGAGTCGACCCCGGATATGTTTCCGCCTTCGGTTTTCGGGGTGTGACAGATTGGTATCAGAGCCCTTGTTTATAGTGAAATGAGTATACCAAACCTTACATGGTATAAGACTATAAACATTAAAGGGCCTAAGTGCTCTGAACTAAAAGTATCCTTCAAAATATAAGTATTTTCAAAAGTATACAAGTATACCGAACCGTCGAGATCCGTGACTACAAGTAGAACAAAACATAAGTAAATGGGTGTTGTACGCTGCGGTTAAACCTGGGCAGTTATGTAGTCGTGTCTAGGATCAATATAGCCTGGCCAACTATATTCATTCGAGACACGTCCAACATGTGCTTGGGAGTGACTGTGGTACACAGCATACCTAAAACTTACCCAATACCCCAAACAACGAGTCATCGTTGCAGCGAATCATGAAATACTATGGGAGTATTTCTCGAGTCAATCCTTTATAGAAATCCTCATTCAAGCGTTGTTCCTTGATTATTCCTCAAGCGATAAATTATCTGCTTTGATAACTCTCTCTTACTTTATCACTTAATATAATGTTATATCTGTCTTGATGAGACATCCCCAGTTCCATATCTCTTAAATCAATTCGGAGGACTTATGGTCCTCTCTTTCCTGATCTTTTTAGATCAAGATGCCTCCGAGAAAGAGACCCAGCTAAAAGACCAACAACCCTCCGCCACCATCTCCTCCTGAAATTGACCCCGTGGTATTTCAGGCAGCTGTTACCGCCGCGGTGGCAGCTGCTATGTCTCAATTGAACACCAGTGGTTCCGGTGGTTCGGGAGGTAATACTCAAACCCAAAACCAAGAAAGCAGTCAGGGACACCGAAAACAGGGTTCCTATAAAGACTTCATGAATGCGAAACCCACATCCTTTGATGGCACTGGAGGTGTCATTTCCCTCACCCAATGGTTCGAGAAAATCGAATCAATCTTTGAAATATGTGCCTGTTCGGAATCTGACAAGGTAAAATTTGCCGCCTGCACCTTCCTTGACAAAGCCCTGACTTGGTGGAACGGCCGAGTCAAATCCTTAACTCTACCTGTAGTAAATGCTATGGGTTGGGAAGTTATGAAGGAGCTTCTGCTCGCGAAGTATTGCCCTCGGGGCGAAATGCAGAAGCTATAACACGAACTCTGGAACCTGAAGATGAAGGGTTCCGACATAGTCGCTTATACTTCAAGATTTGATGACCCGGCATTACTCTGTCCGGGAATGGTTACCTCGGAGAGTAAAAAGATTGAGAGGTTCATCTGGGGGCTGACCCAACCAACAAAAGGAAACGTCTTAGCTGCGAAGCCGGACACATATGACAACGCTAAATGTCTTGCGCAAACCCTGATCGACCATGAAGACAGCCCCGATGAGGAGGCTACCATTTATGAGCCAGTCACAAGTGGAGGTGGAAGTAAAAAGAAATTCTGGAACAAGCGGAAGGCCCAAAGTACGCAAGTGTCCTCTAAGAAACAGAAAACGATAGCAGTCCATGCTGCTACTGCCCCTGTTGCTGTTTCTGCTGTCGGATCCACAACCCAAACTCCTATCAGTGGATACACTGGTACCCTTCCTTAATGCACAAAGCGCAGCTACCATCACCGTACTCCTGGTGCATGTCGCGAAAGAATCTGCGAGAACTGTGGCAAGAAGGGCCACCTTGCTCGAACCTGTAGAAAACCAGCCAAGTCAACCGGCAACGCCGAGAGAGTGTCCCAAGTCAATCGGTCAGGCCTGTTATAATTGTGGTGAAGTTGGATACTTCAATAGGAACTGTCCCAAGGCAGCAACAACCGGCAACGTCGAGAGAGTCCTAGCTATGGGAGAATTTGAGACAACAGCCGATCCCACCGTTGCCGCAGGTATACTCCTCTTTGACAACTCTTACGCCTGCAACTCTTTTCGATTCTAGTACTAAAAGAGAAACCAGTTATCTATCCATTCAAACTTCTTTCTAAGCTCAAACCTTCGTTAGTAATCGAAAATGTGAACCGTCAAGATGGCTAACCAGTGAGATAGAGAACGCTAATTTCGTACCTATAGATTGTATCCTCAATCCGGACGATTATTCTATTCCATTCAATTTAATGGCAAACTTTTCATGAAATGCTTTGACGCTATTTTTGGCATGTAATGACCGAGCCTCATTCATGCTGTTATTCTTGGTTTCGAGAAATCCATCCGTCTTAACCTTCTTTCGACCCGACTCTCATGATCTTCGTGCATCAAAACTTAAAAAGTTTTCCCATGTATTCCTCATCCATGTGATCATCGAGAAATGGGAAGTCTGCAGCTCTTTCCCTAATGTCTTTCCTGAAGGATTCCCGATAATTCTTTCCGAACGTCTAGTCTAGTCTCACACCGGCCTAATCCCTGCAACTATCTCGTAACCAAACCTCAGTAAGGATGATGTGTCCAAGACAGCAACCAGGGCTTGATATGATCACTACGAGGTAGTAGTGGTGCCCTTAGGTCAAACCATTTTCACTGATCATGTAGCTAAGCAAAGCAGTCATACCCGTGAACCTTTAAAAAAACTAAGGCGATAGGGAATTAGTCGGCACCAGAGATACCCATAGAAACCTGTTGATTCTTGGGTCCCATCGACTATTATCGCAGACCTACCCATAAATTTCTTCTAGAACCATCAGACCCTTAACTACTCTAGTACATGAAGATGTGCGTCCTTGTTGGAGCGTGTGCCCTGTTGAAGGCCTTATCCCAGAAAAGCATTATATGCTTTGGGGAAGTGCGAAATACTTCACTCGTGACACACTAGACCCTTCACCATCCTCGTTAGGACCAATTCCGTAACCTTCGAACTCTGGCTACCTTTAGAACTTAGTAACATCCATCTTGTCTTCCACGTCTCGAATCCTTAGAAGCACCTACCCAACGAAACCCTAGTAATTCCTTTGATGAGACTAAAGTCAACGAAAGTCTGAACCTCCATGGGAGAACAAATTTTGATCATGGATTGAGAGAGTGAATGCATGAAACAAAGACGCGTCCCGATAGTGAGTGTTCGCTGCAACGTCAAGAGGAGACCAGATTCCACTTGGGAGCGTGAAGATCCGAAGCAACAAATCCATCCATATCTCATTCAAATTCATGATCTGTATCTTAATCTTTGAATTTCGGGACGAAATTCCCTCTAACAGGGGGATAATGTGACAACCCGAAGTTGTCCATCGCCGAAACCCGTTCTAGCCGTAAAAATCCGCCCTTATCAATTCGTTCCGATTTCGTTTTTGGGCTAAGTTATTTAAAGATATATGTTTATTTTAATCTCATGAGTGTCCAAACCCCTTAGGAACTCATGAAATTGGCCCAAAATGTTTATTTGAGAAATTTTTAGAAACGTCCCCGCCGGGTTACTACAACTTAATCGGGTGTGACCAACAGCCCCGTTTAGTGTCGGTATCGGGTAGAATTCTACCGTGTCCAAATCTTGGAACCTACTTAAATGGGTTTAAGCTTCCATTTGAAGCTTTTGCTCTCTCTCCCTACTATCTCTCTAACCTCTCTCATCAACCAAAGATTCAAGGTCCAAATCATTGATTTAAGGCCCTAAATCTTTGAGGTAACTCCCCCTAACTTGTAGTTCAACCTCTTAGGCCTTCAAATTCGTGTTTAAACTTTGATTTTGGACCTCAAACATGAGTTTACGGCCAAGGAGCATGCTTGGGACGTAAACACATAATAAGAGGGTTTTTATGCCTTTAAACCCCTCCAAACCAAACTTGGGACTTAGATACGACTGTATGGCTTACCATTCTAGACTTAGAACACCCTAAACATGAATTTTGAGGAGTAAACTTGAGTTTACTGCCCAAGAACATGCTTGGGCCGTAAACTCCTCATTCATGGAGAGTAAACTCAAAAACAAGTGTTTAAAAGCCATGTAAACACACCATGAGCATTGGAATAAATCCTAGAACCAACCAAAATACGTTTGGAGACCTTAAGCATGATGAAATCCTCTCATTTAAGATTTTACAGCCATAACTCACCAAGAAATAGTTCCAGGGCCGTAAACTCATAAAAACATGTCAAATGGTGCCCTAAACTTCATTCTAAGGCTTGTAAATTTAGTTTGAATCACATGTGATTGATCTAAAGCCACCAAATCATCAATATAAGAGGGGTATAGGAGCTTACGGCCATAAACTCCATGTTTAGGGCCTTAAACTCCCTATGATGGTGTTATTGGTGACTTAATTCATTCTTAAGCTTTAGATAAATTCATCCCAACATTTCTCAAGTGTTATCTTACCATTTGGCACCATAAAACCTCACATTCATGAGTTCACGGCCGTGAACTCATATGGTTATGGTCTTAGGGCTGTAAACTCCCTAAGGAGTTTACTCTTGAAGTCCAAACTCGTTATCAAATCCATACACGTCTGTAGATGTCACCCGGGTCACTCCAAACACTTGATTTGAAGTGTTTTCGCTCATTGGAGTGTATTATCATATCTAATTAGTGTTTTAAAATCTAAATAGATATATTTGTGTATTATATAATATTACATAGGAACCTCGCGCGTTCAAGCCTCGATTAGACGTTTAGCATCCGAATCGACCCATTCGGCGTCCAGTGAGTTCATACCCCTACTCTTTTTCAATGGTTTTTCAATGCTTTCAGGGGGGAATACAAGCAAAAATAGAAATGTTTTCAAAACCTTAAATTGATGTATTTCAATAAATATCTGGCAAACTTATAAATATCTTTACCCCTTATGTATTATGCTAAGCATAAGGGATGATTTATCAATTACAACAATATGAATTTATGTTAAGGAAACAATCAAACTAATCAAATTATTATGGGAATAATTTGGGGTTCTTTAGTTCTTGTTTAAACACATACTGATATATGTAAAGTTATTAGATAAACTATGTCTAATTTAGTTTATCTCTGTTTCATTTAGAATGTATTGCTAGATAATTTTATTGTATATATCTGTATTCACTGTATCATGTTTCATAACGTTTAGTATGCTTGATATTGTATGAGAACTCCATGAATAATTTAGTACTAGCTTGTGAGTTTCGTCCTTACCCTTTGGGTTATCTGTAAATCCTCCCCGGAAGTGTAACCAGAGTCTCCTGGAGGGAGAGCAATGAATTTGTGAACAGATCTATTCGCGACTGAGAATCCCACACCTTAACTGCTAGCTACAGTTAGGCTGGCACGCCCGGGGTGACAAATTCTGGATATCGTCCGACGTTTGACAAGCGTCAAGCAGGTCTCGTTGTCGTATCAGTATGGTTACCCGACTCACAATACATATTAATATAAGTTTATTCACGGTTTGGTTTTGGTTTTGATTCGATTTCATATCTATTTTCTATGTAGTACGCGATGATAGTCCCATGGTTTTCAGCCTATTGATTTTGTATCTAGTGCGGGATGGTATTCCTATGGTTTTCAGTATATATATATTACATCTCTAGTGTGGGATGGTAGTCACATGGTTAGAGTCTATATCTAGTACGAGATGGTAATCCCATGGTTTTCAATTTATATCTAGTACGGGATGATATTCCCATGATTTCAATCTATATCTTGTATGGGATGGTAGTCCCATGGTTTGGAATCTATATCTAGTACAGGAGGATAGTCCCATGCTTTTCAATATATATCTAGTCCGGGATGGTAGTCCCATGGTTTTCAATCTATATTTATCTATATTTTCATGTATATCAAATTATCTTGTATCTAGTACGGGATGGTAGTCCCATGGTTTTCAAACTATTTCTATCTATAGATTCGTGTATATCAAACTATCTTATATCTAGTTCGGGATAGTAATCCCATGATTTTCAGTATATAGTTTTATGTATTAAACTATACTCTGTGATATTCAACCGGTCTAGCATTTAGGAAAATATGGGATTTTCCTGGGGTAACATATAACATGTAATCGAATTAGTAATAAATGATAACTAAGCTGTTTTACATAAGAAAATATCGGATTTTTTTGGATAACAAACCTTTTCAGAAAACTATAGGAAACTGGTACATTTTTTCGAAAACAAACATCTTATGAAGTTACCAGCTTTATGTTGATTTTCAAACCTCTTGTATTCTCAGGTTCGCATTAGACAGGTACCCGATGATCTCTTTTGGCGAAGATGGAGTGCGTAGAAGACACGTCTTACTTTTGTTCATATATACTATGTATCACACTTGTACAATTTACTTTTGAAACAAATGTAAACTTTTATATATGTAATGTAACGGTTGTTTATTTTGCTTACTATGTGCATTAGATTTGATACTCAACATGGAGTCATCCCCGGAAATGTTTCCGCCTTCGGTTTTCGGGGTGTGACACGAAAAATAAACAAAAAACCGTAAACTCATGCCTTAAGCATGAATTTACTCCCCAAACTAGTCATTTTATATTTACTCCCCAATTACCAAAAGAGTAATATCATAAAAATCCTCTCAAGTATCATCCTAGAATTTATTCAAGATCTTAAATCTAGTAAGTGTTTCTAGCCCTTTCAAGTTAGTATATCACTTAATCTAGTGATTGTACATCCTTTGATCCATCCATTTTTCTATTTTGACTAGTTTTCCAAAAGACCAAGAACACCAAGAACACACACTAGTGTTCTTGGACTTTAAGTTCATTTCAAGCTTCCACGAAGTAAGTACTTCTATCCAAGAGTCATTTAAAGCTTGCTATACATGTTTATACCAAGGAAAAGTCCCAAGAACACCAAGAGCAAGGTGTTCACGGTTTTGGGAGGCTCCGAAAAACGTAAACACCAAATTTAGTGCCTTAGGGTGCTTTAGAGTGTCTATATACTTCATTATGCCGTAAGGACTCGTATAGATCCATCCTTGATGTGTATATCACCTAAAAGACCAAGAAAACAACCATTTATATGCGTTTACGATTTGGGGATCTCCCAAAACCGTAAACACCCCAAAAAGTGGTTAAATGTCCCATAAAAGTCCCATGGTTGTTCCTTATGTCTAAATCTAACCTAGACTATTGCGATGATTGAGCTAAGAACATGAAAACCACCAAATACCAAACTTAGGAGTTTGAGGTAGTAAACTCACGAGTTTAAGGTAGTAAACTCAAGAGTTTAAGGTAGTAAACTCATGGAGTAATGGCCCTTAGACCGTAAACTCCATTTAGGAGTGTTTTGATGCCACACAACACTTCCTAAGGCTAAATCATGAAGTAGGAATGCTTGGAATAGCTTAGAAGACTACAAAACAAAAAATGGTCAAAAGGTTAGGAGTTTACGACCGTAAACTCAAGGGGTGTTGGTCCTTAGGGAGTAAACTCATTTTAAGAGTGTTCCTTGAACCCCAATCATACTAGCCTTTCCCTACAACACTTAGATGCACTCCTTAATACTTATAACACTTATGCAAAGTGTTTGTCATGACCTAGAGTGTCTTGACTTGTTTATTAGTTGTTTAAAGACTAATTGTTTATATACATATATCCTTATATGTTATTAGGATCTTTGTGCGTATCTAAGTCTTCACTTGACACCAACCACTTATCCGACACTTCCTTCCGATCCACTTGCTACAGGTGAGTTCATACCCCTTAATCAATGTTTTAAATGTTTTTAAATGCTTTATGCGGGGGTACAAGTAGAATCATGCTACTTATTATATCAATCACATGTGATTAATAAGCAACATTCAAATTATTTACTATTCATTAGCCGTTTTACCAAACAGTTTCCTTCAAATGATTTTCATAAACACTTTATATGTTTAAAACTCCTTATTAAACTGTACATTTTACTCTGTATGTTTCATTTCAAACTCATTTACAATTATGTTTCAAACAAATGTTTCTTTATACTTAAACTGTTTTATCAAACCCATGCCTTCAAACCGTTTTATAGATTGACATCAAGTTGATCTTTACTTAGATAATAATTATGTTCAAAGGTTTTACAAAACTTATTTTATGCTTTTATATTATCAATTGCAAAACTTAAGAAGGCTATCCACCCTATTTGCTTTTGGCGCTTGAGATGTGGTCTGGTGGGACATCGGGTATCCGTCCGAAGGTTGTTTAAATATTAGTTATATATCATATGTACATATATATTCATAAAGGTTTTCCCAGTTCGTTCAATACCCTTGGGTAGCAAGGGTATACTCCCATGTTCATACGTGACAATTACATTACTAGTAAGCTACCGTATGGGTAGTTTAGGAAGATACTAGAACTATTACTAGAACGCGATATCATACAATGAGTTAGCTCATTCATGAGTCAGTACTTGCTAGATAGAGAGAGAACACACGTCACAACTAGTACATAAAGTACATTACTATAATATTACATAGATATACATTACATTACTATGAGTACATATACAACTATACTAGAAGAAAAACATATACAACAATATACTAGAAAGAGAACATTTACAACTATACTAGAAAGAGAGCATATACAACTATGCTAGAAAGAGAACATATACAACGATACTAGAACGAGTAACAATACATTTCATATACATGATTATGTTAACATAATTATGATCCACTGTATCGGAGCATACCTTCAATGTCATGGCCCGAGTTGTAGCCAGAGTCTCTTGGAGGGAGAGCGTCAGTTTGCGTATAGATCTATACTAGATTGACTATCCTACACCTTGTTGGTAGCTACAGCCGGACCTGCGGGTCTGCGGGTGCCAAACGTCGTACCTTTTTACGACCTACATTGTTATGTTACCTAGTCGATATTATGGTACAACTTATCACATAATACCTTAATATAAATCCGGTTTAAGGTAGTTAGTACAGCAGTAGTTCCTATAATACAACACTACAGTACAACATTAATTTACCCTTTACATATAGTTAGTGATCATTTCACTTAAACATTAATGTACAAACTATATTTTGTTAATGATAGTTACACTTGGTAAAATTACACACTTTTACAAGAAACGAACATACAAAACAGTTACGTCTTGGTAGAAGACTCCCTTTTATAATAGTAAGAATCATAGGGATTTATAGGGTTTTTGAAACGTTTACAGTTGTTTTACAAACATTTTCATACTTACACGAACTTTCTTTCAAAACATTTTCAAGTCATTCATTACATGTCAAACAAAAGCTTACATACAAATTAAGACACATTAATACTTATGATCTCACCAGCTTTAAAGCTGATACTCATCTTTCTTTTTGACTATACTTTAGTGTTTATCATATTTGTTAGAACACTTGTATTAAAATTATATTATTAATGCAATGGACGATGTTGTTGCTCATTTACTACTTTTCATTGTTGTGATACTGTACATGACGTCCTCCGCCCAAGAACGTTTCCGTTGTTCTTGGTTTTTGGGTGTGACAGATTGGTATCAGAGCATTGTTTATAGTAAATTAAGTATATCAACCCATAAAAGATATACTAACTATAAATACATAGGGATTAAAAATACTCTGACCAAGAGTTTATGCTTTAAATAATAAAATCTTTAATTAAGTATACGTGCCTGCATTCATACTAAAATCAGTGTCACTAGGACAATACAAAAGAATTACGATTGTTGGGCAACACAGGTGGACTTAGAGACATGTAGTCAAAACTGGGAAGATATAGCCTGATCAACTATGTTATCCGAGGGTTGACTAGCATGTGCCTAATTGTAGTTGTGTGGTTGCAACAAGTCTAAAATCTTACCAACAATACCACAACGAGACCAGAAGAACATAACTTTAAACTTAAAATACTATAGGAGTATTTGGTGTTACTATAAGTACTTTATACTTAAGAACTAAAACGGGATCTTCATTACTAAGTTGATAGTTGCTTAGTGGATACAGTAAGACTATATGTAATTAGGATATTATATACTTAGAATTTGTGAAAATTTTACATTACTCCAATTTTCTGTGAATTTTGAGTTAAGGTCACTTATTCGAAGGCCTATCCTGTTTCGATTACATATAACTGGTATGCACTTCAAAAATAGCGATGTAACTAATGAAGATTTTATAAATAATTATCTAGATAGTTCGTCTAATAATTATTTTCTTACCCCAATTCTCGGGTAGATAACATGGCTGGACTTTACCCCCACGGCAACCAGTATCTTCTGAACGAAGTCATTGTTGGTTGGTTTGAAGAAGAACCAGAGAATGATCATCCTATCCCTTTGAATGATCACCACGATTAAGACCTTTCGGATGGTGCTAACTCCGAACCTGAGGTTGAGAACCTACCCCAGGCAGCTCCCGTTCCAATTCCTAACCCTCGTCCGACTTTTCATGGCCCGACGCCTGAGTGGGTGGAATGCTTGGAAACAAGGAGCCAAGGACAAGATCAGCCCATGCCATTTAATGGTGACCGAAGCTTTTATGACCTGAGCAATGGGGGCCCAGCAGACAGAATCTTGCCAATCTTGGTCCGCAGAGTGGCCCGAAATGAGATTCAAGGCAGGACAACCCTACATCACATCACCGAAGTTGTCGCCGATGCGAGAATGCATACCCTCCTCACCATTCGTCTAGAAGATGCTCGTGAGAGATCTGAGAGAAACAATGAAACCCTACTGCAAGCACTAGCCGAATCACGAGCCGAAATCCTAGAGCTCCGAGTATGCCAGAGGGTGTACGAATGACACCTACTTGATATGGAACGTCAACTGGCTGAACTGAGAGTTCACCAGAGGGATGACCGTCGCCAGTAGTAGATGATTTACTTTATTTTCCTTGTTAAAAGGAATCATTTCCTGTCTATGCCCGATGTGGCATTTTCTACGAAACTATCTTGTACTGTAAGTACTTTTGGTTAGGTCTTTATGCTGTCAAGAACTATCTTCTCTGGATACGATGTAAGACCTTTTACAAGGTCATTTCCCCGAACGTGTACGTCATGAATATCAAAGATATTGACACTTGGCTAACTTCTGTGTCATTCTTTATTCAAGTACTCTTATCATACTTTCATTGGAGTCTATCTAAAACATGCTTTAGTCAAGTCATTGGACTATGGTGATTTAACTCCGGAGACATTTCCATGTCTCTTTTAGTTATTGGATCATGTTATTCACCAACCAACGATACCTCGGCTTGAACGTCAAACGTCTTGAGACCATTCTCCGAACTTACTTCCACTCATTACTAGGACTGCATCATGAGGATGTAGGTCAAACCTTCGCGAACATACTTCCATTCCGTGCTGGGACTACATCATAGGGATGTAGGTCAAACATTCTAGAACATACTCGTACTCTTTACTTGATCAATCGAAGTACATCTAGGGTCAACCAGAATCGCTCACAAAATCCTTATCTTCCGTTTCATAGAATCATGTCGTCATCCGGAAACAATCAGCCGAGCCACGAAACCCCTATCCTCCATATCGACGCCGCTACATTACAAGCTGCAGTAGCAGCTGCTGTGACAACTTTCCTTACACACATCAACTCAGGCAACACAAACAAGACTGACAAAGGAGTCGAGAGTTCCGATGGTAGTACCAAACTGGGAAACCAACAAATGGCAACAGTCATGGACTTGCGAAGCCGTAAGACCGAAAGGAAGAGACGATATTGTCAAGCCCTAAAAGAACGCAAGAGATCCTAAAGACTTTCCATACCACAACAACAAGTGGCAACTCCTGCAGAACACTTTAGGAAGAAATTTCCAAGGTGGAGTAATGAGGAAGGCACTCGTGTCCACATAACACTGGCCAAACACCGCACTCCCGCCACCAATGCTAGTACTAGCCAGTCATGCCACTAATGCGGTGAGATAGGGCACTTCAAGAAGGATTGCCCTATAACAAAGAACTCTAGCGCAGACGGGAAGAGTCTCAGGATCACAGATGCAGGAGAACCTGTTCCGGAACTGCGTTAATGTAATTTAGGCGTTTTGTTGTAACAGATTTATAAACTATCCAGAACTAGTGCAACTAGAGTCTTACCTTTTGCGAGATCTTGTCGGTATAGGGATGCTCGTGCTGCGTATACTTGTCTTTTGTAGTATACCTTATTCGTAGGAATAGTCTTGTAGTAACTCTAAAGCACTGTAACTCTGTTGATGGTTGCATGGTTGTATTTTGTCTGTAAACGTCTTATGTTCAAATCTAATGTCTTTAAGTTTTATTATGATTCCGACACTTTCATACGACTCGATTCAATTTGATCCTCACGAAAACAGCTTCATACGTACATCTCTTTCTTCGAAATCGCCTTTCCAGCGAAGCCGTCATATCAGAACACCAAAGTACTCAGGCATGGAGTATCTCATAGTCCTTTTCCTTTCCGGAGAAATCCCCAAAGTACCACTCGTACAGTACATCAAGTTCAAATCCAAAGATCCATACGGTTGATCTGTCGCTGAAGAATGTATACATAAGGGTGATATATAATCAAGGTTCTACAGGTTTAGAATTGATGATTCCACTTTAACTTCTTTTTCCTCGATGGGATATGAGATTAAAGAAGAATTAGTTATTCGACTACCTTTTCAATCTTAATTATATATGACTCGTATACACGACATTGTGATCGTTGAACCAAGTATGAATTCTAACATGAACTTTAGGACGTAGAACTGCCCAAGTCTATGAGTAATCGCATCGGCATGTGAACAAACTTAGAACCCAATATGACTCCTGTAAAAAGATCGCCCTATAGTCTAAACACCTATGGAGATACAAGAACAGCCCGGACAACATAGGGAACTACGCAGAAATAGAATTCGAAGACTAGGATTCTCACCCTAGAGAACTCCGGTCTTATTCTTCCAGAGGTCGACGGATTGCATCGTATGTACCTCAGATATCGAGGACTCTGTCCAGATTTTCCATTAGAAATCGTTGTCTCTACCTCGCATAGATGTATTGGTTGAGCAAACGCAAGGAAAGAATTACTTTCAGAAATGGGCCTAAGATCCGAATATCACCAGTTTGAGTGTTAGTGAAGGAGGTCCGGAAGACTACCTTCTGAACTCGATGCGGACACTTCGAGTCCGTAGTGATACCCCTCGGATAGGACCAATACGCCCGAAGCATTCATGAGTTTAATGAATAGAGTCCGTCTTTCTTACTGGGAACAGTTCATCATTCTCCAGATAATGACTTACTTATCTACCCTCGTAGGAAGAAGGAACCCGCGGAAACATCACCCTCGGAGATACTTTTCGCAAAGTTCTCTGGACACGAGTTTTGGAATTGAAGAGTCAAAATTTCCTAATACACACTATTAGTGATGTGGAAAGTCTTGAGTACTCTGTCAATTTGTCAAAACCATTGAGGATTTGTCGACACCAGAGACGCCGAAAGGAATTCGCCAACTTCTAGGTCTTACAGACCTACTATCATAGACCATCCAGAGCTCCTCGCAAATTACAGAAACCCTTACGACTTTGACCCAGCAGGGGGTGGTCCTTGATTGGGAAGTTAAGCAAGAGAAAGAACCTTTGGAATTCCATGTGAGAGACCAAATTCTTTAGGAGGTCTCACTCTGGGAATGGCTTAATATGCTTCATAAAGCATGGAAAGCTAAATCTAAGATAGTCAGGACCTCCAAGATTCTTACCGGAATCTATCCTGTATCTCGCTGACTAGATCTACTTCACGAACTCAGTAACATACATTTTAATCTTCGCGTCTCGATCTTGAAACTGTACCTTTACGTTAGGACTCTCGTAAGCCCACTCGACGAGATCGAGATTAACGAGATCCTCGCGCTCGTATTAGAATCGTAGTGACCCTCGACCGAGAGGTCAAGCGGACGAAACAACATCGTCGCCAGTTAGTGAAGGTTCGTTGGGATACCAACCGAGGACCCGAATTCACTAATGAGCACGAGAACCAATTGATTAGGAAGTTTCCACCTCATGACTCGATCATTCATGCCTACTTCCTTACCTAAATTCTAATTTCGGGACGAAATTCCATTTAACAGGGGGATGATGTGACAACTCGAAATTTTCCTTCGGTCAAACCCTAAAAGTTAATCACTTCAATTTATAGGTCAATTACATTATTACTTATTTTTAGCAAATTTAAAGTTTGTTTGATTATTTTAATATTATTCTTTAAACGAACAGGTGAAAGAAAGTGTCGTCTCGAGTTTTGAAATTTAAAAACCGCAAACACCTCGTGTCTTAGAAGCTCACGGCCAAACTTTTATGTTTGGATCGAAAAATCAACCAAAAACTGTAAACTCATGCGTTAAGCATGAGTTTACTCCCCAAACTAGTCATTTTATGTTTACTCCCCAATTACCAAAAGAGTAAACTCCAAAAATCCTCTCAAGTATCATCCTAGAATTTATTCAAGATCTTCAATCTAGTAAGTGTTTCTAGCCCTTTCAAGTTAGTATATCACTTAATCTAGTGATTGTACATCCTTTGATCCATCCATTTTTGTGTTTTGACTAGTTTTCCAAAACACCAAGAACACCAAGAATACACACTAGTGTTCTTGGACTTTAAGTTCATTTCAAGCTTCCACAAAGTAAGTACTTCTATCCTAGAGTCATTTATAGCTTGCTATACATGTTTATACCAAGGAAAAGTCCAAAGAACACCAAGAACAAGGTGTTCACGGTTTTGGGAGGCTCCCAAAACCGTAAACACCAAATTTAGTGCCTTAGGGTGCTTTAGAGTGTCTAGATACTTCATTATGCCTTAAGGACTCGTATAGATCCATCCTTGATGTGTATATCACCTAAAAAGCCAAGAAAACAACCATTTATATGTGTTTACGGTTTGGGGATCTCCCAAAACCGTAAACACCCCTAAAAGTGGTTAAATGTCCCATAAAAGTCCCATGGTTGTTCCTTATGTCTAAATCTAACCTAGACTATTGCCATGATTGAGCTAAGAACTTGAAAACCCCCAAATACCAAACTTAGGAGTTTAAGGTAGTAAACTCATCAGTTTAAGTTAGTAAAATCATGGAGAAAAGGTCCTTAGACCGTAAACTCCATTTAGGAGTGTTTTGATGCCACACAACACTTCCTAAGGCTAAATCATGAAGTAGGAATGCTTGGAATAGCTTAGAAGACCTCAAAACAAAAAATGGTCAAAAGGTTAGGAGTTTACGACCATAAACTCAAGGGGTGTTGGTCCTTAGGGAGTAAACTCATTTTAAGAGTGTTCCTTGAACCCCAATCATACTAGCCTTTCCCTACAACACTTAGATGCACTCCTTAATACTTATAACACTTATGCAAAGTGTTTGTCATGACCTATAGTGTCTTGACTTGTTTATTAGTTGTTTAAAGACTAATTGTTTATATACATATATCCTTATATGTTATTAGGATCTTTGTGCGTATCTAAGTCTTCACTTGACACCAACCACTTATCCGACACTTCCTTCCGATCCACTTGCTACAGGTGAGTTCATACCCCTTAATCAATGTTTTAAATGTTTTTAAATGCTTTATGGGGAGGATACAAGTAGAATCATGCTAGTTATTATATCAATCACATGTGATTAATAAGCAGCATTCAAATTATTTACTATTCATTAGCCGTTTTACCAAACAGTTTCCTTTAAATGATTTTCATAAACACTTTATATGTTTAAAACTCCTTATTAAACTGTACCTTTTACTCTGTATGTTTCATTTCAAACTTATTTACAATTGTTTTTCAAACAAATGTTTCTTTATACTTAAACTGTTTTATCAAACCCATGCCTTCAAACCGTTTTATAGATTGACATCAAGTCGATCTTTTCTTAGATAATAATTATGTTCAAAGGTTTTACAAAACTTATTTTATGCTTTTATATTATCAATTACATGCCTATATATGTATAGTTATATAAGAAATGTTTAAAAGACTTAGGAAGGCTATCCACCCTATTTCCTTTTCGCACTTGAGATGTGGTCTGGTGGGACATCGGGTATTCGTCTGAAGGTTGTTTAAATATTAGTTATATATTAGATGTACATATATAGTCATAAAGGTTTTCCCAGTTCATTCAATACCCTTAGGTAGCAAGGGTATACTCCCATGTTCATACGTGCCAGTTACATTACTACTAAGCTACCATATGGGTAGTTTAGGAAGATACTAGAACTATTACTAGAACTATTACTAGAACACGATATCATACAATGAGTCTGTTCATTCATGAGCAATACTTGCTAGATAGAGAGAGAACACACGTCACAACTAGTACATACAGTACGTTACTATAATATTACATAGATATACATTACATTACTATGAGTACATATACAACTAGACTAGAAGAAGAACATATACAACTATACTAGAAAGAGAACATTTATAAAAATAGTAGAAAGAGACCATATGCAACTATACTAGAAAGAAAACATATACAACGATACTAGAACGAGTAACAATACATTTCATATACATGAATATGTTAACATAATTGTGATCCACTGTATCGGAGCATGCCTTCAATGTCATGGCCCGAATTGTAGCCAGAGTCTCTTGGAGGGAGAGCATGAGTTTGCGTATATATCTATACTGGATTGACTATCCTACACCTTGCTGCTAGCTACATCCGGACCTGCAGGTCTGCGGGTGCCAAACGTCATACCTTTTTACGACCTACATTGTCGTGTTACCTATCGATAGTATGGTACAATTTAACACATAATACATTAATATAAATCCGGTTTAAGGTAGTTAGTACAACAGTAGTTCCTAGAATACCACACTACAGTACTACATTAATTACCCTTTACATATAGTTAGTGATCATTTCACTTAAACATTAATGTACAAACTATATTTTGTTAATGATAGTTACACTTGGGAAAATTACATACTTTTACAAGAAACGAACATACAAAACAGTTAGGTCTTGGTAGAAGACTCCCTTTTATAATAGTAGGAATCATAGGGATTTCTAGGGTTTTTCAAACCATTACAGTTGTTTTACAAACATTTTCATACTCACACGAACTTTCTTTCAAAACATTTTCAAGTCTTTCATTACATGTCAAACAAATACTTAAATACAAATTAAGACACATTAATACTTATGATCTCACCAGCTTTAAAGTTGATACTCTCTTTCAAAATAACTTGTATCCTCAGGTCAACAGTAGACAGGTACCGATGCAAGGTTTAGAGAAGATGGAGCTCGTTCAAGACTCATCTTTCATTTTGATTATACTTTAGTGTTTATTATATTTGTCAGAACACTTGTATTAAAATTATATTATTAATGCAATGGACAATGTTGTTGCTTGTTTACTACTTTTCATTGTTGTGATACTGTACATGACGTCCTCCGCCCCCAGAACGTTTCCGCCGTTCTTGGTTTTGGGGTGTGACAGTTGTCGAGGCCAACAAAATAAATAACCCTAAAATTGTTACATTAAAATAGCGTATAGTGGTAAAGGGGCTGAATCCATGGAGATTGGTTCAATTCGTTATTTCTATGGAAATCTTGCTGTAAAAACACTTGTAAAAATAAAATAAAATAAAAATGAGGGATTTTGATCTTTTGAGATGCTTAAAACAAAACTAGAATTACACTAAGATTTAAAAATACAATTTAACAAAAGCAAAGTTTGATGTAAAATCAATAAGATAAAGATGGTTGACTTTGGACTTTCATTACTTAAACATTTTGTTAAATAATCATGAGAATACCAAGGTGCAATACTCGTGTTTATAATCTAACTTCGCTATAGCAATTTATAAACATAACTTGCCTCAACTCTTTTTTTGTATTAAAACGACTGGAGAAGCTCATAACACGTTTCATAAATGAAAGTCACAAAACTAATGAAGCATGTAATTTTGTGAAAATCAATTAGCATTAGGTTTTAAGAGTCACCAAATCCAAAGAGTAATCTATTGCTTTCATTACCACTATGGAAAAAATATTTTCTTAGTCTAAATGAAATGAAAACAAACAATTAAACTAATTATTGCTTGTTAAATTGAAGACCCATTACTTAGCCAAAAATTTAACAAATAACAATAACATTCATATATCAATATTTATAACTAGAGATATATAAACATGAAGGAATTTTTCATAGAAATTATAATCATAGATATTCAACACAAGTTCATGGAGTTCTTCAAAATAACCAAATCATTCAAGAAATTGCATCCATGTCAACCAATAGAAGTTTAGCCTAGCCTGGCTAAACTCAAGAAACTAAAATAAAAATATATTATACCAAACATGTAACAAGATTTAAGAGTGAAAAGATGATGTTCTTCACAATGTTCTTGTTGTTCTTCAAGCTCCAAACTCCAGAGAAAAGTGAAAAAAAAAATCGGATCTAAAGTTCCCCTAAAAGTGAACCACCAACCATCCCAATATAGAGGCAAAAGAGCAAAACCGTGTGTAAGTGTTAAATGGGCCAATTTAGTCCATCTTTAAATGGTCCTCTTTCTCCAATGCATCAAATTTTGATCCAGCCCAATTACAAGGTTCTTGATAGCCCAAATATTCCGTGTAAACTCTTTCAAGATGGACCATTGCTTCCTTGATCTTCCATAGCTCAAATTCTCTTCACCTCATCATCTTCTTTATCCAAAAATTAAGACCAACTTGCTCTCTTGATCATGTTGACAACAAGCTTAATTGCATCACTTCAAGTCCACAAGCAAAACGCAAGCCTCCAAAGGTCCTGCTAAAATGAGATGGAATGAACTAAAAATAAACTAGGAAAATAAGTAATAAAATAAAGCTATCACGACCATGCACTACACAGGATAGTAGTGGGTGAAAACGACACCTATTCAACGGTCATTTTTATAGGTTGTTTCCTTATACCATCTTTATAGTATGGCTTTGTGAAAGAGGCTTACTAGCGATCGACTGACTTTTTCTTATACAAATACTAATTAACGTTTTATATATATATATATATATATATATATATATATATATATATATATATATATATATAAGGTGTATTTTAGAACATTTCAAAATATATGGTTTAAAATTAATTATTAAACTTTTAATTAATTAAATTTAAACCAATTATGATTTAATCTTTATACTAAAATTAAACTTTTAATTAAATTAATTTAAATCATTTAAGGATTAAATAATTATTTTCAATTTTAACTATTAATTAAATAATTCAACTTTAATCCTATATCCTTCAAATTTTTGAAAAATTGGGATAGTGTTACCAAATATAATTATTCAAATTTTAAGGTATTTAAAATAATAATTAAAGAAACTAGAAACCCTAGGAAACCCTAAGGCAATTTCAAAAATAATGGGTAGAGGGTTTCTTTTGAATAAAAGGGGATAATGTTACCAAATAAAATTATTCAAATTTTAAGGTATTTAAATTAATAATTAAAGAAACTAGAAACCCTAGGAAACCCTAAGGAAATTTCAAAAATAAGGGGTGGAGGCTAGGGTTTCAAGAAACCCTAGCCAAGTCGAAATTTTCAAAGGGATAGAGTTTATTTTTGATAAACCCTAATTTTTGACCCATCCATATTATGCATAATTAATTGAAAACAATGGATTTGATACCATTGATGGGTTTTGTTTGTTATCAAAAAACATGTAAAATAGAAAATCTTAATACTTAAGTTGACATGCAACCTATAAATGATCTATGTTTTCTTTAATTGATAGCAATAAACTATGAACATCAAGAACCCTTAAGGAAACCTATTATAACCGAAATATACATAGGACCAAGGTTACATACCTTTGATTTGTTGTAGTAAGCAAATCACTTCGATCCCTTGTGTTTGTTGGTATTGAAAAGTTGGCACCAAAAATATGATGCCTCTAATGGCTCACACTCAAAACAAAAAACCCTAGAATGAGAAGGAGAGAGGAGATACGAGGGAAATTTCGTTCCTATGCTTTTACGTAATGTGGTGTTAGTCCCCAATCTTCTTGTGTATCAATCAGATCCATTTGATGGTGCAGAATCCCAATCAAATGGATGATTCCAGATCAAAAATAGAAGAGAAAGAGAAGAAGAATAACTTGAATCTATGATGTATTGAAGATATGAATGAAGATCCTTACAATAGATTCACACACTCTCTTATTCTCTATTGTTTCTCTCTATAAAACACCTTAGAATACACACAGTTAAGCTCCTTGTCTTTTTACCCACATGCACTCCTTACCCAATATATATGAGACATAGGCCGTGAACCTGTTCACGGCTGTAAACACAGCCGTAAACTCATAAAACATTACAGAAAAACACAATTGCCTAGAAAAGCAAAGTATAAACCATTGTTTTGACCCAACAATCTCCCCCTTGGTTTATAGATTTGTTTTCTAATTGACCCAACAAAATACCCCTAAAAAGTAGCTGGCTTTTCTTGTTAATATTCATTGGGAGCTTGGCTTCAGCATTAATCTTCAAATTTTTTCATAGCATCAAAATGAACATATGAATCTTCAATAAATGAGTTCATCTTGAGCAGTTGGGATTTTTGCAGAATTTTGACATTGAACGCACATTGGGTGAGGAGGCATCTTGTAGAGATTCTTGAAGGATGGCGCTTTCAGCTTGAGAATCTTCAGAGAGAACAGAGAGAACAAATCTTCTGTGTCACTTCAACAGGTTCATAGATAGTGGCAGAATTATTGAGGAGGCTTCAATGCAATCTGTCACATAATCTTCAAGTACAACTTGACCTTGCTTCTGGGGTTGAAAGATTGAATGTTGGAAGAATAGTATTCATTTCTTGCTCCTTCGAATGAGAATTCTTCGACACTCACGGATGAAGTCTTGGCTCAGAAAATCTCGATACAGTCTCCATGAGTCTCATCTACATCTGAATTCACTTTTCAAGACAAAACAAAACTAAAAGAAAACTTCGCACACAATATTTTTTTTGGATTTTTATATTTTATGAAAAAATAAAACAAAAAAAATATATTTTTGGATTTTCTGATTTTTCTGAACAAGAAATAATACTATTTTTGGATTTTTAATTTTCTGATTTTGGTTTGATTTTTGATTTTTGTTTTAATTTTCCCCTTAAATTTGTGCGTAGAGGAAAACTATGAACAAATTTAACAAAAACAAAAATATTTGGGATCAAAGTTGTGAGACAGTCTTAACTTTGTTTATCAGTACTTTCACATTCATGAATAGATCCGGTCAATTGTTGGTATTGTGCTCCACTTAAACACAAAGCATATCGACAAACTTTTCCAAATAAACCATTTAGCTGACGACAACCACGGGTATTGTTGTCCACTTAAATTAAGCAACGATATCTACAAACAATCTCTAAATGGTTCAATTTTAGTTGCACTACAACGTGTTCCCCACTTCCCGATATACCCTGGTTATCAAGAACTTCCTAAGGACTCCTTACTTTAGGTGAGTAAACAATTATTAAGATGGAAGTCAGATTTAGAGATAGATGCATATGTTGTGTCCCAGGTCGGATATCTTTCAATCACGCAGAGGGGACAACATATGACTAACAGAGATAGAAGGATTGATAGGTAGAATGTTGCATATGTTGTGTTCTAGGTCAGATATATTTCAATCACACAGAGGAGACATCATATGGCTAACAGATAGAAATAGTTTCATAGATAGGGAGGTGCGTAGAAATAGAGTTGCATATGCTGCATTCCAGGTCGGATCTCTTCCAATCACGCAGAGGAAGCAACATATGACTGACAGATAGAAAGCAAGAAAATAATTTACTGTAGACCTACATTATCAGAACCCCCAGTCGCCCTATCAGAACCAGAATAAAGGACATAAGTCCGTACATCAAGGAAAACATGAACTACTGTTCTAGATGCGTATTAATTTAGTGTACCCCGTAGGTTCCTATGTTTATCTTACTGCTCAATCTACATGAGCGTCGTATGGTCAGTCCGAACAATTCTATCTAAATCTACACTGTCAAATCCTTCGTACCTACCAGCACATTGAACACAGAGTCTAGACAATTCAGATTCAGTCCCTTACCCATGTTTTAGACTGCCCGTTATCACTTCATATTTATATTACTTCCCAAATAATGCCTACTAACAAAAAACTATAATAATATGAAAAATTGTCTTTGAAAAGAATCAGTTTATGATAAACTCAGGAGTATAGAGAGCAAAGCGCAAACCGTAATTCACCGATTAAATTTTCATCCAAAAGATCTTAGAACAGCACGCATAGTCTCAAAACAGATCCGAAAATTCTTCATGTCATTAAGCACTAACGCCGTTTGTGATCTCTTCATTTCCTCCTTTCTTGCAATAGGACACATACTCTCAAACAAAGGTCTGAATGTTGTACAGTTAAGATATGTCCCTATCATGTTCCTAGAACAACCACTACCAGCAAACTGGAGTCTGATGATATGCCTCAATGGCTGCCTCGACAAAGAGTGGGATCAGTTAGTCTTTGGAACCCAATCCATTTTGAAACTGGGTTACCTTTTTCATCTACGCAAGATACATTCTCGCACGACATGTCCTGTTTATCACAAACAAAAGATGTAGAAATAATAGAGTCATTAGTTGATTTGGGAGATTGAGCTTTCGGAACCCATTTGTAGTTGGGCTTAACCCATTTCTTGTTGGATCAGATGGGTGCCTCGACACTTGATTTTGAACTCGAAGTTGATCTCCTAGGTGACTTTGACCTAGTCGGTCTTGGTTTTGCTGGAGCATCTCTTGGATTGGACTTCTTGGCTGACATTCCCTTCTAGTTCTTGGGAGTTGTATTATTGGCCTTCTGCGTGTTCCAGTCACCATGGTATGAACGTGACCTTCAGGGGTTTCTTTTGCAGTATCTCCCTCTTAGCGCATTATGTCAGCCTTGTGCATAGTAGGGAACGTATGCGCGATTAGGACAATTTCTGGCAATGTGTCCAGGTGTTCCATGGTCAAAACATGTCTTTTTCTTCATTGTGAAGTTGTTTCTTCCTCTCCCTAGTGGCGTATCCTTGCCTTCTCTCTTATTGTTCCCACAAGCACAATTACAACAGGCACTCTGTTTTCACTAGAATTGGTGGCCAGTATTTCTCAATAGCAGGTTGGTCAGAAGCAGTTGAGTTTGAAGCAACAGATTCAAAGTTCAAGGAGATGTTGGTTTGTTTAATGATGTTCTCCTTGTTCTCATCATCTGCTACTTTACCTGCAAATGAAGTAAATGTGCTAGAAACATGAACATTAGTATTTTCAAACAAATCATCAAATATGTCAAAAAAATTCAACTCAACATGATCTGGAGCAGAAGATCACAAGAGGTATCATTGATTTTAACATCGAAAACAAAAGAATTATCATTTGAAACAGAAACAGCAGGTTCATAAACATTTTTATTTTCAGAAACATATCCTTCAACTTCTTGCTTTGATTCATTTAAGGATTGATCTTCATGGGAAGTAGAAACATTAGAATTTTCAACATTAATAATGCCTCCTAAAACAAAACCAGCTGGTTTGCCATAAACCATGAATGGTTCGTTGGCAATCTCCTCTTTAGTCAAATGGTGATACTGATATGTGTGATTGAAAGGAAAAGGTACTTTATCGTATCCTAAACCCTTTTGATGGTTATCTTAAAATTGCAGACAACGATCTACCATGTTCGCAACTACGTCGCTTAACACATCAAATTTTATGAAATCAAAATCTACAGTTTCAAATTTATTTTTTAATGTGTCAAGCTCAGTATTTAACAAAGCAAGTTGTCTCTTAACATAGTCATATTTTTCACATTTATTACTATAATCTTCCTGAAGCCTCCTAAATTCTTTGGTTTTTGCTTCTAATTCAGCCTTCAGGGGTTTCTTTCCATTCCTGAGTTAATATCCTTCATATCTCAGGTCCTCAACTTTTCTTTTTAATAAATCAATTTGTTCCTGAGGAAATTTAATTGTAGTTTCACAAGCTGGAGTACATGAAACTTCATTTACTGGAATGGATTCGGAAGTAATTTTTTTAAATTCTTTGAGTAAAAACTCAAAAGTCAACCTTAAAAGTCAAATTTAAAGAGTCAAACTTAAAAGTCAAACCGAAAAGCTAAATTTGAAAATTTGAAGGTTAAACGAGAAAGTCAAAGTTTAAAGTCAATGGTCAAACTTGAAACTCGACGTCAAACTTTTAAGTAAAAAAAATCAAAATTAAAAGTTAAAATTTTGGAAGAAAATAGAATTTAAAATTAAAAGAAATTTGAATTTTGGGCTAAAAGTGCAAAAACTGTGAAACTGGGTGCGAATGGGAGTGTTTTTGAATTAAATCCGGAGAGAATGGAACAAGTGTCTTGGTAGTTCAACTGGTTTGATATGTGTGCTGATAACTCAAGGGACCCGAGTTCGATCTCCGACACCCCCAATTCGTTTCCCTTTTTATTGGACACTAATGTAGATAAGAGCTTGATGTTGTTGACCCGAGTTCCCTAGTGGTTCATTGAGCTGCAATCCACCAAGCCGTCTACCGAGCCGTAACCTCCACCGTAAACTCTGGCCACAAACTCACCGGTCGTAAACCCTTCAAAGGCCGTAAACACTGCTTCAGATCGCAAAAAAAAACAACGTTTTTCACCATTTTTGCTCCAAAACTCGATCCAGAACTCGTTTTTATGAAAAACGCAAAGAACAACCCCCCCCCCCCTTAATTTTCAGAGATCTATCCAAAAATGAAAAAAAATTCAAATATAAGATCAAATAAGCTCCAGATCTGACAAAATTCATTGATACAATCCAAGCTCTGATACTAGTTATAAGGTCCCAATCATTATTGTAAGGTCCTAGAAACAGGATCTTAACCAGTGATCAAACTATCTAACAATCAAATAAGATGAGAATTGAGTACAGGAAGAATGAATCAAAGCTTGCACACGTTTGTATTAAGAAAACGTATAGTGCAACTCTAATAATGACCGTAAACTTTATGGATCATCAACAACCAACAACAGACACATACTGATCCTATATATAGAAAAGAAAACATGATCGTAAACTGACTTGGCCCAAAACAGGTTTACCGTAAACACACTCTTGGCCGTAAACACACCAAAAGCACTTTACAAGACTCAAAGCAAAAAATGACCTATACATCTAGCCCAAAGCATAACATGGACCCATCAATCCCCCCCTTGGTTTGGGGCTAGCTGTAACTCAGTCCTTTTCAATTATAAGCACATCAAACCCTCCCATTTCCCCTTGCCACGTCTCCTTCGCAATAATATCAGCAACCATTGTTGTGTACTCTTTCGCAGCAGGCTCGAAAATATCTTCAGCTACCTTGATCTGATGTAGGGCCAACTAACGAATATCCCACTTGCCAAAGTGGAGTAGGTTTCTTTTTTCATATAGGCGAAAGCAATGATACTGGTATTTTATGATAGCAGTCGCAGTTGTTTCATGATAGACCCAGTAATGCATTTTCACGAGAGATCCATCAATGAAGTTCTGCAGCACCGGAATTTGCCTGACTTGATTGGTTGGTGACCACATAACAGTTTGAAAAGGCTTATTTGTCTTGGGATCTAGTACCTTAGGGAAGCTCTTAATAAATGACTCAGCAGTCTTCATACCAGAGAATCCCTTCTTTACTTGATCCTCCAAGAATCCCTTGAAATGATTTGCCTTTGGATCTCCAGAAGGATTTGCAAATGGAGCACTTTCTAGTTCTGAAAGATCAACCCTAGTCCAGGAACTGAAATCATGGAAGTCTTTGTAGTACTCCACATTTTTGCTTTTACGTCTCACTAACCACATGTTTAGCCCATCAAGAAAGCCCCATGAGACAATTCATGTCCTATCACCATACTTGTGTCCAAATTTCTTCCTTTCAAGGTCAGTGACGGTGATTTTGGGTTGATTTCTAGGAGCATTCTGATCAGAGGATTTCTTGAAAAGAAGTAGTTTTTTATTGTTAGAAGCTGCTAGCTTATGCACGCTTGAGTGCAACAACGTTTGGTGCTTGAGAAGGTTCCTTGTCGAAGCGATTTACAATCGTAGTTCTTCTTTGAGTGGGCGGGTCAACAGGGGGTTCTCAAACTTTTTGATCAGCAGATTGGCCAACGTTGACATTGTGAATTGAAGACTTGAATTTATCGCCAAATTCTTCAGCCAGCTTCTTCTTAAGATCAAAGTAACATGCAGTCAAGAATCCCAGATGGGTTTGCAAATCCGAAATTTCCGGAAGTTTTAGGGTTTTATCCGCGTTAAGATCTGCAACCTGAATTTCAAGTTGAACCTTTTCAGCTTCAAGATCAGCCACCCGGATATCAAGCACGATATTCTTCTGATTAAGCACACTGATTTCTTTTTGAAGATCAGTTATGGTGGGATAATCCTCTTTTGAGTGGCCTTCCTCAATAAAAATTCCCCTAGATCGGGAGGAAGGCACTAAGCTTTGTTCGTGGGCCAAATGTAGAGCAAGCCTCTCGGAGGCAACATCATGATAGGGCCTAAGAGGAGATGATCCTTAAGGGACTGAGGAACCACCAGCTTCATAAAATGTGATCGGTCCTTCGTTGGATGGAACAGGTGAAGATGCAACAAACGTAGTAATTGGTAGAGTTGACAAGCCTTGAGATAGATCAGGCACAAATACACCAGGTTGAGGATCAAGTCTTCTTCTCTTCAATGAAGGCGAGGAGGTATGAGTTGTCAGAGGTTCCCTCACTGATGGCTCAATAGTAGGAGGAACATTTTCAGAGGGAGGAATCTCTGAAGATGTCTCCATTGGAGTTGAAGTTTCAGCTGTTTGATTTGGAGAAGGAGGCGTAGTCTCAAGACCGTCTTCTGACTCCCTTATCTCCATTGCTTGATGAGCAACATCATGGATAGTGTCAAAGAAAGTGTCAAGATCCTTATTTCACAAGAGATTTTCATTTCCTCCAAGGTTCAAGGAATTATCATCCTCGTCAAATCCCGTAAGATCCAAATCTTAAAAGGAATCAATTTCTTCGTTGAAATCACTCTCAACATGTACAGAGTGAAGGTCATGCTCTTCAGCTACAATGGTAGCAGGTGTAGCTTCATCATCTTCATGATCAGAAACCGTAATGACATCGTCTTCTGAAGACACCTGTTCTGATGATACACACTCCGAAGACACTCTGTAAGAAGACCCGTGAGATTCAGATGTCTCATTCAACTCAGCAAACTTGCCGAACATCACCCGGGGAAACTTTCCTTGAAAAACAACTTTTCATTTTCGATTTTGTTTGATCAACCCAAAAGTGTGTGGACCAAGAGACTTGATATCCAAGGTTTCTCCATCTTTGACTATTTCGGGAAATTGCATATCAATGAACACCTGAATAAACCTGGGATACATCAAGAACATGTCTCTAGTCTTCGCATTGATGTTCGCAAAATATCCATCCATGGTAAACCTTGAGAAGTTGAAATTGATTCCTACAGCAAGAGCGGTAATGGCTCCTGTGTTTCTTAATGAGATCTCATCAGCACCAGTCCGTCTGACGGATATGCAATTCACAAAGATGTGAGCCAAGAATCTCGAGTACAATGGCTGTAATTTCTTTATTGTGAGAGGAAATTCGTCTTCATAGCCGATCTTGTCAAGAATTTCTTGAGCTTCATCAATTGCAATTTCAGTAAAGAAGGTAGATTGATCGTCAATTTGTAAGGCATCTCTGATTGATTGCTCTGTTATGATAACTTTGGACCCTTTTACATCAGCTTCAACAGATATAGATTTATCATTTCCTCTCTTCAACTTAGCAGATTTTGCAGAACTCCTTGATGATTCCTTGATAGACTACCGGATTCACGGTAAGAGCAGTGGACAAGCAAATGAGAAAACAATATATGTAAATATTTAAAATTGATGTTTTACTCATGTTTGCAATTTATATTGGCTTTTAAGTGAAACACAAAAAATAATTTTATTTAACCAAAAGGGACTTCATGGCTGTAAACAGCCTGGTCGTAAACTGTTTGGTCGTAAACACCGACAATTTGTTTTTCTTTGATTATAGCTTCAAAACACGTCGATTTGATGTGATAATCACATATCCATGATCGGAATTGGCATACTTACAGTTTCAATGGATCAATTTCTCAAAACTTCACAACTTTTTTTAGGGAGAGAGAATCCAGAGACTTTACGGCCGATAACTCATAAAATGAGAGGGTGAAGTTGATTTTGGCCGTAAACTCCCTTATATACCAGGTTGAAAAGTTGGGCTGCAATCCACACTGTATAAAATGAAGTCCAATACCCCAAAAAAAAAATTTAAAAGAAAACATTTTGAGGATAAAAAAATAAAATAAAAATAAAAATAAAGTAAATTAAATAAAACTAAAAAATAATTTTTTATCAGTAATTAAAAATAAAAAGTTGAGAATTAAAAATAAGTCTTGTTTCATCCATTCTGATACTGAAAATAATTTTGTAACACTGGGATCAAAGTTATTTTGATAAAACTTGTTAGTCCCCAATGTTCTTGTGTATCAATCGGATCTGTTTGATGGTGCGGAGTCCCAATCAAACGGATGATGCCAGATCAAAAATAGAAGAGAAAGAGAAGAAGAATAACTTGAATCTATGCTGTATTGAAGATATGAATGAAGATCCTTACAATAGATTCACACACACTCTCTTCTTATCTCTTGTTTCTCTATCTAAAACACCTTAGAATACACACACTTAAGCTCCTTGTCTTTTTACCTACATGCACTCCTCATCCTATATATATGAGACATAGGCCGTGAATAGGTTCACGGTCGTAAACCTGTTCACACCCGTAAACTCATAAAACATTACAGAAAAATACAATTGCCTAGAAAAGCAAAGTATAAACCATAATTTTGACCCAACATGTGGTTAACGAAAACTGCAAGCTAGGGGGTCCGACTTATAGTTTAATCATAATTCAAATCATTTCCTTTTACGCAACCAGGAGGCTTCTAGAAACCCTAGGAAATCTTCCAAAACTGTCCATTCCATAGAGAATCTAGAACTGTTTCTTTTGTTTAACTATTGACCAATTAATTTACCCCTTGCACCCTTAATTAATTCCAATTAATTTTAGATTAATTATGATTGATAATTAATCAATTCTAATTGATTTCATATTAATTTATTAATCATATTAATTAACAGATCAATTATCTATTTCCAAGTAATATATTAATCACATAATATATTAACAAATCGTTTTCCCATAATTTCCAATTACTTTATTAATCATATAATAATCTAATAAATTTTACTCCTATCTCCTAATATCTTTTCTAGCTATTTCTGGTCATGAGGGAAACCTAAAAAGGACTTTCATTTTAACTACATGAGTATACTAATTTAGTTATTAGCTTAGACACCTTAACCCAACAACTAGGTACTCCATCTATCCCGGATCAGACAATATGTATCTAGATTTAAGAACTCTTTATTGGTGGCTGAACATGAAGTCTGAAATTGTGACCTACGAAAGTAAATGCCTAACATGTTCCAAGGTCAAGGAAGAACATCAACGACCTTCGGGATTATTACAACAAGTGGAAATACCCGAGTAGAAGTGGGAGAAAATCACAATGTATTGTGTGACCAAATTGCCTAAGGCTACTAGTGATTCTGACACTATATGGGTAGTTGTCGATAGATTAACCAAGCTTTCCCACTTCCTACCAATAAAACAGACATATAATATGGAGAAGCTGACCAGAGCGTACCTTAGAGAGATTGTCAAGTTACATGGGGTACCACTATCTATTATCTCCGATAGAGATAACATATTTACCTTCTGATTCTAGAAAACTTTGCAAAAATCCCTAGGTACTCGCGTGGATATGAGTACAATGTATCATGCTCAGACTGACAATCAAAGCGAAAGGACAATCCAAACTCTTGAGGACATGTTCAAAGCATCTGTGATAGATTTTGAAAATGCATGGGACACTCATCTTCCATTGATTGAGTTCTCATGCAACAATTTCTATCACACGAGCATTAAGGTTGCACCGTTTGAAGCTTTATACAGTCATAAATGCCGATCTCCTATATTTTGTGCGGAAGTTGGTGATACCTAACTAGCCAAGAAGTTCAAGGGAAATACCCTATGAACAAGCCCGAAGATTATTCATGATACAACTGAGAGCATAATGCAAATCCGCGTGTAAGTCCTAAATTTTGCTTGATATATCAATCAGATCCAATTGATTGTGGGGAATCCCAATCAATTGGATGATGCAAGATCAAAATGAAGAACAAGGAGAAGAAGCAGAAGATGAAATTGATGAATCTTCAATGTTTATATGATTAGAATGATGTTCTAACACAAGATTCACAAACACATATACAAGTTCTCTCACTTTCTCTCTCTAGAATATGCTCCACTCAACAAAGGCTTCCCTCCTCCACTCCTCACCCATACTTATATATATATATATATATATATATATATATATATATATATGTTGACCGCAAACCCAAGGCCCAAACTGAAAACCCGTGAGTTTTCGGTTCAAGCTACAATTACACCAAATAATAATTTCGGCCCAAGACTGAAAATAATAAACGCTTAGAAAATCAAAGTATAAGACATATTTTGACCCAACAATCTCCCCATTGGTTTATAGTTTTCTCTTCTTTGCCCCAACAAACTTCCCTTAAAAATGTAGCTGGCGTTTCTTGTCAATCTTTCATTTGGAGCTTGGCTTCAGCTTTAATCTTCAATTTCATCACAACTTCAGGATGAACAACTGAATCTTCTAGTTGAATGACTTCATCTTGAATGGATGGGCATTTCTATAGAATTTGGCTTTGAACGAATGTTGGTCGAGGAGGCTTCATGTAGAGATTCTAGAAAAATGGCGTTTTTAGCTTGAGAATCTTTAGAGAAAATATTAGAGAGAACGAATCTTTTGGATCACATCAGCAGGTACATAGATAGTAGCATATTGATTAAGGAGGCTTCAATGCAATCTGTCACATAATCTTCAAGTCAGCTTCACCTTGCTTCTGTGGTTGAAAGATTGAATGTTGAAAGAATAATTTTCATTTCTTGCTCCTTCGAATGAGAATTCTTCAATGATCACGGATGAAGCTTTGGCTCAAAAATTTTCAATACAGTCTCCATGAGTCTCATCTACATCTGAATTCACTTTTTAAGACAAAGAAAATTAGAGATAAAGGAAAAATAAAACTAAACTTAGCACACAATACTTTTGAATTTTTCATATTTTCTGAAAAGGTAAAATAGAAACAATTTTTTTTTTGGATTTTTGTATATATATTTATGAAAAAGAAATAAAACAGAAATAACAATATTTTTTATTTTTAATTTTCTGATTTTTGTTTGATTTTTAAAAATTTTAGTTCTCCCCCTAAATTTGTGCATAGAGGAAAAACTATGAACAAATTTACCCAAAAAAAAATAATAACAAAATTTTAAACTTTTAGGATCAAAGTTGTGAAGCAATTTAATATCGTTTATCAACACACGCCTGCATGTCTAGATCTATTCAATCACCGTTATTGTGGTCCACATAAACACAAAGGATATTGACAAATTGGACAGATTATAAGTGACAAGTCATTGTGATCTTATTCCTAAATAGACAATTTGGCTAACGACGACCACATATATTGTTGTCCACTTAAATTCAGCAGCAAGATCTACAGACAACCTTTTAAGTAGTTCAATTTTAGATGTACTAGAGCGTGTTTCCCACTTCCCGACATACCCCGGTAATCAAGAACTTTCAAAGAAATCCTTACTTTAGGTGGGTATTCAATTATTTAGAGAGAAGTCATATATAGAAACGCATATGTTGTATCCCAGGTCGGATGTCTTCTAATCACACAGAGGGAACAACATATTACTAACATAGATAGATGGATAGAGAAGTAGAAGGGTGCATATGATGTGTCCCAGGTCAGATCTTCCGATCATGCAGAGGGGACAACATATGGCTAACAGATAGAAATAATTGCATAGATAAGAAGATGCATAGAAATAGAGTTGCATATGTTGCATTCCAGGTTGGATATATTCAAATCACGCAAAGGAAGCAACATATAACTAACAGATAAAAAGCAAGAAAATAATTTCCAATAGACCTACTTTGTCAAAACCCCCAGTTGCCTTATCAATACCGGAATTAACGACATGAGTCCATACATCGAGGAAATATTAAGACACAGTTCTAAATAATTAACTTCAATGTATCTCGCAAGTTCCTATGTTTATCTCACTGCTCAATCAACTCGAGCGTCGTATTGTCAGTCCAAATAGAAATATCTAAGTCCATATTGTCAAGTCCTTTCATTGTCAATCTATGTCTAGTCCTTTTGAATCCTTCATGCCTACCATCATATTGAACATAGAGTCTAAACAATTCAACTTTAGTGCATTATACGATTTCCAAAATGCCCTTTAGCACTACACTTCATATCACTTCCCAACAAACAATACCAACAAACGAAAAACTATAAGAAAATAAAATTTTGTCTTCAAAACGAATGAGTGTAAGATAAACTCAGGAGATTTGAGAAGAAAACCCAAACTGTAAGACATCGATTGGATTTGCATCGAGAAGGTCTGAGAATAGCACACATATTTCGATATCAGAACAGATCCGAAAATTCTTCACAGCGTTAAGCACAAACCCCATGTGTGATCATTTGCTTTCTTCCCTTCCGGTAAAGGACACATATTCTCAAACAAAGTTCCGAATGTTGTACAACTGAGAGATGTCCCTTATCATGTGCCTGAAACAGCCACTACCAACAAACTGAAGTCTAATGATATGCCTCTATAGTTGCTCTAGCACAGAGCGGGATCATTTAGTCTTTGGAACCCAGTCCATTTTGAAACTGGGTTGACAGTTGTCATCTTTACAAGGTACTCTCTCCCAAGAAGTATCCTGCTTATCAAAAACAAAAGATGAAGAAATGTTCGAATCATTAGACGATTTTGGAGATTGAACCTTTGGTACCCATCTGTAGTTGGGTTTAGCCCATTTCTTGTTCGAGCGGATGGGTGCCTCGGCACTTGATTTTGAACTTGAAGTCGATCTTCGAGATGACTTTGATCTAACTGATGTTGGTTTCACTGGATCATCTCTTGGATTGGACTTCTTGACCGACATTCCATTCTTGACTTTAGGATTTTGATTATTGGCTATCTGTGCGTTCCAGTCACCAATGTTTGAATGTGGCCTCGAAGGGATTCTTTTGGGGTATCTCCCTCTTGGCGCGTTCCACCATCCTTGTGCATAGTAGGGAACGTATGCGCAATTTGGACAATTTCTAGCAATGTGTCCAGGTGTTACACAATGAAAACATGTCTTTTTCTTCACGTAGGAATTGTTTCTTCCTGCCCCTGGTGGCATGCCCTTGCCTTTTCTCTGATTGTTCCCACAAGCACACTTGTAGCAGGCACTTTGTTTCGCTTGTTTTAGTGGCCGGTATTTACTAATAGTAGGTTTACAAGTAGTTGAGTTAGAAGCAACAGATTGAAAGTTCAAGGAGTCATTGGTTTGATCACTAGTGTTCTCTTTGTTATCATCTTCTGCTACTTTACCTACACAAGAAGTAGAATCATCATAAACGTTCACCTCAATATCCTCAGTTGGCCTAGATTGTTCATCATTAACTGAAGCTTGTTCAGGGAGTGGGCCAAACTGAGCAGGAATTTCTTCCTCATTGGTCTCAAGGGGTGGGTTATATTTGTCATTAAAGGGAGGTGGAATGTTATTATACCCTAGACCCTTACTTCGATTATCTTTGAACTTTAGTTGTTTTTCAATCATGGATGCAACGACCTCACTTGATATATCAAATTTCTTAAACGTGAATTCAGCATCATTATATGTAGCTTTCAATGCATCAAGTTCGACAGTTAATTTGTCAAGTTGTCTCTTAAGATGGTCATAGTTTTCACATTTGTTGCTATATTCCACTTGGAGTTTTCGAAAATCCTTAGGTTTGGCCTCTAGTTGTGTTTTTAAGTGTTTTTGGGCCTTCCTAAGAGTATATCTTGCATATTTAAGGTCCTCATTTTCCCGTTTTAGTAAATCATTTTGTTCACGAAGAAATTTAATTGTAGCTTCACAAGATTTAGAACATGAAACTTCATTGACCGGGATGTTTGAGGAACTCATTGTTTTGTTTGTGTGTGTGTTTTTTTTTTAAATTGCCCTTTGACTTAAAACCTCAAAACTCAACCATAAAAGCCAAGCTTAAAAAGTCAAACCAAAAAGCTAAAAGTAAAAATTTGAAGGTTAAATGAGAAAGTCAAAGTTTAAATTCAAAGGTCAAACTTGAAAGTTAAAGTCAAATTTTAAAGTTCAAAAGTCAATTTAGGAAGTAAAAAATTAAAAGTCCAAGTTTTGGGTTGAAAATGAAATTTTAAAACTTCAAAAAAATATTTTTTAGGCCAAAATTGTAAAAAATCCGAAAATAGGAACCGAAATAACGAAGCTTCTTGAATTAAACGAGGAAGGCGTATAACAAGTAGCAACCTAGACCAATTGTTAAGACGATGGGGGAGTGTGGGAGAGACCCGGGATCGATCCTCCTCCACCCCAGAATTTATATAAAGTTATTGTTGGCCGCGAATGCGAAGGCTGAATGCGAACTCAAGCTGGGCCGAAGACCTGCTGGCCAAGAATGTATGCGAGACCGAACACATGCTACGACCGAACACGTGCGCAACTGACAACTTCTGAGGCCAAGAACGTCCGAGACCTCACACCGCAAACCCTCGCACCCGAAATCGGATTTCAGCAGTAAAGGAACTTCGGACCAAAAACTCGGACGCTCCTCCTAACCGCAAACGCGATTTTCGGTTGTAAACTGTTGAACTGCAAATCGTTTTCGGCCGCAAACCCCTTGCATATTACGAACAAAAACAGCGTGTTTTCACATTTTTATGAAAAAAATCGTTGAACAAACCCCCAATATTTCTTCAAAAACTATCCAAAAACGTAAAATCCTTCATGGAAAAGTGAAAAAACACTCCAGATCTTGCCAAAATGATTGATACAATCCAAGCTATGATACCAACTGTAAATCCCAAATTTTGCTTGACGTATCAATCAGATCCAATTGATGGTGCGGAATCCTAATCAATTGGAATATTGGATGATGCAAGATCAAAATGAAGAAGAATGAGAAGGAGAAGAAGAAGAAGATGATGAACTTGATGAACCTTCAATGTTTATATGATTAGAATGATGTTACAACACAAGATTCTCACACACATATACAAGTTCTCTCACTTTCTCTCTCTAGAATATGCTCCACTCAACAAAGGCTTCCCTCCTCCACTCCTCACCCCTACTTATATATATATATATATATATATATATATATATATATATATATATATACACACACACACAAGAGTTATTGGTTAAAGCTACAATTACACCAAATAATATTTTTGGCCCAAGACTAAAAATAATAAATACTTTGAAAAGCAAAGTATAAACCATATTTTCGATCCAACACCACGAATGCATGAAGGCAACACATGATCATCAAAAGTGTTATGTTGATATCAAACACAAAGCCATTAAATTCCAAGTTGGAGATACGGTGATGCTTAAGGTCTCTCCTTGGAAAGGAGTTATAAGGTTCGGAAAGCGGGGAAACTAAATCCAAGGTACATAGGACCGTTTGAAATCCTCGACCAGATTGGTCCAGTGGCCTATCGACATAGATTACCCCAAGAGCTCAATGTCATGCATGACTTCTTTCATGTGTCTAATCTTAATATGTGTGTCTCCAACGATAAACTTGTCATTCCACTTGAAGAAATTCAAATCAACCTTTAACTGAACTTCATCGAGGAACCAGTCGAAATTATGCAAACAAATTCAAATTCCCATAGTCAAGGTATGATGGAACTCTAAGCAAGGACTTAAGTATGTTGGATTAGTGTCTAAGGTTGTAACTATATTTAGTAAGTACTTGACCCGGTTGTGCATGGTCCTTTTGGGTTTCCTGCACCATAGCAACTTGACAAGGTGATTTATATAGAGAGGATATATTATTATTTATGTATTATAAGAATAATATGTTAAAGTAATAATAATATTATTTAATTGATATAAGTCATAAATTAATTAAGAATTAATTTGATGACTTAAAGAGATTAATTGAATAAAGGGGTATAAACTGTCAAATGTGTGATAGTTGTGTTTAGGGCTATGAATCCTTATGGATATGTGAAGGGACGATTTTAAGGATATGGATATCTTAAAATCGTCCAAGGCCTTATATATGAGGATCTTTGGATTTCTATGAGGCTAAGTTATCCAATTAGGGTTTAAGGTGAAACCCTAGGAGCTCATAGTATATATAGACCCTTAGGGTTGGAGAAATCGGCAACTGAATCTTTGTGGAAACCCTGGAGCCGATTTCTCACCTCTCTCCTTCTCTAAAATCATCTTCTTTCTAGTTGATGTTTGTAAGCCATTAGAGGAGTGACAATTGTGACTCTAAGCTCCAAGAAGAAGAAGTATCAAGCAAGTAATCCAAGGTATTGTTCTAGATGCTAATTCATATGATTAGAATCAATTGTTTACATTAGATCTAGTATTGTAAGTCTTGGATTCAATGCATGTTCAATTAGCGAAACCTAGATCCAAGCAATTAGGGTTTGCATGTGCATATAAGAAAGTTCTTGTGGCTCAAACCCATCAGTGGTATTAGAGCTTTGATTGATTTCTATTGAATTGATGCATTGGTTGATTGCTTGTTGCTTGAAAAATTCGATTTCGTGATTCTGCCTGATGAACTCGGCGAGTTCCACTATGGACTCGGCGAGTAGCTCCAACTCGGCAAGTCCATAGTTGGAACTCGGCAAGTTCGAGCGTCAGAAAGAGGGAGTTTCGGGATTTCTTGCTGTTTTACTTGAGGAAACTTTCCTTAACTGCTTTGGGTCATTAAAATCTGATTTTGAACATATATATGAGTATATTCTTGACCAAACAAAAGATAATTACCAATTAGTTGAATAATAATTTCCTTATATGATAATAATTGATTATTTGAATTGAATTGGTGGATTGTCTTGCAAGTAATATTAAATAAGATCAAATTGAGATAATCTAATTAGTTGATTTATATTATTTGCTATTTGATCCTTATTTTCTGAAAAGTTTAAAACTTGTCCTCAAGTTTTGAAATTTAAGTTTTGTAATTAAAAGTCTAATTTGAATAATTTTAATTTCAAACCCTAGAATTTTACAAGTATAAAATTCAACCCTATACTTATATATTATTACAAGCTTAATATATATATATATATATATATATATATATATATATATATATGATTAAAGATGCTAGTCTTACCTTTAGTAGGCCTCATTCACGAAGCCAGTCTATAAGGTGGGTATAAGGTTGCTGCCTATAAAATGGCGCTTAATGGGTGTACACTCACACCCACCGCTTGCTTGACTGGCGGTGGGTCGTTAGCCGAACGGGTAGGATATGGCAAACCTCTTCTCATTAATAAGTATAATGAATCTATTTAAAGTAACTAAACTATTTTTATAAAATTCCCAATCTTAGTTACTTTAGGAAAAGTGAATTGATGTAATCCCATGAAATTACACTTTGCACCCTTGTTTAGATGTTAGTGGAGCGTGTGTGGTTAACCGGCACACTAATTGGTTCTAAGCAAAGGTGGCAAAGGGTGATTCATTGTTTGTCATAGTTCGATGGAGCGTGTGTGGTTTACCGGCACATCGAATAGGTGATTGTAACAATGAAGGTACCATGTAGATTTGCATGGTTATTCACACCCGCTTTGTGATCCTCGGTATCCCAGTCACAAACAAGAGGGGCATATCGAGATTTAAACATGCCATTGAAAATTTCAATGAATCTCAAAGAATCTAGGAATTCTCAATACATTTAAAACTTAAGCTTTTGTTTTTCGTGGTGAAGAATTAGTGAATCGTCATTCACTTACCTCCAAATTATTTGCATGTTGGTGTTGGATAAGGTGTCTAAGTCCATAACTATTTCGGGCTTGTACTTGATCCGACCCGACATGGTCCATTTGGGTTGCATGGCACCATGCAATTGGATAGACTAAATGAGAGAAATAACACTTGGAGATTATTAATATATTATAAGTTCTAATATATTAATAATATTATTTGATTAGTTGATCAAAGAATTAATTTGGAATTAATTAAGTGATCAAAGGATAACTAATTAAATATATGGGTTGATTATGTAAATCATCCATATCTTGTATAGTGGGCTAAGAGGCTCCATGGATTATCAAGTTGGGTTCTACCCATAGGATGCTCCATGGATGCTCCATGGGAGTTACAAACCCATGGGTCATGGAAATGAAGAGTCATGCACATTAGGGTTTACATGGTGTAACCCTAGATGTGACAACACTATATAAGAAGCATATTCTCCACCAAAATCGGTTACACTAAGAAACTAGAGGGCTTGGCCGATTTTGAGAAGTGTGTGTTTTCTCAAGAGTCTTTCCAAGAGCATTTGGTGTTGTGTGAAGCATTTGAGGCATCACACTTGGGGTGCTAGGCTCACAAGGTTTCAAGGAACACAAGCAGCAACAAGGTAAGTTATTCTATCTATGATTCAAGTTAAAATTGTTCCCCATGTATGCTAGATAGGAATATAACCTTGGAATTCAACTTTGCATGATAATTAGACAAACATAGATCCAAGGTTATTAGGGTTGCATGTACACTTAGGAAGTGTTAGAATGCTCAAAACCCATCAGTGGTATCAGAGCCTAGGCTTGTTTGTTTGTTATTTGTGCTTAAAAGTTGAAGAAAGTCGAAAATCTTGTTGTCAGACTGATGGACTCGGCGAGTCCATGGGGAGGACTCGTCGAGTTCACTTGTATCTTCAACCTACTCGGCGAGTAGGTTTATGCACTCGGCGAGTAGGGTCGACAGAGTGCAGAATTTCGACTTGAGTTGCTGGAAATGGATTAGAATCATTACCCTAAAATATTTTGGTACTTGAAAACTTGTTTTAGAAGGTGTAATGTCTTTTCTAACTCATTTACAACAACTAGTTATCAAAATTACAAAGATTAAATGTGATTTTGATTCTTGAAAGTGTTCATATTCATATTCTTGTTCTTATGATGTTTAGATGATCATAGGAATTATTTGTAACCTATGTGGTAGATTAATTCATGATCATAATGTGTTTTAATGGAGTCCATAACTTGTCCTCAAGTTATGGAAAACCAAAAGTCTCTTGGATTAAAAACCATTAAAAGAACACAAGAGTTAGGAAAAATGAAAAGTCCTCATTTTATTACTCTATTAAACTCATAAGTTACAAGAAATGAAAAGTTTTGAAAGTTTACAAAACTTGCCCTCAAGTTTTGGAACAAGTAAAGTTAAGTTAAAACTTTAGTTCCAACCCCTAGAATTTTAAAAGTTAAAATTCAACCCTTATACTTATATTATTATGATTTAATAATTATATATATATGTATAAGAACAAAGTCGTCTTACCGCTAGTACGCCTCATTCACGAAGCCGGTCTATAAGGTGGGTATAATGTTGTTGCCTATAAAATGGTGACTTAATGGGTGTCCACTCTCACCCACCGCTTGCTTGATCGGTGGAGGGTCGCTAGCCGAACGGGTAAGACAAGGACTTATTAATTCTCATTCAAAGTATGATGAATATTATAAAGTAACTAAATGTTTTATTAAATTCCCAATCTTAGTTACTTTAGGAAAAATGTGAATAAGGTGCGTGTGTGGAGCGTGTGTGGTTAACCGGCATGCTAACTTGGACTTAACAAGGTAGGTAAAGGGTGACTTAGGGTTTATTATAGTATCGATGGAGCGTGTGTGGTTAACCGGCACATCGATTGAGTGATAAACTTTAAGGGTACCAAGTGATTTGCATGGTTACTTTACACCTCGTTTTGTGATCCTCGGTATCCCAGTCACAAAACTTGGAGGGCACACTCGAGATTGAAACATGCCTTTGAAAAGTTCATTGAATCTCAAAGAATCTAGGAATTTCTAAGAACCATTCAAAAACCTAATACTAAAAATATTGCGGTTTTCGTGGTGGAAATTAGTGAATCGTCATTCACCTACCTTTCAAATATGATATAGCTTAGATTACGGCATACCTCTTCTAAGTTATATTATATTGTGATTGGATCCTAGCCTTAATATTACATTTGGGTGTTTTATTAAGGACTCTCTTATATCTAAACTAATCTTGTTCTCTTTTCTTCAGATGTCTTTCAACAATGCTTCTGGCTCTAATCCTAATGGCTCCTTTACCCTTATGAACTTGTGTCGGAAAGTCACCTTTGATGGATCCAACTTCAATGAGTGGATCAGAAACATCAGGATGATTACCCGCTACGAGGACAAAGAATATGTCCCTGACAAGGAGCTTAAGGAGATTGATGAGTCCACTGCAACTCCTCAGGAGATCGCTGAATTTCAGGCACATGAAAGGGATGCTACGAAAGTGGCTTGCATCATGATGGCCACGATGACAGCGGAACTCCAAAAGTCTTATGATGATTTCTACCCTTATGAAATGCACCAAGATTTGATGGAAAGATACCATCAAAGTGCAAGACAAGAGAGGTATGAAATCATCTGCTCCATGATAACAACCATGATGAAGGACGGGGAATCCGTCACGAGCCACATGCAGAAAATGCAAAGGTATGTGGATCGTTTGCTGATGCTTAATGTGAACTTCCCGGAGGATCTTGCAATAGATATTATTTTGCATTCCTTACCATCGTGCTATGATCAATTCTGCATGACATATCACATGAACAAGGAAGAAGTCACCCTCAGCAAACTTCAGGGACTTCTCAAGACCGCAGAATCAGGTCTTAAGGGGAAGTCGGTTACTATCACTCCTACTCAAAACTCTACTCTGGTTTTGGCAATCGGGAAAAGTCGAGGGAGGAAGAGAAAGAGCTCTTCTAAGGGTACCAAGGCTCGGACCCTTGATGGCTCTTCTTCAAGTGGAACCAAGAAAGGTTTCATTACTCCTTCTTCTGACCCAAAAGAGGCTGAATGCTTCTATTGCCATGAAAAATCTCATTGGAAGCGGAACTGCCCAAAATACCAGCAAGACGTGAAGGATGGGAAAGTTAAACCCAACCATGCAGGTATTTACACTATCATTTCTAATAACTCACCCCATTCTAATTCTTGGGTCCTTGATACCGGGTGTGGTATTCATATTTGTTGTGACTTGCAGGGGCTAAGAAGAAGTGGGGATGTGGAGCAAGGAAGGATAAACTTGATCATGGGGAATAGGAAAGCTATACCTGTTACCAAGATTGGAGTTTATACTTTATCGCTAAGTAGTGGGTTTAGTTTAGATTTGAATAAATGTTGTTACTCGCCAGGAATGGCAAGAAATATTATTTCCTTTCATGCTTTGTACAAACAAGGGTTTACCTTTTCATTTAATAATGAAGTTGGTTCTATTGATGCTTTCTTTAATAATGTTCTTTATTTTAAAGCATTACCTTGTGATGGTGTGTATGAAGTTGTATCTGTTGTAGATAACTTAGGAAATAATGTTTTGTGTATTGATTCTACTAATAATAACTTGGATAAAGCATCATTATGGCATTGTCGTCTTGGACATATAAGCAAGAAGCGCATAGGCCAACTCCAAAAGGATGGAGTCTTGGAGTCGTTTGACCTAAAGTCAGATGATAGTTGCGAATCATGCTTACTTGGAAAAATGACAAAGTCACCCTTCACAGGTTCGTGTGAGAGGGGTGAAGGTTTGTTGGACCTTATACACATGGATGTGTGTGGACCATTCAAACATGCCACAAGGGATGCTAATCGTTATTATTTGACTTTTATTGATGATTATAGTAGATATGGATATGTCTACTTGATCAAGCATAAGTCAGAGACTTTCGAGAGGTTTAAGGAATTTAAACAGGAAGTCGAGAATCAATTGGGCAGGAACATTAAGATGCTTCGATCCGATCGTGGTGGTGAGTATCTTAGTTCAGAGTTCCTCGACTATCTAAGGGAATGTGGGATAGTCTCACAATTGACACCTCCCAGGACACCACAGTTGAATGGTGTGGCTGAGAGGCATAATCGAACCTTGTTAGATATGGTTTGTTCCATGATGAGTCGAGCTACGCTACCAATCTCATTCTGGGGGTATGCCTTAGAGACTGCCGCCCATATTCTTAATCTAGTCCCTACAAAGAAAGTTGCCAAAACTCCTCACGAGATGTGGACTGGTAAAGTACCTAAACTAGACCACATCAAGATTTGGGGTTGCGAGGCTTTCGTGAGACGCGAGACTCATGATAAGCTCAAACCTCGAAGCGAGAGGTGTATTTTCATCGGTTACCCACAGCAATCCTTTGGTTACCTCTTCTACAGACCTAGTGACAATGTGGTCTTTGTAGCAAGAAGAGGAGTCTTTCGAGAAAGAGAGTTTATAAGCCAAGGAGACAGTGGGAGGCAAATTGATCTTGAAGAAATTCAAGAATCAAGCGGTGAAGGAACTTCAAACTCTAGCCCTCAACTTGAGGAGGAAACTCCTGTTGAGCCAATTGACAAATCTGTACCTCTGAGACGTTCCACGAGAGTTAGGAGTGCACCTGAGCATTACTATGGATTCCATATTACTGCAGAAGGTGAGACACTTATTAGTGATGGGACACTAGTAAGTCAAGATGACCCTAACAGCTACGAGGAAGCCATGGCAGGCCCCGAGTCTGCTAAATGGAAAGAGGCTATGGATAGCGAGATACAATCCATGTATGACAATCAAGTTTGGAACTTGGTTGAAAATGTACCAGGTCGTAAGACAGTAGGGTGCAAATGGGTCTTCAAGAAGTAGACCGACATGGATGGTAAAGTACACACTTATAAGGCTAGACTGGTTGCAAAGGGCTTCTCTCAAATTCCTGGAGTGGATTATGATGAGACCTTTTCTCCGGTAGCCAAGATGAAGTCTATTCGGGTTCTGTTAGCCATAGCTGCATTTCATCATTATGAAATATGGCAGATGGATGTCAAAACCGCTTTCCTTAATGGAAAGTTGGCTGAAGATGTTTACATGAGTCAGCCAGAGGGTTTTGTCAGCAACGAGTACCCTAATAGAGTGTGTAAGCTTGAGAAATCCATTTATGGATTGAAGCAAGCACCTCGTAGATGGAATCTTTGCTTTGATGAAAAGGTCAAGGAATTTGGCTTTTCTAGAAGTGAAGATGAATCTTGTGTGTATGTCAAGGCTAGTGGGAGTATAGTTAGCTTTTTGGTATTGTATGTGGATGACATACTACTCATAGGAAACGACATTCCAACCCTGCAGGAAGTAAAGTCCTGGCTTGGGAAGTGTTTCGCTATGAAGGACCTTGGTGAAGCTGCCTATATTTTAGGGATAAGGATCTTGAGAGATCGGAGTAAAAGACTAATTAGACTTAGTCAGAGTACCTACTTGGATAAGGTGCTGAAGAGATTCAGCATGCAGGATTCCAAGAAAGGAGAGTTACCCATCCAGAGTAGCACCAGATTGAGTAAGACACAAAGCCCTATCACTGAGGCTGAGATAGCAGAAATGAGTCGAACACCTTATGCTTCGGCTGTAGGATCGATCATGTATGCTATGACGTGTACTCGACCAGATGTAGCTTTTGCCTTGAGCATGGTTAGCAGGTATCAGGCGAACCCTGGCAAGGCACACTGGACTGCGGTAAAGAATATCCTCAAGTACCTACGGAGGACTAAGGACTAGGTTCTTTCCCTCGGTGGGAGTGATGACTTGAGAGTTGTAGGGTATAGTGATGCTAGCTTCCAGACTGATAGGGATAATTTCCGCTCTCAGTCGGGCTGGGTCTTTACCCTAAACGGAGGAGCAATTTCATGGAAGAGTTCCAAGCAAGAGACAGTGGCAGATTCTACTTGTGAATCAGAGTATATTGCAGCTAGCGAGGCAGCAAAAGAGGCGATATGGCTGAAGAACTTCATTGGAGACCTTGGAGTTGTACCAGCTATTAAAGAGCCAATGGAAATTTTCTGTGATAGTGAAAGTGTTGTTGCCTTAGCCAAGGAACCAAGGGATCACGGGAGATCCAGACACATCGACAGAAAATACCATTTCATTAGACATCGGATCGAAGAAGGACACCTCGTGGCAAAGAGGGTATCATCAGATGAGAATCCGGCATATCCCCTCACAAAGGGACTGACTCGGGTTAAGCATCTTCAGCATGCTCGGAGCATAGGGCTGAAGGATGACATTAGATTTAGTAGTTAGATAACCTAGAAATTTGTAAAGTGTAATTGACATTAGATGATGAATAAAAGATGTTTTATTTATGAGTAAAGTGTTGCTATCTCTTGTCGATCGTTTACTATATTTCTTTTGCTTGTTTTGACTTCTAGAATAATTTTGTTTGGTATAACATATTATTCAAACCTCCACAGTCGGTCATATGTTGGAAGTAGATATGAATCAAGACTGTCATGATTGGTTGTAGAGGTCTTGGACAAGGCTACAACAATCATGAGTGCTCATAAGTTCTGAGCATTGGACTCAACCCACGCTCACTGGAATCACTTCATGGAATTCTGTCTTGAGTGATCGTGAGACGGTAATATCATATAAGTCTTCAAACCTAGAGATATGATTTGTTACTTACAAGTTGGTTATGTATTGACTGTACGAAACCGCATTGGTAACTCGATGTTATAAAACGTACTTTTGTGTGTAATTCAATGAGTGGTAGAACAAACATATGAGTCGAAGTTTATCTGTTCCTTCTTGGATTAGAAGCCTATATCTGGGCCCCTCGATGATTTTGTTGTGACCCATGTACCGGGCCCGGTCAGAACTAAGTTGATGTGTTCAATTAAGTTCTATGTCAAACAAATCGGAAATCGGGAAACAAATGCTGGACAATAAGCAAGACAATGTTCCATGTATTTGTCCGGCTGATATCTAGAACGGAGGATTATATGATCACTTATCTTAAATGGCGTACCATCATCTTCTCAGTTCCGAGAGACCTTGAAAGTGCTACGATTGCCGGTCGGTTCCTGAAGTACTAGAGATATAGTTATTAGACTTATCCAAGTGGGAGACTGTTGGATAAGGTGTCTAAGTCCATAACTATTTCGGGCTTGTACTTGACCCGACCCGGCATGGTCTATTTGGGTTGCATGGCACCATGCAATTGGATAGACTAAATGAGAGAAATAACACTTGGAGATTATTAATATATTATAAGTTCTAATATATTAATAATATTATTTGATTAGTTGATCAAAGAATTAATTTGGAATTAATTAAGTGATCAAAGCATAACTAATTAAATATATGGGTTGATTATGTAAATCATCCATATATTGTATAGTGGGCTAAGAGGCACCATGGATTATCAAGTTGGGTTCTACCCATAGGATGCTCCATGGGAGTTACAAACCCATGGGTCATGGAAATGAAGAGTCATGACACATTAGGGTTTACATGGTGTAACCCTAGATGTGACAACACTATATAAGAAGCATATTCTCCACCAAAATCGGTTACACTAAGAAACTAGAGAGCTTGGCCGATTTTGAGAAGTGTGTGTTATCTCAAGAGTCTTTCCAAGAGCATTTGGTGTTGTGTGAAGCATTTGAGGCATCACACTTGGGGTGCTAGGCTCACAAGGTTTCAAGGAACACAAGCAACAACAAGGTAAGTTATTCTATCTATGATTCAAGTTAAAATTTTTCCCCATGTATATAGATAGGAATATAACCTTGGAATTCAACTTTGCATGATAATTAGACAAACATAGATCCAAGGTTATTAGGGTTGCATGTACACTTAGGAAGTTTTAAAATGCTCAAAACCCATCAGTTGGATCACGGTATCCCTTTTCTAATGTGTAAATAATGTTGTTGGGTCCTATCCCTAAATGTCCATTTTGGGTGTTAATTTGGGACTTAACTCTAATCAACTTTATTCCTTTCTATTTGTAGATGTCTAACACAAACAACGCTATTGCTAGCTCATTCATGCTAATGAGCCTTTGTCAAAAAGTGACTTTTGATGCATCGAACTTTAGCGAATGGATAAGATACATTTGCACGATTGCTCGTTACGAGGACAAGCAGTATGTTCTCGATGAGAAGCTCAAAAAGATCAATCCAGAAACTACTACTCCCGATGTAATGGCTGTGTTTGAGACACATGAGCGTGATGCAACGAAAGTCCATTGCATCATGATAGCCACAATGAACTCCAATTCCAAAAGGCCTATGAGGACATGTATCCTTATGAGATGCATCTAGACTTGATGGATAGATATCACCAAAGCACGAGGAAAGATCGCTATGAGATCATAACGATTATGATCACTGCTAAAATGGGAAGTGGAGAATCTTTAACCATGCACTTGCAAAAGATGCAAAGGTATGTCGATCGTCTTCGCAAGTTGAATGTCAACTTTGGGGAAGATTTGGCTATCGACATTGTTCTTCACTCCTTGCCCTCATGCTACAATCAATTTAGGATGACCTACCACATGAACAAGGAAGAGGCCACCCTAAGCAAACACCAAGGTCTCCTAAGGACTACTGAGAGCAACCTAAAGGACAAGTCTGTTGCACCAACTCCCAATCCGTCTGCTGCTCCTGTTTTGACTATTGGGCAGGGAAGGGGAAAGAAGAGTAAGGCTTCTTCTAAGAACCACCGCAAGGGAAAGTCCCAAGATGGTTCCTCTTCTAGTGGGACCAAGGTTGATCTCGCTAAGCCAAACCCTAACCCAAAAGAGGCAAAGTGCCATCATTGCCACAAAATAGAGCATTAGAAGAGAAGCTGACCAGAATATCTGCAAGCCATCAAGGATGGAAATATCAAGCCATCTTTTGCAGGTATATACACAATTAAATCTAATGATTCATCCCATGCTATATCTAGGGTTCTTGATACAGGGTGTGGTTACCACATTTGTTCTGATTTCCAGGGACTAGGAAGAAATAGGGATGTAGAGCTTAGAAGAATAAATCTAATCATGGGGAACAGAAGATCATCGCATGTTACCAAGATTGGAGTGTATTCTTTAGTGCTTAGTAATGGATTGAATTTAGATTTAAATAATTGTTGCTACTCGCCAGATATGGCAAGAAACGTCGTTTCTTTTCATGGTTTGTTTAAACAAGGATTTAGATATTCGTTTAATAATGTGAATGGTTCGATTTATGCTTATCTAAATGGTGTTTTATATTTTGAAGCAATGCCTTCTAATGGAATTTATGAAACTGTTACGGTTGTAGATAACCTTGGAAATGATGTGTTGTGTCCGGATTCTTCTAATAGTATGGATAGAGCATCCTTGTGGCATTGTCATCTTGCACATGTGAACAAGAAGCGCATAGCCCAACTCCAAAAGGATGGAGTGTTGGAGTCATTCGACCGTAGGGAAGATGACACGTGCGGATCTTGTTTACTTGGAAAGATGACCAAGTCACCCTTCACTGGCACTTGTGAGAGGGGTGAGGGTTTATTGGATCTCATACACATTGACGTGTGTGGGTCCATTAGATCCACCACAAAGGATGGGAACCGCTTCTACGTGACTTTCACCGATGATTATAGTAGATATGAGTATATCTACTTAATCAAGCACAAGTCAGAAACGTTTGAAAAATTCAAAGAATTCAAACATGAAGTGGAGAATCAATTGGGCAGGAAAATCAAGATGCTTCGATCCGATCGAGGAGGAGAGTACCTAAGTCTTGAATTCCACGACTATCTCAAGGAATGCAGAATAGTTTCGCAATTGACGCCACCTAGGACACCACATTTGAATGGTGTGGCAGAAAGGCATAATCGAACCATGTTAGACATGGTTCGTTCTATGATGACTCGTGCTTCACTACCTATCTCATTCTGGGGTTATGCCTTAGAGACTGCCGCCTATATCCTTAACCGAGTCCCTACAAAGAAGGTTGCCAAAACACCTCACGAGATGTGGACAGGGAAAGCTCCCTCATTGGCACATATCAAGGTTTGGGGCAGTGAAGTTTTTGTAAGACAAGAGACTCACGACAAGCTCGAACCTGGTAGTGAGAGATGTATTTTCATCGGCTACCAGCAGAAATCCTTTGGTTATCTCTTCTATAGACCGAGTGACAATGTTGTCTTCGTTGCAAGGAGAGGGGTTTTCCGAGAGTGAGAACTCATAAGCCAAGGAGACAGTGGGAGGCAAATTGATCTTGAAGAGATTCGATAGTCGATTGATGAAGGAACCTCTAACGCTGGCGCTCAACCCAAGGAGGAAACTCCGGTTGAACCGATTGACGAGTCCTTACCTCTTAGACGTTCCAAAAGAGTTAGAGTTCAACCCCAGTTTTATGGTTTTCATATTACTACCGAAGGGGATATGTATATTAGTGATGGTACACTAATAAATCTAGATGAACCTAATAGCTATAAGGAAGCCATGGCAGGCCCAGAGTACGTAAAATGGAAAGAGGCGATGGGCATCGAGATTCAGTCCATGTATGACAACCAAGTTTGGAATTTGGTTGACAATGTGCCCGGATGTAAGACGGTTGGGTGCAAATGGATCTTCAAGAAGAAGACCGACGTGGATGGGAATGTGCACACATATAAGGCACGACTAGTGGCGAAGGGCTTTACTCAAACTTGATGGGTTTGAGCCATAAGAACATTCCTATGTGCACATACTATCACACCCCAAAACCAAGAACGGCGGAAACGTTCTGAGGCGGAGGACGTCATGTACAGTATCACAACAATGAAAAGTAGTAAACAAGCAACAACATCATCCATTGCATTAATAATATAATTTTAATACAAGTGTGTTCTGTCAAATTATAATAGACACTAAAATATAAATCAAAACGAAAGATGCGTCTTGATCGAGCACCATCTTCCCTGAACCTTTCATCGGTACCTGTCTATGGCTGACCTGAGGATATAAGTTATTTTGAAAGAGAGTATCAGCTTTAAAGCTAGTGAGATCATAAGTATTTTAGTGTCTTAATTTCTAAGTAAGTATTTGTATGTATATGAATTGTAAGTATTAAAAGTGTATATGAACTGTAAGTATGAAAATATATATGAACTGTAAGTATGAAAATGTTTGTAAAACAACTATAAATGTTAGAAAAACCCAAGAAATCCCTATGATTCCTATTATAACAGGGAGTCTTCTACCAAGACATAACTGATATATATGTAGCCTTCTACTAAGGCATCTAGTGTCTGTGTGTGTCTCTTGTAAGAGTGTGTATTTTCCCAATTCTGACTATCATTAACCAATATATAGTTTCTACATTACCGTGCATCGTTTGAATGTTCACGAAGTGAATGTAATGGGAAAATGAAATAGTACTATGGTGTAGTGTCGAACTACAACCATACCAATTACCTTAAGTCTAGGGTAATTCTTCTAAGTACTGTAGTATTTGATATAAATAACTACATCGGTACTCAACTGGCTTATTTGAGGGATAAGGTATAATGTGATGTCTAGATCCCAGGCTATACGCTCCCCTGTCAAAGGGATTTTGGGACCTACCCACGACGCCTGCATGTAGGCAATCCATGAGCATCCACATTACTCTGATCATGTATACCTGATATAACTATCACAATTGCGTTGTGATTCATCAGTTTAGTTAGATCTTGAACTTGTTCCATTCTATAGCACCTAGTGACGTCTGTCCTATGTATATGTAAGCGTACTCATGTAAGTGTGATCATGTAAGTGTGATCATGTAATTGTATAGTAATGTATTGTAATGTTCTACGTGTGCTAGCTGTAATGTGTACCAACCCGAAATTGTCCATCGCCGAAAACCCGTTCAACCCGTAAAAATGTGCCGTTTATCAATTCGTTCCGATTTCCTTTTGGGTTAAATTATTTAAACTTATATGTTTATTATAATCTAATGAGTGTTCAAACCCCTTAGGAACTCATGAAATTAGCCCAAAATGTTTATTTCAAAAATTTTAGAAACATCCTTGCCGGGTTACGGAAACTAATCGGTGCGACCAAAAGCCCCGTTTAATGCCGGTATCGGGTAGAATTCCATCATGTCCAATATTTGAGACCTATTTAAACGTGTTTAAACATTCATTTGAAGCTTTTGCTTCCTCTCTCTACTCTCTCTCTAACCTCTCTCCTAAATCCAAGTTTAAGAGTCCAAATCTCAAGTTTAAGGCTTCTAATCACCAAGGTACCTTCCCTAGCTTGTTATGTAACCTCTCTAGCCTTCAAATTCGAGTTTAAACTATGGATTAGGACCATTATCATGTGTTTACGGCCCTAGAACAATCCTAGGCCGTAAACTCATATAAATGGGGTTTTTGAGCAACAAAACCCTTCCAAACCACAATTTGACCTTAGATATGGCTAGATGACTTTATGGAATCGACTTATAATGCCTTGAAACATGAATTAGAGCCTTGTTCAAGTGTTTACGGCCCTGGAGCATGCTTGGGCCGTAAACACATAGAAAGTGGGTTTTCAAGCCCTTAAACCCTTCCAAAACATCAATAAGGCTTAGATACGACTTGTAGAATTATGGATTTGACCTTGGAACACCTTGAACATCAATCTAGAGGAGTAAACTTGAGTTTACTGCCCAAGAACATTCTTGGGCCGTAAACTCATTGTTCTTGGAGAGTAAACTCCTCTAAATGTGTTAAAATGCCACTTTAACACACCGAAAGCCTTGGGATAAATTCTAGAAGTGTTTACAAACAAGTATTGGACCTTAAAACATAATAAAACACCCATTTAGGGAGTTCACGGCCATGAGGGGGTTGATGGGCCGTAAACTCCAAAAATCAAGCCCAAAAGTCCCCTAAAATCCATACAAGGCTTGGAAAAATCAATTGGAATCACATGTGACTGAATTAAGACCCAAATCATCAAGGACTTAGAGTGAGGGGAAGTTTACGGCCGTAAACTCCATGTTTACTACCGTAAACTCCAATAAATGGTCCATAATTATGTTTAATCCATTCCAAGGCCCTAGAATTGATCCTAGCAAATTTCCCCAAGTAGTAGAAGACCATTTTGCATCATAAAACACCCCACCATGAGTTTACGGCCGTAAACTCATGGGGAGGGGGTCATTAGGGCTGAAATCTCTTGTGAGAGTTGAGTTTACAGCCGTAAACTCATGGGGAGGGGGTAATTAGGGCTGAAATCTCTTGTGAGAGTTTACTCTTGAAGAGTAAACTCCATATCCTATCCTTATGTGACTTCAAGCGCCACCCGGGTCCTTCCAAACAGTTGTAAGGGAGTGTTTCCGCAACTAGAAGTGTTTGTCTCTATCAAATAAATAATCTAAGTCCTAATTAGATACAAATGTGTATCTTTTCTTTATACTTAGGAACCTCATGCGTTTGCAAACCCAGAAATGACGTTTAGGATTCAAGCAGACACGTTCCTTGTCTGGTGAGTTTATACCCCTACCCTTTTTAAATGGTTTTTCAATGTTTCCAGGGGGGAATACAAGCAAATTACAAATGTTTTCAAAACATAACATTGATGAATTTCAATAAATATCTGGCAACTTATAAATATCTTTACCCTTTATGTATTATGCTGAGCATAAGGGATGATTTATCAACCACAACTATATGAAATTCAGTTAAGGAAATAACCAAACAAATCAAATTATTATGGGAATAATTTGGGGTTCTTTAGTTCTTGTTTAATCACATACTGACATGTATATAAAATTATTAGATAAACTATGTCTGATTCAGTTTATCTCCGTATCATTTGGATGTATTGCCAGATAGTTTCATTGTATGTATCTGTATTCACTGTATTATGCTTCATAATCTTTTGTATGTTTGATATCGTATGAGAACCCTGTGAATAGTTTAGTACTCCCATGATTTTATCAAACTATCTTATATCTAGTTCGGGATAGTAATCCCATGGTTTTGAAACTATATCTTGTACGGGATAATAATCCCATGGTTTTGAATCTATGTCTAGTCCGGGATGGTAGTCCCATGGTTTTCAATCTATATTTTCATGTATATCAAGCTATCTTATATGTAGTACGGGATGTTAGTCCCAAGGTTTTCAAACTACTTTCCATCTACAGTTCACGTATATTAAAGTATTTTATATCTAATTCGGGATGGTAATCCCATGATTCTCAATATATAGTTTTGTGTATTAAACTATACTCTGTGATATTCAATCGGTCTTGCATTTAGGAAAATATGGGATTTTCCTGGGGTAACATATAACACGTAATTGAACTGGTAATGAAAGATAATTAAACTGCTTTACATAAGAAAATATGGGATTTTCTTGGATAACAAACCTTTTGGGAAAACTAAAGGAAACTGGTACATTTTCAGAAAACAAACATCTTATGAACTCACCAGCTTTATGCTGATTTTCAAACCGCTTGTATTCTCAGGTCCGCATTAGACAAGTACCCGAAGATCTCTTTTGGTAAAGACGGAGTGCGCAGAAGACTCGTCTCATTTTGTTCATATTTATATTATGTATCACACTTGTACAATTTACTTTTGAAACAAATGTAAACTTTCAAATATATGTAATGTAATGGTTTTTTACTTTGATTACTATGTGCATTGGATTTGATACTCAACGTGGAGTCAACCTCGGAAATGTTTCCGCCTTTGGTTTTCGGGGTGTGACATAATGTGTGTTATCTCTCTATCTAGCATGTATAGTAATGTACTGTAATGTTCTAGAAAGTATTGACTCATTAATGAACTGACTCATTGTATGATATCGTGTTCTAGTAATAGTTCTAGTATCTTCCTAAACTACCCATATTGTAGTTTACTAATAATCTAACTAGTACGTATGGACCTGGATGTATACCCTTGCTACCCAAGGGCATTGGATGAACTGGAAGGACCTTTATGACTATATATGTACACATGATATATAACAAATATTTAAACGACCTTCGGATGAGAACCCGATATCCCACCAGACCACATCCAAATTGAGGAAAAGGAAACAGGGTGGATAGCCTTCCTAAGTCTTTTAAACATTTCTTATATAACAATACATATAGAGGCATGCAATTTATAATATAAAAGCAATAAAATAAGTTTTGTAAAACCTTTGGACATAATTATCATCTAAGAACAGATCGACTTGATGTCAATCTATAAAACGGTTTGAAGGCATGGGTTTGATAAAATAGTTTAGTATAAAGAAACATTTGTTTGAAACACAATTGTAAATGAGTTTGAATAGAAACATACAGAGTAAAATGTACAGTTTAATAAAGAGTTTTAAACACATAAAGTGTTTATGAAAAACATTTGAAGGAAACTGTTTGGTAAAACGGCTAAAGAGTAGCCAATCATTTGAATGCTGCTTATTAATCACATGTGATTGATATAATAATTAGCATAATTCTACTTGTATCCCCCCATAAAACATTTAAAAACAGTTAAAACATTGATTAAGGGGTATAAACTCACATGTTGTGGGTGATACGGATGAACTGAAGAGGTAGGACTGTTAGGTGTCAAGTGAAGACTTTAGACACACACAATGGTCCTAATTACATATGAAGACATATGTATATAAAAAATTAGTGATTATAACACTAATTAAACATGTATAAACATCCTAATGCGAGCAAAACACTTTTGGTCAAGTGCTAGGAGGCTAATGGGTTACAACAAAAGAGTGCAAGACCTCTTTTGGGAGTTTATGATCAAAAGACCATATGAGTTGGAGTTTACGGCCCAGGGAATAAACTCATGGCCGTAAACTCTTTATAGGGTCCCTAAATGAAGTTTACCATTATTACAACTTAAGTGGTGAAGTGCTTCAAGGCCTAAACAAGTGGTTGGGCTTCCTTTTAACTCCTTTGAGGAGTTCACGGCCCTGGGACCACTACCCCATGAGTTTACAGGTGTATACTCATGGTAAGGAGTACCATTTTATGTTTTGAGGTTCCTAACACATCAAGGATATGATCTATGTTGGGTTATAGGCATAAGGAAAGAGTTAGAGTGTCATTTGTCTCATTTATAGGGGTTTACGGCCCAAGAACTTGTCTTGGCTGTAAACTCCTTTATCCTTGTGATTCCTTATGTTTTCTAGGCTATAAACATTTTAGGGTACATGTCTAAATTAGTCTCTTGGCTTAAGGAAGGTATTTAAGGCATTTTGACACTTAGAAATGCAGTTCACGGGCCAAGAACTTCCTTGGCCGTGAACTCACTTCTAGCCTTGATTATTAATTTTTTTGTGGTCTAATACCTGTAATGGAGGCTTCTAGTTTGAGTTCCAAGGCTTTGAGGGACATTGGGCACTCTTTTGGACCTTAAAAAGGAGTTTACTCTCCAAGTGTTCATGGGCGGTAAAATCCCGAATCTTGGGGTTTTGATCCGATTTTGATGTTATAAAACACAATCTAAGCTATACAATACTCACGATTTGGGATAAAAACCCGAAGATCCGTGAGAGAGAAATTGACTTTTCTCTAGTTGGAAATGTAACTAATGAATGAATATGGTTTAGATTTCTATATATAGTCCTGAGATTTTTGGCAGAAAATATTTTTATTCCCAGAATGAACTCTAATATCCTAGAGTATTGGAATAACGGTGTTGCACAAAACCCTAGTGCATCCACTCTCCTGATATCTCCTTAAGTGTAAATCCTGAAAAACTGTCAAACTTATGCCCAAAGTCTAGAATTTCACTATAACTGTTCTAACTTCTATTGGTTTGATATGGTTTGTTCAGAATGGAAATTTCGGGTTGTCACATCATCCCCCTGTTGAAGGGAATTTCGTCCCGAAATTAGAATTTAGGAAAGGAAGTAGGTATGAATGATCAAGTCATGAGGAGGAAATTTCCTAATCGATTGGTTCTAGCGCTCCTAAGTGAAAACGGGTTCTCGGTTGGTATCCCAACGAACCTTCAATAATCGGCGACGCGTTTCTTCGTTCACTTGACCTCTCGGTCGAGGGCCACTACGGTTCTAATATGAAGGCGAGGATCTCGTCGAGTGGACATACAAGTGTCCTAACGGAAAGGTACGGTTTAACGATCGAGACGCGAACAGTAAATGTACGTTACTGAGTTCACGGAGTAGGTCTAGTTTGTGCGAGGCACAGGACCGATTCTGGTAAGAATCTCGGAGGTCCTAACTATATTGGATTTAGCTTTCCACGCGATACGAAGCGTATTAAGCCATTCCCAGAGTGAGTTTTTCCTAAAGAATTTGGTCTCTCACTTGGAATTCCAAAGGTTCCTTCTCTTGCTAAACTTCCCAGTGAAGGGCCACCCCTTACCGGGTAAAAGTCGGAAAGGCTTTCTGTGATTTGTGAGGGGTTCTGGATGAACTATGACAGTAGGTCTGTAGGACCTAGAATTTGGCGAATGTCTGTCGGTGTCTCTGGTGTCGACAAATTCTCAACGGTTTTGACAAATTGAAAGAGTACTTAAAAATTCCCACATCACTAATAGTGTGTCATAGGAACCTGACTATTCAATTTCAAAACTTGGGCTTAGAGAACTTCGCGAAAGTTCCTCTGAAGGAAATGTTTCCAAGGGTTCCTTCTTACCACGAGGGTAGATAAGTAAGTCGTTACATGGAGAATGACGAACTGATCCAACTAAGAAAGATGGACTCAATTCATTAAACTCATGAATGTTTCGGGTGTATTGGTCCTATCTGAGGGGTATCACTACGGACTCGAAGTGTCCCATTGAGTTCGAAAGGTAGTCTCTCAGACATCCTTTCCTAACACTCAACTGTTGATATTCGGATCTCAGATCCATTTCTAAAAGTAATTCTTTCCTTGCGTTTGCTCAACCAAATCATTTATGCGTGGCAGAGATAACGATTTCTACTGGGAAATCTTGACGGAGTCCTCGATAGCCCAGGTACAAACAATGCAATCCGCCGCTCTCTGGAAGAATATGACCGGGGTTCTCCAGGATGAGAAACCTAGTCTTCTAATTCTATTTCTGTGTAGTTCTCTAAGTTGTCTGTACTGTTCTTGTATTTCCGAAGGTGTTTAGACTGTAGGGCGATCGGTTTACAGGAGTCATACTGGGTTATAAGTTTGTTCACATGACGATGCGATTACTCGTAGGCTTGGGCAGTTCTCCGTCCTGAAGTTCATATTATAATTCATACATGGTCTCACGCTCACAATCTCGTGTATACGAGTCGTATATAATTAAGATTGAAAAGGTAGTCGAATAACTGATTCTTCTTTAAGCTCACATCCCATCGAGGAAAAAGAAGTTAAAGTGGAATCATCGATTCTAAACCTCTAGAACCTTGATTATATATCACTCTTATGTATACATTCCTCAGTGATAGATCAACCGTATGAATCCTAGGACTGAACTTGACGTACTACACAAGTGGTACTTCGGGGATTTCTTCGAAAAGAAAGGAAATATGAGGTACTCCATGCAAGAGTACTTCGGTGTTCTGGTATGATGGCTTCGCTAAAACGACGTTTACTGGTAAAGAGATGTACTGAAGACGCTGGTATGGTGTGGATCAAATTGAATCGATTCGTATGATAATGTCGGAATCATACTGAAACTTAACGACATTAGATTTGAACATAAGACGCTTACTGACAAAACACAACCGTGCAACCATGAGAAGAGTTACAGTACTTTAGACGTACTACAAGACTATTGATGCGAATGAGGTATACTACAAAACACAAGTATATGCAACACGAGCATCCCTAAACGGAAGGGATCTCGCAAAAGACGAGACTCTAGTTGCACTAGTTTTGGATAGTTTATAAGTCTGTTACAACGAAACACCTAAATTACATTAACATGGGTTTGGCGTATTCTCTCCTGCTGCGGTGGTAGGTAGCTTACTTCCGTCTGTGCCATCATTTGCTGCCTCTGGGTAGTTCCTTTTGTAGTGACCCACCTTTCCACAACCGTAGCAAGTCTGGTTCACACCGATGTTGGGCAATTGGTTGATCGGTCTTGTTAGGCTCTTGCAGTAACGTTTGGTGTGACCCTTTTTGTTGCAGTTTGAGCATTGTATCTCCCGACAAGGTCCATGGTGGTGATAATTACATTTGATGCAATTTGGGAGATTTCTAGCATATTGTCTGGCTGGGTTAGGGACAACTGGTATACCCGAAGGGATAGTAGTAGGAGGTACAGATGTCGTAGCTGTGAAGGTCATTACCGGTGGTTGTTTATTGTTCATCCCTCGAAGGGATTTTTCCTTCTTTCTAGCCCAAAGCTTTCGTTTGTTACTCTTCGTTTTGGAACTCGGGGTGTCATAGTAGTTTACGTCTCGTTGAGGTGTCTGATTGTTACCCAGATTGGAATTGTTGTTAACAATCCCGCTAACATTTGCGTTATTAGCATTAAGGTGGGTTAGAATACTTGACACGGCAGCCGAGACTACAGCTTGAAAGGTAGCCGCATCAATCTGAAGGTTCGGTGCTTGGTCGATGGGTTGATCGTTTATCTTTGGCGACATGATTCTATTCCACGGAAAGAAAATGAACTTTTGAGGGAGAATGTTTGAACCTAGACATAGTTCGACTGTTATGTAAAGAATAGAAGTATGATTTCGAAAGGTTGACCTACATCCCTACGATGCAGTCCTAGTACGGATTGGAGGTATGATCGTGAAGGTTTGACATACATCCCTATGATGCAGTCCTAGTATGGAATGGATGTGAGTTTGTAGAATGGTCTCAAGACGTTTGTCGTTCAAGCCGAGGTATCGTGGGTTGGTGAATAACAGGATCCAACCACTAAAAGAGACTTGGAAATGTCTCTAGAGTTAAATTACAATAGTCCAATGACTTGACTAAAGCAGGTTTCAGATAGACTCCAATGAAAGTATGATGAGAGTACTTGAATAAAGGTAACGACACAGAAGTTAGCCGACTGTCAATATCTTTGATATTCATGACCTAAAAGTTCAATAAAATGACCTTGCAAAAGGTCTTACATCATATCTAGAGAAGATAGCTCTTGACAGCATAAAGACCTAACCAAAAGTACTTATAGTACCAGATAATTTCATAGAAAATGCCACATCGTGCAAAGACAGAAAAACGATTCCTTCTAACAAGGACAATAAAAAAAACATTTACTACTAGCATCGGTCATCCCTCTGATAAACTCCCAGTTCATCCAGTTGACGTTCCATATCAAGTAGGTGTCTTTCGTACACCATCTGGCGTACGTGGAGCTCTATGACTTCGGCTCATGATTCAGCTAGTGCTTGAAGCAGGGTTTCATGGTTTCTCTCTGATCTCTCGCGAGCATCTTCTAGAAGAATGGTGCGGAGGGTATACATTCTTGCATTGGCGACAACTTCGGTAATCTGATGTAGGGTTGTGTTGCCTTGAATATAATTTCGGGCCACTCTGCGGACCAAGATTGGCAAGATTCTGTCTTCTGAGCCCCCATTACTCAGGTCATAGAAGCTTCGGTCACCATTAAATGGCATGGGCTGGTCTTTTCCATGGCTCCATGTTTCCAAGCATTCCACCCACTCAGGCGTCGGGCCATGAAAAATCGGACGAGGGTTAGGAATTGGAAAGGGAGCTGCTTGAGGTAGGTTCTCAACCTCGGGTTCGGAGTTAGCATCATCCGAAAGTTCTTCATCATGGTGATCATTCAAAGGGATAGGATGATCATTCTCTGGTTCTTCTTCAAACCATCTGGCAATGACCTCATTCGGGAGGTACGGGTTGCCGTGGGGATGGAGTCCAGCCATGTTATCTACGCGAGAATTGGGGTAAGAAAATAATAAAAATAATTATTAGACGAACTATCTAGATAATTATTTAGAAAATCTTCATTAGTTACAGCGCTATTCGTGAAGTGCATACCAGTTATATGTAATCTAAACAGGATAGGCCTTCGAATAAGTGACCTTAACTCCAAATTCACACAGAATAGGGGTAAAGTAAAATTTTCACAGATTCTAAGTATATAACATCATAATTACATATAGCCTTAGTGTATCCACTTAGCAACTATCAACTTGGTAATGAAGATCCCGTTTTAGTTCTCAAGTATAACGTACTTATAGTAACACCAAATACTCCTATAGTATTTTAAGTTTAATGTTATGTTCTACTGTTCTCATTGTGGTAGGGTTGGTAAGATTTTAGACTTGTTGCAACCACACAATTAAACTTAGGCACATGCTAGTCAACCCTCGGATAATATAGGTGATCAGACTATATCTTCCCAGTTTTGACCATATGTCTCTAAGCCCATTTGTGTTGCCCAACAATCGTAATTCTTTTGTACTATCCTAGTGACACTGATTTTAGTAGGAATGCAGGCACGTATACTTTATTAAATATTTTATTATTTATAGTATAAACTCTTGGTCAGAGTATTTTTAATCCCTTATGTATTTATAGTAAGTATATCTTTTATGGGTTGATATACTTAATTCACTATAAACAATGCTCTGATACCAATTTGTCACACCCCAAAACCAAGAACGGAGGAAACATTCTAGGGCGGAGGACGTCATGTACAGTATCACAACAATGAAACGTAGTAAACAAGCAACAACATCATCCATGTGTTCTGTCAAATTATAATAGACACTAAAATATAAATCAAAACGAAAGATGTGTCTTGATCGAGCACCATCTTCCCTGAACCTTTCATCGGTACCTGTCTATGGCTGACCTGAGGATACAAGTTATTTTGAAAGAGAGTATCAGCTTTAAAGCTAGTGAGATCATAAGTATTTTAGTGTCTTAATTTGTAAGTAAGTATTTTTATGTATATGAATTGTAAGTATTAAAAGTGTATATGAACTGTAAGTATGAAAATGAATATGAACTGTAAGTATGAAAATGTTAGTAAAACAACTATAAATGTTAGAAAAACCCTAGAAATCCCTATGATTCCTATTATAACAGGGAGTCTTCTACCAAGACATAACTGATCTATATGTAGCCTTCTACCAAGGCATCTAGTGTCTGTGTGTGTCTCTTGTAAGAGTGTGTATTTTCCCATGTCTAACTATCATTAACCAAAATATAGTTTATACATTACCATGTGTCGTTTGAATGTTCACGAAGTGAATGTAATGGGAAAATGAAATAGTACTATGGTGTAGTGTCGAACTACAACCGTACCAATTACCTTAAGTCTGGGGTAATTCTTCTAAGTACTGTAGTATTTGATATAAATAACTACATCGGTACTCAACTGCCTTATTTGAGGGATAAGGTATAATGTGATGTCTAGATCCTAGGCTATACGCTCCCCTGTCAAAGGGATTTTGGGACCTACCCACGAAGCCTACATGTATGCAAGCCGTGAGCATCCACATTACTTTGATCATGTATACCTAATATAACTATCACAATTGCGTTGTGATTCATCGGTATAGTTAGATCCTGAACTTGTTCCATTCTATAGCACCTAGTGACGTCTGTCCTATGTATGTGTAAGCGTACTCATGTAAGTGTGATCATGTAATTGTATAGTAATGTACTGTAATGTTCTACGTGTGCTAGCTGTAATGTGTGTTCTCTCTCTATCTGGCATGTATAGTAATGTATTGTAATGTTCTACAAAGTATTGACTCATTAATGAACTGACTCATTGTATGATATCGTGTTCTAGTAATAGTTCTAGTATCTTCCTAAACTACCCATATTGTAGTTTACTGGTAATCTAACTAGTACGTATGAACCTGGATGTATACCCTTGCTACCCAAAGGCATTGGATGAACTGGAAGGGCCTTTATGACTATATATGTACACATGATATATAACAAATATTTAAACGACTTTCGGATGAGTACCCGATATCCCACCAGACCACATCCAAATCGAGGAAAAGGAAACAGGGTGGATAGCCTTCCTAAGTCTTTTAAAAATTTCTTATATAACAATACATATAGAGGCATGCAATTTATAATATAAAAGTAATAAAATAAGTTTTGTAAAACCTTTAAACATAATTATCATCTAAGAAAAGATCGACTTGATGTCAATCTATAAAATGGTTTGAAGGCATGGGTTTGATAAAATAGTTTAGTATAAAGAAACATTTGTTTGAAACACAAATGTAAATGAGTTTGAATTGAATCATACAGGGTAAAATGTACAGTTTAACAAAGAGTTTTAAACACATAAAGTGTTTATGAAAAACATTTGAAGGAAACTGTTTGGTAAAACGGCTAATGAGTAGCCAATCATTTGAATGCTGCTTATTAATCACATGTGATTGATATAATAATTAGCATAATTCTACTTGTATCCCCCCCATAAAACATTTAAAAATAGTTAAAACATTGATTAAGCGGTATGAACTCACCTGTTGTGGGTGATACGGATGAACTGAAGAGGTAGGACTGTTAGGTGTCAAGTGAAGACTTCAGGCACACACAATGGTCCTAATTACATATGAAGACATATGTATATAAACAATTAGTGATTATAACACTAATTAAACATGTATAAACATCCTAATGCGAGGAAAACACTTTTGGTCAAGTGCTAGGAGGCTAATGGGTTGCAACAAAGGAGTGCAGGACCTCTTATGGGAGTTTATGGTCAAAAGACCATATGTGTTGGAGTTTATGATCCAGGGGAGTAAACTCCTGGCCATAAACTCTCTATGGGGTCCCTAAATGAAGCTTAACATTATTACAACTTAAGTGGTGAAGTGCTTCAAGGCTTAAACAAGTGGTTGGGCTTTTTTTTAACTCCTTTGAGGAGTTCACGGCCCTGGGACCACTCCCCCATGAGTTTACGGCCGTAAACTCATGGTAAGGAGTACCATTTGATGTTTTGATGTTCCTAACACATCAAGGATATGATCTATGTTGGGTTCTAGTCATAAGGAAGGAGTTACGGTGTCATTGGTCCCATTTATAGGGGTTTACGGCCCAAGAACTTGTCTTCGCCGTAAACTCCTTTATCCTTGTGATTCCTTATGTTTTCTAGGCTATAAACACTTTAGGGTACATGTCTAAATTAGTCTCTTGGCTTAAGGAAGGTTTTTAAGGCATTTTGACACTTAAAAATGGAGTTCACAGCCCAAGAACTTCCTTGGCCGTGAACTCACTTCTGGCCTTGATTCTTAATTGTTTTGTGGTCTAAAACATGTAATGGAGGCTTCTAGTTTGAGTTCCAAGGCTTTGAGGGACATTGTGCACTCTTTTGGCCCTTAAAAAGGAGTTTACTCTCCAAGTGTTCTTGGGCGGTAAACTCCCGAATCATGGGGTTTGGATCTGATTTTGATGTTATAAAACACAATCTAAGCTATACAATACAACTAGATATAAGTACTCACAATTTGGGATAAAAACCCGAAGATCCGTGAGAGAGAAATTGACTTTTCTCTAGTTGGAAATGTAACTACTGAATGAATATGGTTCAGATTTCTATATATAGTCCTAGGATTTTTGGCAGAAAATATTTTTATTCTCGGAATGAACTCTAATATCCTAGAGTATTGGAATAACAGTGTTGCACAAAACCCTAGTGCATCCACTCTCCTGATATCTCCTTAAGTGTAAATCCAGAAAAGCTGTCAAACTTATGCCCAAAGTCTGGAATTTCACTGTAACTGTTCTAACTTCTATTGGTTTGATATGGTTTGTTCAGAATGGAAATTTCGGGTTGTCACACATACAAACCCTAATGCTTGGATCTAGGTTTCTCTAATTGAACATGCAATGTATCCAACACTTTGATTGATAGATCTAGTGTAAACATTGAAATCATAACATATGAAATCAGATCTAAAGGAATACCTTGAGTTGCTTGCTTGAATCTTCTTGTCCTTAGAGCTTAGAGTCACAATTGTCACTCCTATAATGGCTTACAAATACCAACTAGCAAGAGGATGATAAGAGAGAGAGAGAGAGAGGAGGGTGAGAAATCGGCCAGGGTTACTCCAATAACAAGGGTGTAGATTTCCTCAACCCTATGGGTCTATTTATACTAGTGAGCTCCTAGGGTTTCACCCTTAAAACCCTAATTAGATAACTTAGGCCCGAAGCAATCCAATGATCCCTATTGACTAGGCCTTGGATGATTTCTAGGTTCTTTCAAACCCTAAAATCGTCCCCCCTCTTATCCTTAAGGATTCATAGCCCAAAATATAACTATCACACATTTCACAGTTTATGCCCCTTTATTCAATTAATCTCTTTAACTCACCAAATTAATTCCTAATTAATTTATGACTTATATTAATCAAATAACAATATTATTATTACTTATATTATTCTCATAATATACTAATAATATTTCTTCTCTCATTATAAATCATCCTGTCAAGTTGCTATGGTGAAGGCAACCTAAAAGGACCATGCACAACCGGGTCAAATACTTGCCAAATATAGTTACAACCTTAGACACTATTCCAACAGTCTCCCACTTGGATAAGTCTAGTAAATATATATACAAGCACAATCCGATTCACAATCGTAGCTCTCAAAGACGCTGTCAAACTCTTATCTTATCAGTCCTGTCCTTTAGATAAGGGATCGTATAGTCCTCTGTTAAGATATTATGCGGAGAATTCTATGGAACCAGTTATCCAGCAGTTGGTTTCTCGATCTCAGATTTATTCGACATAGAACTTAATTGAACACATCAATTTAGTTCTGACCGGGCCCGGCACATAAGTCAAATCAAATCATCGAGCGGCCGAGATATCGCTTTTACCCTCTTAGGATAAAAGTAACATATAAACTTCGACTTATACGCATTTACTTATTCACCAATCAATGCGTTTTATAACATCAATTTACTGATGCAGTTTCGCATTATCAATGTACAACCAATTAACAAATAACAAACCATATATCTAGGTTTTAAGACCATATGATATTATCGTCTTGAGATCACCCTTTTTATCACATTCCATAAGGTGATTCCAACAAGCGCGGGTTTGTTCCAATGCTCAAAACTAGTTCATAAGCACTCATGAACGTTGCAGCAAACCTTTGCTATGCCTAAGACCATTTAGAAAATCTACATACCAATTCATGCTAATCTTCATTCATATCTACTTCCAACATATGAACGATTGTGGACCATTCGAATAATTCGATTATTCTTCATAACTCAATTATTCAGGAAGTCAAAACATGAAAAGTGAAACAATAGTTAAACAATTAACATATAACAGTAACTTTACTCATAAGTAATACTCCTTTATTTAATCATCAATCGTCAATTACATTTATCTATTAAAAGTTTCTAAAACTATCTAATCTAAACTAATATCATCCTTCAGTCCAATACTCCTAGCATGCTGCAAATGCTTAACCCTACTCAGTCCCTTCGTAAGCGGATCTGCTGGGTTATCTTCTGATGATATCCTCTTAACCACGAGGTGTCCTTCTTCTACTCGATGTCTAATAAAGTGAGATTTTATGTCGATATGACGAGATCTACCATGATCCCTTGGTTCCTTGGTCAAGGCAACCGCTCCTTCATCATCATAGAAAATTTCCATAGGCTCCTTTATGGCAGGTACAACTCCAAGATCACCGATGAAGTTCTTCAACCATATTTCCTCCTTCGATGCTTCGCTCGCTACAATGTACTCTGATTCGCACGTTGAATTAGCTACAGTTTCCTGCTTGGAACTTTTCCAAGTTACTGCTCCTCCATTAAGGGTAAAGACCCAGCCCGACTGGGAACGATAGTTGTCCCTGTCGGTCTGGAAGCTGCGTCACTATACCCTCGCACCTTTAAGTCATCACTCCCCCTGAAGACTAAAAACCATTCCTTAGTCCTCCGAAGGTACTTAAGTATATTCTTGACCGCAATCCAATGGGCTCTGCTAGGGTTCCCTTGATATCTACTGACCATGCTCAAAGCAAAGGCTACATCGGGGCGAGTACAAGTCATAGCATACATGATTGAGCCAACTGCGGAAGCGTACGGTACTCAGCTCATTTCTACTATCTCGGCTTCGGTACTCAGACTTTGAGTCTTACTCAATTTGGCATTACTTTGTATCGGTAATTCTCCCTTCTTCGAATTCTCCATACTAAAACGTTTCAGTACTTTATGTAAGTAAGTATTCTGACTAAGTCCTATTAGTCTCTTACTTCGTTCTCTCACTATCCTTATTCCCAAAATATATGAAGCCTCTCCGAGGTCCTTCATAGCGAAGCACTTCCTGAGCCAGGACTTAACCTCCTACAGTGTCGGGACGTCGTTTCCTATGAGTAGTATGTCATCGACATACAAAACGAGGAACCTAACTATACTCCCACAGGCTTTGACATATACACATGATTCATCTTCGCTTCGTACAAATCCAAACTCTTTGACTTTCTCATCGAAGCAGAGATTTCATCTGTGAGATGCTTGCTTAAGCCCATAAATGGACTTCTCAAGCTTGCACACTATTGGGATGCTACATATCGACAAAACCGTCTGGCTGAGCCATGTAAACATCCTCAGCCAACTTCCCATTAAGGAAAGCGGTCTTGACATCCATCTGCCATATATCATAATTATGAAATGCAGCAATGGCTAACATCACCCTAATAGGATTTATTTTCGCAACTGGTGAGAAGGTTTCATCATAGTCAACTCCAGGAGTTTGAGTAAAGCCCTTCGCAACCAATCGCTCCTTATATGTGTGTACATTTCCATCCACGTCCGTCTTCTTCTTGAAGATCCATTTGGACCCAACGGTCTTACGTCCGGGCACATTATCAACCAAATTCCAAACTTGGTTGTCATACATGGATTGAATCTTGTTGTCCATTGCCTCTTTCCATTTTGCAGACTCCGGGCCTGCCATGGCTTCCTTATAGCTATTAGGTTCATCTAAATTTATTAGTGTACCATCACTAATGTACGTTTCCCCTTCGGTAGTAATATGAAAATCATAAAACTGGGGTTGAACTCTAACTCTTTTGGAACGTCTAAGAGGTAAGGACTCGTTAATCGGTTCAACCGGAGTTTCCTCCTCGGGTTGAGCACCAGCAGTGGAGGTTCCTTCATCACTCGATTCTGGAATCTCTTCAAGCTCGATCTGCCTCCCACTGTCTCCTTGGCTTATGAGTTCTCGCTCTCAGAAAACCCCTCTTCTCGCAACGAAGACAACATTGTCATTCAGTCTATAGAAGAGATATGCAAAGGATTTCTGCGGGTAGCCGATGAAAATACATCGCTCACTACGAGGTTCGAGCTTGTCGTGAGTATCTTGTCTTACGAAAGCCTCGCAACCCCAAACATTGATATGTGCCAACGAGGGAGCTTTCCTGTCCACATCTCGTGAGGTGTTTTGGCAACCTTCTTTGTAGGGACTCGGTTAAGGATATGGGCGGCAGTCTCTAAGGCATACCCCCAGAATGAGATAGGCAGTGAAGCACGACTCATCATAGAACGAACCATGTCCACACAAGGTTCGATTATGCCTTTCTACCACACCATTCAACTGCGGCGTCCTAGGTGGCGTCAATTGCGAAACTATTCCACATTCTTTGAGATAGTCGTGGTATTAAAGACTTAGGTACTCTCCTCCTCGATCAGATCGAAGCATCTTGATTTTCCTACCCAATTGATTCTCCACTTCATGTTTGAATTCTTTGAACTTTTCAAACGTTTCAGACTTGTGCTTGATTAAGTAAATATACTCATATCTACTATAATCATCGGTGAAAGTCACATAGAAGTGGTTCGTATCCTTTGTGGTGGATCTAAAGGGTCCACATACATCGGTATGTATGAGATCCAATAAACCCTCACCCCTCTCACATGTACCAGTGAAGGGTGACTTGGTCATCTTTCCAAGCAAACAAGACTCACACATGTCATCTTACCTAAGGTCGAATGACTCCAACACTCCATCCTTTTGGAGTTTGGCTACGCGCTTCTTGTTGACATGTCCAAGACGACAATGCCACAAACATGCTTTATCCATACTATTGGAAGAATCCATGCATAAAACATCATTTCCTAGGTTATCTACAATCATAATAGTTTCATAAATTCCATTACAAGGCATTGCTTCAAAATATAAGACACCATTTAGATAAACATAAATCGAACCATTCACATTATTAAAAGAAAATCTAAATCCTTGTCTAAACAAACCATGAAATGAAATGATGTTTCTTGCCATATCTGGCGAGTAGCAACAATTATTCAAATCTAAACTTAATCCATTACTAAGCACTAAAGAATACACTCCAATCTTGGTGACAGGCGACGATCTTCTATTCCCCATGATTAGATTTATTCTTCCATGCTCCACATCCCTATTTCTTCTTAGTCCCTGCAATTCAGAACAAATGTGGTAACCACACCCGGTATCAAGGACCCAAGAAATAGCATGAGCCGAATCATTAGATTTAATTGTGTAAATACCTGCGAAAGACGGCTTGATCTTTCCTTCCCTGATGGCTTGCAGATATTCTGGGCAGCTTCTCTTCCAATGCCCTATTTTGTGGCAATGGTGGCACTCTGCCTCCTTCGGGTTAGGCTTGGGTTTAGCAGGATCAACTTTGGTCCCACTAGAAGAGGAACCATCTCGGGACTTTCCCTTGCAGTGGCTCTTTGATGGCGCCTTCCTCTTCTTGCCCCATCCCTGCCCAATAGCCAAAACAGGAGCAGCGGGTGGATTAGGAGTGGATGCAACAGACTTGCCCTTGAGGTTGCTCTCAGCAACCCTTAGGAGACCTTGGAGTTTGCTTAGGGTGACCTCTTCCTTTTTCATGTGGTAGGTCATCCTAAATTGGTTGTAACACGGATGCATGGAATGAAGTACCATGTCGATCGCCAAATCTTCCCTAAAGTCGACATTCAACTTGCGAAGACGATCGACATACCTTTGCATCTTTTGCAAGTGCACGGTTAGAGAATCTCCATGTCCCATTTTAGCAGAGATCATGTAAGTGAAAATCTCGTAACGTTCCTGCCTCGCGTTTTGATGGTATCTCTCCAATAAGTATTGATGCATCTCGTAAGGATACATGTCCTCATAGGACTTTTGGAATTCGGTGTTCATTGTGGCTATCATGATGCAATGAACCTTCGTTGCATCATGTTCATGAGTTTCAAAAGCAGTCATTTCAGCTGGAGTAGCGATTTCTAGATTGATCTTCTCGAGCTTCTCGTCAAGGAGATACTCCTTGTCCTCGTAGCGAGCAATCGTGCGAATGTATCTTATCCATTCACTAAAGTTCGTTCCATCGAAAGTCACTTTTTGGCAAAGGCTCATTAGCGTGAATGAGCTAGCAGCAGCGTTGTTCGCGTTCGACATCTACAAATAGAAAGGACAAAGTTTGATTAGAATTGAATCCCTAATTATCACCCAATCTGAAAAATTAGGGCTAGGATCCAACAACATTATTTACACATTAGAAAAGGGATGCCGTAATCCAACATGCAAACAATTTGAAGGTAAGTGAATGACGATTCACTAATTCTCCACCATGAAAACATAACCTTATGTTCTAAATGTATTGAGAATTCCTAGGTTTCGATGAGATTCATTGAACTTTTCAATGGCATGTTTAAATCTCGATATGCCCCTCTCGTTTGTGACTGGGATGCCGAGGATCACAAAGTGGGTGTGAATAACCATGCAAATCTACACGGTGCCTTCATTGTTACAATCACCTATTCGATGTGCCGGTAAACCACACATGCTCCACCGAACTATGATAAACAACGAATCACCCTTTGCCACCTTTGCTTAGAAACAATTAGTGTGCCGGTAAACCACACACGCTCCACTAACTTCTTAGCAAGGGTGCAAAGTGTAATTTCATGGGTTCGCATCAATTCACTTTTCCTAAAGTAACTAGGATTGGGAATTTGAAAAACATGTAGTTACTTTGTATTTTAATATTATACTTTTAATGAGGAGATAGGGTTGCCCTATCCTACCCATTCGGCTTACGACCCTCCACCGATCAAGCAAGCGGTGGGTGTGAGTGTACACCCATTAAGCGTCATTTTATAGGCCGCAACCTTATACCCACGTTATAGACCGGCTTCGTGAATGAGGCCTACTAACGGTAAGACTAGCATTTTAATATATATATATATATATATATATATATATATATATATATATATATATATATATATATATATATGTATTGTAATATTATATTAGTATAGGGTTGAATTTTAAACTCGTAAAATTCTAGGGTTTGAAATTTAAATTGACTAAATTAAAATTTTAATCACAAAACATAAATTTCAAAACTTGAGGACAAGTTTTAAACTTTTAAAAACATATGGGATCAAATAACAAATAATTTAAATTAACCATTTTATCTCATAATTATCCATATTTGATTTATTTAAATGTTTCTTGCAAAACAATTCACCAATTTAATTAAAATAATCAATTAATATCATATAAGGAAATTATTATTCAATTAATTGGTAAATAATTTTTGTTAGGTCAAGGATATACTCACATATATGTTTAAAATCGGATTTTATTGACCTATGAAGATTAAGGCAAGTTTCCATAAGAAAAACAGCAAGAAATCCCGAAACTAGCTCCTTCTGATGCTCGAACTCGTCGAGTACCACAATGGACTCGCCGAGTTGAGGCCTACTCGCCGAGTACACTGTGGTACTCGCCGAGTTCATTAGGAAGAAGGACAAAAAAACGATTTTTTCAATCAACCAATGCATCAATTCAATAGAAACCAATCAAGGCTCTGATACCACTGATGGGTTTGAGCCATAAGGACATTCCTATGTGCATATACAAACCCTAATGCTTCGATCTAGGTTTCTCTAATTGAACATGCAATGTATCCAAGACTTTGATTGATAGATTTAGTGTAAACATTCAAATCATAACATATGAAATCAGATCTAAAGGAATACCTTGAGTTGCTTGCTTGAATCTTCTTGTCCTTGGATCTTAGAGTCACAATTGTCACTCCTCTAATGGCTTACAAACACCAACTAGCAAGAGGTTGATAAGAGTGTGAGGTCAAAACATGAAATATGATTATGTTTAAAACAGACTCAGCGTTAGCATATGTCTCAGCATCAGCATCAGCGTTTCAGCGGATCAGTTTGTAATAGTTTAGTCAGTGCATTGTAACAGATCTTGTATTTATCTTGTTTCCATAGTTAGCCTAATTAGTTAGCTGGCATATCCCTGAATTGTAGGGATTGTCTAGAATAACAGTATATATTATCTTGTACAGGTTTGTGAATGGGTGCGCTTTTCACAAACCCTAATCGTCGCTTTGTGCACACGATAATCTCTTTCTGAGATTATCTTTCTTAGTGAAAGTTTTTCTTCATGAATTTCTCTTGTTCTTATTTATTGTCTTTGTTTGATATATCGATTGATCTAAAGGCCTCTTCAATTGGTATCAGAGCGGGTTTCTTTTATCAAACAAATGGCTTCATCTTCTTCTTCATCAAACTCATCAAATCATCCTTCTGCTAAAATCCCTCCTTTCGATGAAACTAACTTTTCTATGTTGAAAATAAAGGCTCTATATGCCTTGGAGTCTGTTGATGAAGACATGCTGGACATCGTTGAAAAAGGTCCTTATGTTCCTATGTATCAGCCTCTTAAAAATAATGTTCCTGATGGCATTATGAAGAAAACTCCCAAAGAAAACTGGACGACAGATGCAAGAGAAAACATGGTTTAGATGTTCGTGCTCGTGCCGCTATCAGCTACTCGTTGCCATACAACATCTTTGGGCTGGTTCAAAATTGCATCTCAGCAAAAGAGATGATGGATACTCTGACTGTATCCTTTGAAGGAACTGAAGAAGTCAAGGCTACTCAAATAAATTATCTTAACCGCAGGTATGAACATTTTTTTGCTAAGAAAGGTGAAACCTTGACTCAAACTTTCAACAGATTCAATACTCTTGTTAATGATCTTCGGAGACTAGATCAGTTGAAGCATAGAACTGTTCTAGTGCAAAAGTTTTAGGATTCTCTAGGTGCAGGTAGGGAAAATCACGTTGATGTGCTGAAAAACAGTGAGAAGATCAACTCTATGGAATTACAAAGTCTCTACGGAAATCTTCGATACTATGAAGAATCCAAGCTTCAAAGAAAGGAACTGATGAAAGATTCTCAGCGTGAATCTTCTGTAGCCTTGTTCTCCAACAAAAAGCTGGTGTCAGATTCAGACACTGAAAGTGATTCAGACACTGATTCATCTAAAACTGACACTGATGATCTTGAAAAGATTGTGGCAAGTGCAGCTTTGATTGTGAAGACCTTTGAGAAATCAGGTCGAAACTTCTCAAAGTTTCAAAAGAAGATAGGCGGAAAGTTCTCAAAAGGGTCAGGAGCTGATAAAAGGCATGGTGCTAATAAGAAAGAGAAGGCTCAGTGCTTTAACTGTGGGAGCACTGATCAGTTTGCAAAGGATTGTAAACAAAAGAAACAAGGCTCAGATGAATACTGGAAGCAGAAGTACAACAAGCTGATTGAGAAGCTGAAAGCTGAAAACTTGGAACATAAAGTGCTTGTAGCTGAAGAGGAAAAATGGAAAACTGATGAAGAGTCATCAGATGATGAAGTCAAGTGTTTAATGGTCAAAATAGAGGACCCGACTATTTCTGATAAAGACAAAAGTACTTTTGACACTGATATGTCTGATGCTGAAAATTCCAGGAAGCACAACATTGACTCTTCTTCAATGTATCAGGTTAAAAACTTTGTTTCCTATTCAATGAATGAAAAAATCAAAATGTTTGAGTATTTGGGTGTCATTAATTCTAAGAAGAATCAAACCATAAGAAATTTGCAAAATCAAATTGATTTTCTTGAAACTGATATATCCATGAAAAATAGTATTATTGAGTCCACTCAGGAAAATCTTAGAATTACTAGTTTGTCAAATTCATCTTTGTCTGCTGAAATTGATGATGTTAAAAATCTTTTGATCAAAGAACAAACTGTGCTTCACACTTGGGTAAAATCTCATAAGAATGCTAATTATATTATTTTAGCTCAAATTCCACATTCTTGTGAGAAAATTCTTGGGGGTTATTTTGCCGAAGCTGAAAAAGTTTTTAAATCACAAGAAAAGGAATCTGAGGTCTATTCCATGAATGAGATGAAAAACAATTTCAAAAATAAGTTTGTCAGCAACTCTTTTATTAATCAAAGTTTAATTGATGAATATTGCATTACTAATTCTGATGGTATCACTGAGTGTAATGTTGAGATTACCGGAATTGATCCTACCTCTTATCCTGCACATCTTGTTAGACCAATCCCTCTAACTGAGAATATTATTGCTTTTCCTATCTCAAATGGAGAGGAAATAAGTATACTCTAGTGGTCGTTGATGAGTTCACTCGATTTACTTGGGTAGTTTTCTTGAAGAAGAAAAGTCATGTTGCACAGGAAATTATCTCACTGATTCGTAAAAATGAGACACTGACAGGTCTTAAAGTTAAGCAACTAAGAAGTGATCATGGTACTGAGTTCCGAAACTCAACTCTTGAAGAATTTTGTGATAATAAAGGAATTGGACAAAACTTCTCAGCTCCTCGTACTCCTCAGCAAAATGGTGTTGCTAAATGAAGAAATAGAACAATGATTGAGGCAGGAAGGACCTTGATGATCCATGCTGTTCTTCCTATGTCGTTTTGGGCTGAAGCTGTCAATACAGCGTGTTTTACTCAGAATCGATCTCTAATTCATAGGATTCACAAGAAGACTCCATATGAAATGCTGAAAGATCGAAAACCAGATGTATCCTTTTTTCATGTGTTCGGATGCATTTGTTATATTCTAAATCAGCGTAACCCAAGATCCAAGTTTGAACCTAAGGCTGATAAAGGTATTTTTGTTGGGTACTCATCTATTTTAAAGGCTTTTCGTGTTTTTCATGTGAACAGGCAATGTGTTGAAGAATCCATTCATGTGAAGTTTGATGAGGAATCATACACTGATGAAAAAGTCACTCATTCTCCTTCTATCTTTCAAGAGCTTCTCTCTTGTCCATTCGATGAAGCACCTTCTGCTGAAGATAAGACTGATTCCTCTGATCCTATCATTCCAATTCCATGTTCCTTGAATCAAGTTACTGCAGCCACATCAGCAGATAATTCATTAAGTGCTGATGAAACCCTTCAAGCTGAAGATTCTCCTTAAACTGATAATGTGTCAGTGTCTATCTCTCCAGAATCAGCATCAGTCATTGAACATCGAGATCATCCTGTTGATCGAATTATAGGGAATATTCATGATGGTGTCCGAACCAGATCTAGTGTACTTAATAACTTTTGCATGTATGTTAACTTTGTTTCAATGATCTTACCTGATAAAGTACACATAGCTCTTCAAGATGCTGATTGGATCAAAGCCATGCAAGAAGAACTGAATGAGTTTGAAAGGCACAAAGTTTGGACTCTTGTCCCAAGACCATCCGGGAAGACTATCACTGGAACTCGTTGGTTCTATCGTAACAAGGTTGATAAAGATGGAATCATCACTCGCAACAAGGCAAGGCTTGTAGCTCAAGGGTTTACTCAAATTGAATCCATCGACTACGGGGAAACTTTTGCTCCAGTTGCTCGCATTGAAGCTATCAGACTGTTTCTCGCATACGCATCCTACATGAACTTCATTGTCTATCAGATGGATGTGAAAACAGCATTCCTTCATGGTGTGTTAGAAGAAGTATTCCTAAATCAGCCCCCAGACTTTGTGGACAAAGATCATCCTGCTTACGTGTACCGGTTAGACAAAGCTGTTTATGGACTGAAGCAAGCTCCCAGGGCTTGGTATGAGACGCCGACATCGTATCTGCTTGAAAATGGATACAGACGAGGAGCAATCGACAATACTCTCTTCATCAAAAACAAAGGCTCAGACATGGTTCTTGTTCAAATTTATGTCGATGACATCATTTTTGGCTCTCCAAATGAGACACTGAGCAAGGAATTTGCAGAGATCATGTCTCAAAGGTTCGAAATGAGCATGATGGGGAAGATGACCTTTTTCTTAGGTCTTGAAGTTCAGCAACAAAAGACAGGTATTTCCATTTGTCAAAGTAAATATATATCTGACCTGCTTGTTAAGTATTCTCTCAGTGACTGCAAACCAGCCTCTACTCCAGTGTCTAAGACTGATAAGATACACGCTGATCCAACTGGAACTGATGTCAATCACTCTCTGTATCGAGGAATGATTGGATCCCTCTTATATCTCACAGCAAGTCGTCCTGATATCATGTTTGGAACCATTCTCTGTGCTCGATTCCAAGCTAATCCAAAAGAATCTCACCTCATGGCTGTCAAACGTATTTTTCGATACTTGAAGAACACTCAAAACCTTGCTCTGTGGTATCCTCGCGACTCAGCATTTGAACTTTATGGATACACTGACTCAGATTATGCTGGATGTAATTTAGACAAAAATAGTACATCTGGTGGATGTCACTTCCTTGGCAATTGTCTCATCAGCTGGTCTAGCAAGAAACAAACATCAGTAGCCATCTCAACTGCAGAAGTTGAGTATGTTGCCGCTGGGAGATGTTGTGCTCAGCTCTTATGGATTCAAAATCAGCTTCTCGACTATGGGTTCAAGTTCTCAAAGACTCCCAGATATTGTGACAACACCAGTGCAATTCAGATCACACAAAATCCTGTTCAGCACTCAAAGACAAAGCATATTGAAGTCAGACATCACTTCATCAGAGATAATGTTGAAAAAGGAAAAGTTGTTCTTGAACATGTCAAGACTTCGGAGCAACTTGCTGATATCTTCACAAAGGCACTGGATTCTCAATTAACTGCTTACATTATCAGAGAACTGGGAATGATTTCCTTGTAATTAATTTTGACGTTTAATTGTGCTAATGTTTCATATTGTCTTATAAGCTGATGTACATTGTGCTGATGATGACATACTGATGACATTTGCTACTGAGCACTTTGGTTTTATTTCTTATCTTTATCTCTTCTTCAAGTCTTCTAAACAAAAGTTGAATGATTCACTGTATTAAACCATACACTGATAACGACTTGAAACTCTTTGCCGATGGTTAGATCAAAACACCAAGATCTATCACACGCAACTACCCCTTCTCACCAATCTTACACTGATTATGTGATTCATTGTCCCAAAACACACGCTGATGAGAGTCTAAAAATCTTTGCCGATGGTTAGACCAAAACACCATGGTTTATCACACGTAACAATCCATTCTTTACCCTCCTCTTATTCAGTGTCTAATGATTCGGTAAGATAAACCACTCACTGATGAAGTCACAACACTCTGTGCCGATGGTAAGATAATGTAACTAGTATCTATCACACACACCAATCTCCTTGCTAGCCCCGATTAAGCAAGTTGTACCTTGAATTGACGGAGAAATATTTTCAGCATGTAACTTTTGTGACACTGAGTTCAGCGCTTCCGCAAACACTGATTGACATTTCACCTACAGTCAACGGCTCTTTTATCCAACGGCTATTTTCTACTCTGACAGACAGTTACGATGCGCCGTTATTCTTAATAAAGATAATCATCACCTTTTTAATGAAGATAATCATTACCTTTTTAAAAACCCCCTTTCATTCCATATTTAAACCTCTTTCTCCCTTGGTTTAATTTTTCCTTCCAAAACCTTGAACTTTTCTCAAAAACCCTAGAATCCTCAAATACTCTCAAATGGCGGCATCTCTGTTCACATACTCCTCAACCTCTCGAAGAGTCGTTCCTGCCCCAAACTCTCCTCCACTTCCAATTCACATCAAGGCAACCAATGTCGTCTTTAACCCTGACATTCCAGAGGTTCATCGAGGTCTTGGACTCGATGATTTCGTCAATTTCTTGGCTTCTTGCCGCCTTCGATATGCAATCAGTGATGTACCGTCCGAGTTCTTCCCTGAACAAGTATGTGAGTTTTACTATACCGCAATAGTTAATGAAGAAAACAATGCCATCACCGGAACCATTGGCCATGGCAGACACTCTGTCTTCATCACCGCAGAACTACTCAGTGCTGCCTTAAGGTTACCAATTTTCGAAACCTTTTCTGAACCTCCTACTATTGAAAGATGTAAACGCATGTTTGATCAACTGAGCTATGATCATTCAAAGGCTGGCACTCGATCAGCTCTTATTTTGCGTCAGTGCATGACCCCAAGCTGGAAGTTTTTCACTGGTGCTTTATGCAAGTGTGTGGGTCACAAGTCTCGCAGTGGTGATCAATTGAGCAATTATGAGCAACAAGTCGTCTGCTCCCTTCTTCTCAACAAAAGATTAGATTATGGGGCACTATTCTTTGATCAGCTTGTTCAGCTTGTACGTGCAAATGTGCGTGCTGATCATGTTCCCTTTCCACGCTGGATTGCCCTGGTGTTCGACAAATTCTTCGCTGCTGATTACTTTTCTCACTCTGGGAATACAATCCAATGCCCTCGAATGTCAGTTCGTATGTATCAGGATGATCCTTTGGATACTGACATTGGAATCTCCGATAGGATGAGAGAATGGATTGCCAATCCATACACTGTGCCTTCTCTCACCGCTGACACTGATGAAGGAGGTGCTGATGGTAATCATATGGATCATGCTAATCAAGAGGTGGAACATCTTGATGGCGGTCATTTCTCCCCTCAACTGTCTCATCACATCATCTCGGACTCTGGAAAAGCCTACTCAGCACCATAGGATTCCATGCCTCTGGGGGAGCAACCATCTCAGGGGGAGCATCCCTCACAAGGGGAGCATCAGTCTCAGGGGGAGCATCCCTCACAGGGGGAGCATCAGTCTCAGGGGGAGCATCCGTCACCAGCTGCTCACCACTTCTCTCCAAGGATGCCTCCTAGCTCTCCAGTTGACCCAGGTACCTCAATGGTTCAAATTCCCGCTTCAGCATTTTCTGAGTTGATGTCACTGACTCGGGACATGAGTCAGCGTCTGCTTCGAATTGAGGCTGATGTTCAACAAATCAAGGAAGTTCTCTTACTTACTCCTCCCGCTAGTCCCAAATCTGATGATGCTCAAAAAGGGGGAGATACTGATGATGATGATCATGCTGGTGGTGAACCAAATGTTCATGCTGATGGTGAACCAAATGACAAAGAAACAGAACCTGCTGACAACACTTTCATTCAGCATGAATCTCCCAACCCCGTTCGTGAATCTAATTCTGCAGGGCATAATAGTCCAGCAGCTACTGAAAAATTGTTTGAAGACAGTGAGCATGATGAAGAGCATGATGAACCTGATGATGAATGTCAAATTCTTGACATGAACTTTATTGATCCTCTCATTCCAGTTCAGCAAGAAAGCTCAGATGACCTTGAAGAATCTCATCCGATATTAGTCGATCCTATTGCTGATCCCATCATTCCTGTCCAAGGAGAGGATTCGGACATTGCCAGTGAAGAATCTCAACCGCTGTCTCGAAAGCGGAAGGTAGTTGATACTGACTTGGAACATTCTCAAATTGATACTTCTTCAACTGTGAAGAAACCCAAGTCCATTGTCAGTATTTCAAACCTTGCCACTGAATGGAACATGTCCCCTGATCAAGTCAAGCAAATCCTTGATGAAGCCAATCGAGCTCAGCTTCTAAAGAACATTGCTCAAGCTGATGAATCTCTTATTCAGCACAAACTTCAGGCCAAGGGATCTTTTGAAGCTCAGATGCAGAAGTTCCTGGAATTTCAGTCCAAGGCTCAGTCTTCTCAACCTCCTCCTAGCTCTAGCAAGCCTAAGACTAACAGTGTTCTTGACCAGATTGATCGAAAGAGATTTGAAGATGTCTTTAATCGGCGAATGTGTGGAGATAAGATCATCAAAATCAAAGCTTCTAAACCTCGAAACGAGAAAATCCTTACGTTGCTGATCACTCGTCAAGGTCCTCAGCACTCATATACTGAAGTTGTCAAGAGCGATGAGCTGATTAGATATGGGTATTCGGAATGGATGGAACTGCTCGATCTTGCATCCAAGCAAACCTCAGCTCACTCTTCAGAACTGACTTGTGCTCTTCATCTGCTGATCAAGAAAGTTCAGCGTTTGGATCTTGTTCCTAAAGAACGACCTCAGCATCAAGGCCAAAGGTCGTCAGTTCCTAGATCTCAAAGAACCAAGTTTCATGTTGATGGTGAAGATGTATTGGTTCTAGACTTTGGTGCTAGTGTAATTAACAATTCACTTCCTCTAGGTGTTGATCCGGTTCAGCATCAATTCATCTCAGCTCCTGAACACGGGATGTTCTATCTCGACAAAAACAGGAGGATGTGCTTTCAACGAACTACTGAGATCCCAAAGGCTCCAACCACTCACCTTGTTGGCTTAAGGCAAATGTTCATGAGTCATCAAGATCTATCTGGAGAATTTCACATTCTTATTGCCATGGAACTGCTGAACAGATGACAGGAATTGCTGGACAGTCCTTACTGGCCAGTTAACATTGAAGCTGAAGCTGAGTATGAAGAATTTCTTTCCAGAGGTGTCTTTATTTAGTTTGTTTTGAACATCATCATATTGGGGGAGATTGTGAGGTCAAAACTTGAAATATGATTATGTTTAAAACAGACTCAGCGTCAGCATATGTCTCAGCATCAGCATCAGCGTTTCAGCGGATCAGTTTGTAATAGTTTAGTCAGTGCATTGTAACAGATCTGGTATTTATCTTGTTTCCATAGTTAGCCTAATTAGTTAGCTGGCATATCCCTGAATTGTAGGGATTGTCTAGAATAACAGTATATATTATCTTGTATAGGTTTGTGAATGGGTGCGCTTTTCACAAACCCTAATCGTCGCTTTGTGCACACGATAATCTCTTTGTGAGATTATCTTTCTTAGTGAAAGTTTTTCATCGTGAATTTCTCTTGTTCTTATTTATTGTCTTTGTTTGATATATCGATTGATCTAAAGGCCTCTTCAAAGAGAGAGAGAGAGAGAGAGAGAGAGAGGAGGGTGAGAAATCGGCCAGGGTTGCTCCAATAACAAGGGTGTAGATTTCCTCAACCCTATGGGTCTATTTATACTTGTGAGCTCCTAGGGTTTCACCCTTAAAACCCTAATTGGATAACTTAGGCCCTAAGCAATCCAATGATCCCTAGTCCTTGGACGATTTCTAGGTTCTTTCAAACCCTAAAATCGTCCACCCTCTTATCCTTAAGGATTCATAGCCCAAAATATAACTATCACACATTTGACAGTTTATGCCCCTTTATTCAATTATTCCCTTTAAGTCACCAAATTAATTCCTAATTAATTTATGATTTATATTAATCAAATAACAATATTATTATTACTTATATTATTCTCATAATAAATTAATAATATTTCTTCTCTCATTATAAATCATCCTGTCAAGTTGCTATGGTGAAGGCAACCCAAAAGGACCGTGCACAACCGAGTCAAATACTTGCCAAATATAGTTACAACCTTAGACACTATTCCAACAAAACTCCCGGAGTTGACTATGATCAGACCTTCTCACCAGTTGCTATGAAAAAATCTATTAGGGTGATGCTAGCCATTGTTGCGTTTCATGATTATGAGATATGGCAGATGGATGTCAAGACCGCTTTCCTTAATGGGAAGTTGGCTGAGGATGTTTACATGGCTCAGCGAGAGGGTTTCGTCAATCCGAAGCATCCCAAAAGAGTGTGCAAGCTTGAGAAGCCCATTTATGGACTTAAGCAAGCGTCTCGCAGTTGGAATCTTTGCTTCGATGAGAAAGTCAAAGAGTTTGGATTTGTACGAAGTGAAGATGAATCATGTGTATATGTCAAGGCCAATGGGAGTATAGTTAGCTTCCTCGTTTTTTATGTCGATGACATACTGCTCATAGGAAACGACGTCCCGACTTTGCAGGAGGTTAAATCCTGGCTCGGGAAGTACTTCGCTATGAAGGACCTCGGAGAGGCTTCCTATATTGTGGGAATAAGGATAGTGAGAGAACGAAGTAAGAGACTAATAGGACTTAGTCAGAATACTTACTTAGATAAAGTATTAAAATGTTTTAGTATGGAATACTCGAAGAAGGGAGAACTACCGATACAAAGTAATTCCAAGTTGAGTAAGACTCAAAGTCCAAGAACTGAAGTCGAGATAGCTGACATGAGCCGAGTACCTTACGTGTGACATCCCCAATTTCACGGCCAGAAAACACTGATTTGTTTATGCTTTGTTTTATAAATCAGAGTGATCGTTTAAAGAAAACGGTTGCGGAATTTGTTCCCAAAATAAAATATGATAACCATTTATCAAAACATTTCTCAAAGAGAATGTATTTTCATTAAATAATAAAACCTCGGGATGTCATGTTCCGATACAGACCAAAAGCGTAAACAATATAAAATAGACCTTACAACAGTTATTTATAACTACTAATCTATAATCCAAAATCTCTCGTCAAGTCCACCAAGTTATACTCTTGTATCATTACCTGTAATGCAAAGAAAACTGAGTGGGTCAGGCTTGGGAGCCTGGTGAGCATATAGGGTTTTCAACCCACAATAATACATTTATTATATTCAATTATCAAACAATCAACCCAAATACCCAAGGAATTGGCACGAAGTCCATTGCTGCCAAAGTTTATTTATCAAGTACAAAATCCATAGCTATCAGGCGCTAACTCCATAGTCACCAAGGTTCACTTAACAAGCGCTAACTCCATAGTCACCAAGGTTTACTCAACAAGCGCTAACTCCATAGTCGCCAAGGTTTACTCAACAAGCGCTAACTCCATAGTCGCCAAGATTTACTCAACAAGCGCTAACTCCATAGTCGCCAAGGTTTACTCAACAAGCGCTAACTCCATAGTCGCCAAGGTTCATCAAATAGGCACGAAGTCACATCGTCGCCAAGGTTTATACAATAGGCGCTAACTCCATAGTCACCAACTATCCCATCTACCCAAGTTCTACCCAACATTTCTGTAGATATAAATACTTACACAGTTTAAATCATTTAACACGTGTATAAAACATCAATTCCATGCCCATCTCAAACAGACAAATAATATATAAACACATAGCACGTATTTCATTGCAAATACTTCATATTTACATGTTAGAAGAAAGTAACTACACACTCACACATATAAACAACAATATACTTAATACACTCAAACCATACTTGTATTATTATCGTGTTTATGAAAGGTAGTATACACTCACTTGATTAGACGATGCCCGGACAGCACTACGACTTGTAGAAGTAGTATTCTTCAGTAGATCTGGAAGATCTCCACAAAAATCGAACTTCTCGCGGGCAGAGCTTCGGCTCGGGAATCGCACTTCTCGGGATCTCGGGAGCGTAAAACTTCCTTCTTAACTTGGATATGATATTCGGGGTGTCGGGATGGCTTCGGGGGTTTACACGTAGAGCTTCGACATAAAAACGAGGAGAAATGAGCAAATAAGCCCGGAACCCTCGCATCCTATTTATAGGAGGCTGGAGCCTCGGAGTACGCGGGGCATAAGGCTCCGAAAATCATCACTGCATGCGTCATCCGAAGAACTCGAGTGTGAAGGTCGTCATGCTTCGCTGTACGCGGGGCGTACAGCAGTACGCTGGGCGTACTTCGGATATGCCCGGTGACTCTCCTTCGGATAATGTCGGGATTTAATAATTAAATTTAATTATTAATTCTTTAATAAACTTCGAAAATTCATATCTTCATCATACAAACTCCGTTTTCGACGTTCTTTATATCCACGTGAAGGTGAGACTACGCTCTACAACTTTTATTTAGACTCTGTCGGCTAATTTTGAATTTATTTTTATTATTTATTTTTAGTAGGCCGGGACAGGAAAACTCTATTATAAAATCATAACTTCTTTATTCGACGTCCGTTTTCGCCTATCTTTTCATCGTTTCACTACAATTGAAGAGATCTTCAATCCTCGTTTAGATTGTTTCGGCTATAAACCGCTCGATCTCAAATCGAGTATTCGGGCTGCATACCGCTAAGTCGAAACTTAGAAAAATCATAACTTCCTCATACGAAGTCAAATTTGGACGTTCTTTTTATGCACGCTCACGGTTTAACGTATTCTACGACTTTCATTTAGATTGATAAGGCTAAATATCGCTCTAACGTAAATTCACTTTTTACGTCGCGTTGTGTCGTGCCGGTTCTGTCGCGAAACTTCAACAGGTCATAACTTCTTCGTTATAACTCGGATTTTGGCGTTCTTTATATTCACGGAAACCTTGTGACATATACTACAACTTGGTTAAGATTAATCCTTCTAGATAATCTTCCATCAAAAAGTCATTTTTGACGCCTATCGTCTCTTAATTGACTAGCCCTGATCGACGGGCGTTACAATTATCTCCCCCTTAGGATGATTACGTCCCGGAATCATCAACGAAAATAGAACTTGTATAATGATTCCATACGCTATCTATTCATCCTAGGTAATAACCGTAACTGCTATGTTTCCTCGAAAGAATATTTAACTCTACGGATTTTTTTGATCGCAGAAGATGCCCAAATCTTGCATCTGCTTATCGTACTAGGTTGTACTTTCAATCGTAACCCTCGAGTTACCAAATAAGTCATTATTATGGACTCCTTCTTCTTCTCAGGATAAATACTTTCCTTTATCTATTGTAACAAACCGATGGGTCGTGCTCTATTGACCTCTCATCGCACGATGCGACGCTTAGACTCGGTCTTTAATAAAGTTAAATTCCAGAATGGAATATACCTTCCTTCATATTCTAATGTGATATAATCACATTTCAGCATGTAGCACTTCTACCTGCAAACTTCTTTTAGTAACGAGCGCGACACTATCAATCGCATTAACTTCAACCTTCTGACTTAAGTCAGATGTTACATCTAACTTGGTCCTCTAGACCACGTAACATACTCCTCGTAGTCGAACTCAAATTTAAACATGACCACTAGGGTCGGAACAAGAACCATCTTACTAGTCATTACCGAAACAATGGTAATGACATACCAGAATAAAATGGAATCAATCACTAGCTTCTTGGTAACCTTGTGACTTTCCCTGATCCAAGTGCGAGTCTTGTGCTTCCGATAGTATATGCATCTACTACCTTTCACACCTACTCATACTCGTCCCAAGTATTGTCCCGCAGTCGACCAGGTCACCATACAAGAAAATCACAAAACAATTTAACACATACGAATGTGTCCAAGTAATCATAAACAATTTCCCTAGACTCTACTAGGACTTCTTCATTGCTCAATCTTCACTCATCAACTCTACTTCAACTCGATTAGTGATGGAAATACCAAACGATGAGACAACTTCAAGAATTTCACCAATCGTTCCATCATCCTGCCAATCGAAGGTGTACTTTAGACACACCGTACTCCTCTAAACGTACTTTTATTTCACAAGACATACTCTAAAGGCAAGATATCACTCTTACGATATCTTCTGATAGGTGTCATCCACTATCATAAGCCTTCTTCATTTCCTCAATTTACTCAATTTCTCTACGAGTCTTCACCATGACCTCTTGTACATCCAAGCAGACATTCGGTGTACCAAGCGAGAATTTAAGATAAGAAAGCTTTAATTACGGTAAACGTATAAATCTCCTTATCACTCCGAAACGTTTATATGCTAGTTCTAATATCGTAGTCGTACGCTTAGAATCCTAAAAACATAAGGTTTCCAGATCCGGTCGGCAACAGACCATAGATCCGAACAAATAATAGCATCAATATAGCTATCACACAAAAAATTTAGCACATAAAAGCATTTTAGGCATCATTCCTAAAATAAACTAGTGCTTGTGTCAATTAAGGTGTACTACCTAACATATTTTTGACACACTCCTCACAATCATTACTTAGCATTCTAAGTTTAAGTCTAGAAATTTCCTACAAATTCCTAGTTCGCTTAAACTAATCTTCTGATACCAACTGTGACATCCCCAATTTCACGGCCAGAAAAGACTGATTTGTTTATGCTTTGTTTTATAAATCAGAGTTATCGTTTAAAGAAAACGGTTGCGGAATTTCTTCCCAAAATAAAATATGATAACCATTTATCAAAACATTTATCAAAGAGAATGTATTTTCATTAAACAATAAAACCTCGGGATGTCATGTTCCGATACAGAACAAAAGCATAAACAATATAAAATAGACCTTACAACAGTTATTTATAACTACTGATCTATAATCCAAAATCTCTCGTCAAGTCCACCGACTTATACTCTTGTGTCATTACCTGTAATGCAAAGAAAACTGAGTGGGTCAAGCTTGGGAGCCTGGTGAGCATATAGGGTTTTCAACCCACAATAATACATTTATTATATTCAATTATCAAACAATCAACCCAAATACCCATCCCCATATCTACTTTATCTTCTCAAGGGTTTACCCTAAGAATCCACTATCCTTCATTCATTCATTCCTAAGGATTTACCTAAGGAATTGGCACGAAGTCCATTGCTGCCAAAGTTTATTTATCAAGTACTAAATCCATAGCTATCAGGCGCTAACTCGATAGTCAACAAGGTTCACTTAACAAGCGCTAACTCCATAGTCGCCAAGGTTTACTCAACAAGCGCTAACTCCATAGTCGCCAAGGTTTACTCAACAAGCCCTAACTCCATAGTCGCCAAGATTTACTCAACAAGCGCTAACTCCATAGTCACCAAGGTTTACTCAACAAGCGCTAACTCCATAGTTGCCAAGGTTCATCAAATAAACACGAAGTCACATCGTCGCCAAGGTTTATACAATAGGCGCTAACTCCATAGTCACCAACTATCCCATCTACCCAAGTTCTACCCAACATTTCGGTAGATATAAATACTTACATAGTTTAAATCATTTAACACGTGTATAAAACATCAATTCCACGCCCATCTCAAACAGACAAATAATATATAAACACATAGCACGTATTTCATAGCAAATACTTCATATTTACGTGTTAGAAGAAAGTAACTACACACTCACGCATATAAACAACAATATACTTAAAACACTCAAACCATACTTGTATTATTATCGTGTTTATGAAAGGTAGTATACACTCACTTGATTAGACGATGCCCGGACAGCACTACGACTTGTAGAAGTAGTATTCTTCGGCAGATCTGGAAGATCTCCACAAAAATCGAACTTCTCGCGGGCAGAGCTTCGGCTCAGGAATCGCACTTCTCGGGATCTCGGGAGCTTAAAACTTCCTTCTTAACTTGGATATGAGATTCAGGGTGTCGGGATGGCTTCGGGGGTTTACATGCAGAGCTTCGGCACAAAAACGAGGAGAAATGAGCAAATCAGCCTGGAACCCTCGCATCCTATTTATAGGAGGCTGGAGCCTCGGAGTACGCGGGGCGTAAGGCTCCGAAATCGTCACTGCATGCGTCATCCGAAGAACTCGAGTGCGAAGGTCGTCATGCTTCGCTGTACGCGGGGCGTACAGCAGTACGTTGGGCGTACTTCGGATATGCCCGGTGACTCCCCTTCAGATAATGCCGGGATTTAATAATTAAATTTAATTATTAATTCTTTAATAAACTTCGAAAATTCATATCTTCTTCATACGAACTCCGTTTTCGACGTTCTTTATATCCACGCGAAGGTGAGACTACTCTCTACAGCTTTTGTTTAGACTCCGTCGGCTAATTTCTAATTTATTTTTATTATTTATTTTTAGTAGGCCGGGACAGGAAAACTCCGTTATAAAATCATAACTTCTTTATCCGACGTCTGTTTTCTCCTATCTTTTCATCGTTTCACTACAATTGACGAGTTCTTCAATCCTCGTTTAGATTGTTTCAGCTATAAACCGCTCGATCTCAAATCGAGTATTCGGGCTGCAAACCGCTAAGTCGAAACTTAGAAAAATCATAACTTCCTCATACGAAGTCAGATTTGGACGTTCTTTTTATGCACACTCACGATTTAACGTATTCTACGACTTTCATTTAGATTGTTAAGGCTAAATATCGCTCTAACGTAAATTCATTTTTTACGTCGCGCTGTGTCGTGCCGGTTCTGTCGCGAAACTTCGACAGGTCATAACTTCTTCGTTATAACTCGGATTTTGGCGTTCTTTATATGCACGGAAACCTTGTGACATATACTATAACTTGGTTAGGATTAATCCTTCTAGATAATCTTCCATCAAAAATTCATTTTTGACGCCTATCGTCTCTAAATTGACTAGCACTGATCTACGGGCATTACATTACGCTTCTGCAGTTGGCTCGATCATGTACGCCATGACTTGTACTCGCCCTGATGTGGCCTTTACTTTGAGCATGGTCAGTAGATATTAAGGGAACCCGGGAAAAGCTCATTGGATTGCAGTCAAGAATATACTTAAGTACCTTCGGAGGACCAAAGAATGGTTCTTAGTTCTCGGAGGGAGTGATGACTTAAAGGTGCGAGGGTATAGTGACGCCAGCTTCCAGACCGACAGGGACAACTACCGTTCGAAGTCGGGCCGGGTCATTATCTTTAATGGAGGAGCAGTGACTTGGAAAGGTTCAAAACAAGAAACCGTAGCTGATTCAGCGTGCGAATCAGAGTGCATTGCAGCGAGCGAAGCGTCAAAGGAGGCGATGTGGTTGAAGAACTTCACTGTTGATCTTGGAGTTATGACTGCCATAAAGGAGCCTATGGAAATTTTCTATGATCATGAAGGAGCGGTTGCCTTGAACAAGGAACCAAGGGATCATGGTAGATCTCGACATATCGACAGAAAATATCACATTATTAGACATCGAGTAGAAGAAGGACCCCTCGTAGTAAACAGGGTATCGTCGGAGGATAATGTGACAACCTGAAATTTCCATTATGTACAAACTATACCACTTCAATAGAAGTTATAGCAGTCACAATTAACTTTCAGACTTTCTGCGTAAGTTTGAGTAATTCAAGGTTTACACTTCAGGAAATATCAGGAGAGTGGGTGCACTAGGGTTTTGTGCAACACTATTATTCCAACACTCTATTATATTAGAGATCATTTTAGGAATAAAAATATTTTTTTCCAAAAATATTTCAAGACTATAAATAGATTTCTGAACCAAATTCATTCATTATTCACATTTCCAACTAGAGAAAAGCCATTTTCTCTCTCACAGATCTTCAGGTTTTTATACCAAAACGTGAGTAACTCTTTCTAGTAGTGTTAGAATGCTTATTATGTGCTTATAACATGATTTAGATGGCTAAATCATAAGATCTAGGAGTTTACTCCCCAAGGTGTTCTTGGGCGGTAAACTCCCGAAACGGAGCCAAAACCGTTCCTTGTGTTATACAACTGCCTTAGACTAAATTGTAGGTGTACTAAGGACAAGAAAACAACCAAAATCCACCCAAGTTTGGGAGTTTACGGCCCAAGAATATCATAGGCCGTAAACTCCAAATTTCAAGCTCAAATGGTGCTTTTAAGGCTCCTAAAGCCTTAGACAATTACCTAGACTTGTTTCCATTAAATCAAGGGCTTGAACCACATCAAAATCACTTAACAAAGTGGGTTTACGGCCAAGACATGGTTCTTAGGCCGTAAACTCCTAAAAAGGGCACCAAGGTGTGCCTAATGCCATCATATGCTAGGAATAAAAGTCTAGAACCTATACCACAAGTACAAGAGACTTGAAAGCATCAAAAACACACCATACTTAGAGTTTACGGCCGTAAACTCTAAGGGGAATGGCCTCAGGACCGTAAACTCCTAATTGGAGTATTTCTAGACCTTAAACCCTTCCAAGAATTTAACCACCAAGTTAGAATAATTCTAGGAATCATTTGGGACTTCAAAACACACCAAACCCCCATGGTTGGGAGTTTACGGCCGTAAACTCAAGAGTTTACAACCGTAAACTCCATGTGTGATGGTTTATGGGGAGTAAACTCACATGTAGGGTCCTTTGGAACCCTAAACACAAATACCTTGTCCCACAATAGCTTAGATGCAATCCTTAAGGCTTAAAACACTTATGTAAAGTGTTTATTATTTCTAGGATGTCTTAACATTTTCAATTAGTGATTTGAGTCTAATTGAGTGCATATATGTGTGATCATATGTTCATTAGGATCGTAGTGCATGTACAAGTCCTCGCTTGACACCTAGCCATCCTATATCGTTCAGTTCATCCCAATCACCAACTGTAGGTGAGTTCATACCCCTAATCAATATTTTAAATGATTTTAAATGCTTTAATTGGGGGAATACAAGTAGAAACAAACATGTTATTTAATCATTGATATGTATTTTATAACTGTGTTTGTCATTTAACAGATTTCACATGCTACAAAATGTGATGCATGAAATGGTTTTACATCTTAAAAACACATTGTTACCAAATGTTTATTAAAACGACATCAACTCATTGTTAATTATTGTTCAAAACCCATAAGATGTCTTACAAAACCATTTTACATTCTTGAACTAAACTATGCATATACACTTATATTCCTATATATGTATTGATATTATAGTTTACATCTTTCATTTAGTTTCCCACACCCTTGAGTAGTGAGAGTGTCTAAACCTACACGATCAACCAGTTATATTACAGTAAATTATCATAGGGATAATTTGAAGATATCAAACATTACTTCTATTACAAAGAATCACACAACAGTCAGTTCATTCATGAGTCTATACTAGTACATTACCTGATACATGAGTACTTACAGATGTTTACCTGATACATGAATATGTTTACATATACTTACCTGTTACATGGACACATATACATGAATACCATACAGGGACACTTTTACATAGGTGCATTATCATGTATTCACTTACCTAGATACTTGTACTTAGGACTATGAGGATGATTTATTAGTACTTACTGTGTAAATTATCTTTCCTATCTCGGTTCAATGGGATAGCTCGGCGGGACTTACCATTCCGAACCCCACTGATTAGCACCAGTGGTCGATGACCATCTACGGAGGTCTAAGGTTACTACTTATATTAGGTAGATCGATTGGGACTAACCCCTCCACCCACCTGCTGCTGCTACAGAGGACAATTGGACAATCTTCGGATGTTCATTAGGTTATACCTTTCGCTTATTGTGATGATTGTGTTACTCCTAGTACCCAGCGATGACACTTACATTAATACTTGTTTTGGACAATCTTCGGATGTTCATTAGGTTACATATTTCGCTTAATGCGATGTTATGTTAGTCCTAGTACCCAGTGACAACACTTACAGTACTACATTTTCCTGTTTACTTTATTTTGTGATACATTCACATAAACGATGAGTTAGACTAAGCACTTTTAGTACTAGTCAATACAAAGGAAAAACTATCATTTTACAAACAAAACATTCGGGTCTTGGTAGAAGACTACATCTCAAACTGATAGAAAATAAGGGATTTTCTAGGGTTTTTCATACGTACATCAACATTTTCATTTAACGTTTTACATGGCCTTCATAACAGATTTTCACAAACAAGGCAATGACACTTATATACTTATGAATTCACCAGCTTAAAAGCTGATACTCGCTTTCAAAATAACTTGTATTCTCAGGTCATCAGTAGACAGGTACGGAGGCCAGGTTTTGAGAAGACGGAGCAGACAAGTCTTGTCTTCTATTTTGATTATATATTTTTGGTGTCTTACTACATTGAAAGAACACATATGTATTAAAAATTTACTTATAATGCAATGGATGATGTTGTTTCTTGTTTATTATATTACACTGTTGTGATACTGTACATGACGTCCTCCACCCCTGAACGTTTCCGTCGTTCGTGGTTTTGGGGTGTGACAAATTGGTATCAGAGCATTGTTTATAGTGAATAAAGTATATCAACCCATAAAAGATATACTAACTATAAATACATCGGGATTAAAACACTCTGCCTAAGAGTTATACTTTTAGATAATAAAATATTTAAGTAAGTATACGTGCCTGCATTCATAATAAAATCAGCGTCACAACGACAAGAACAAAAGTATTACGATTGTTGATTATCACAAGTAAGCCTGGGGATATATGGTCAGTCTTGGGGATGGCATAGCCTGATCAACTATGCTGGTCCGAGGAGTGATTAGAATATGCCCAAGAATGGTTGTGATATGGCAGCAAGTCTAAAAACTTACCAACACAACCATAAAGAAATACCATAGGGGTATTTGGTCTTACTGTAATTATCTTAGTCAGTTCGTCTGTTTAGCTATTTCTTACACCCCTTTTCTCACATAGATTAAAATGGCTGGATTTCACCACGGCGATCCGTACTTCCCGAACCAAGGCAATGCTAGCTGGCTAGAGGCTGAACCAGAAGATGATCACCCAATTCCTTTGGATGATCACCATGCTGAGGGTTTTTCTGATAGTTCTGACTCGGAGCCGGAAGTCAACAACCAAACCCCAAATGCTCAAAACCCAAACCTGAACCCCCGCCTTGTGTTTCAAGGACCCACACCTCTGTGGGCCACTAACTTGATTACATGGAGTCATGAACAGGGTCAGCCCATTCCCTACAATGGAGACCGAAGTTTCTACAACCTCACTGAAGGAGGTTCTGCTGATAGAGTCCTACCAATCATGGTGCGTAGGATTTCTCGGAACTCGATAATAGCTCAGGCGACTATCAATCAAGTCTTGGAAGTTGACGCCAACTCTGGTGTTAACACTGTCCACATTCGCCAACTAGAGTCTGCTCATGAAAGGACTCTGGTCCGCAATGCAAAACTGTAGAGGGAACTTGCTGAAACCCAAGCTGAAGTTAGAGAACTTCGAGCTCAGCAAGCAAGGTCGGACATGCGTATAAGGGACATTGAACGTCTACTGTCGGGATCGAGGACTCATGCTAGAAGTTCTCGTCGCCGATAAAATCTCGTCGACTCATCTTTTGGATATAACCTAGTTTATGAAAAACTTTGGTCTAATTTTCCTATCTGTATAAATCTTAGACCTGTTAGGTCTTGATCTAGTCTTAATTCTGTCAAAATTTTCCATCTTGGTTGATGTAAGGCCTACTTCTAGGCCATTTTTCCCGAACTTGTTACATCTGTAATTCCAGTATTATTGACTGATATCTAATCCTATGGAAATTATTATCCAAATGCTATCTTCTTCATTTAGTGATACTATTCTTTCCGTTGTTGGGCTATGGGGATTTAGTCCATGAGACACATTCATTAGTCATTTATTCTTATCCATTTCGTCATCTTTTAAACGTACAGTTAAAGATGCCGCCACGTAGGAATCCAAGGCGAAACCCAAACAACGAAGCACCAATACCACCACCTGTACCTCTTCAACCACCAAATCCTTTTGATGCCAACATGTTCCAGGCTGCTTTCACAGCAGCAGTTGCAGCTGCTGTGTCGGCAATCAATGCTCCTGCCCCTAGTGGATCAGGAACAGGTGCACCACCCTTGAACCACGGCGAAAGCCATGGACACCCTCGGGAATGCACCTACAAGGACTTCACTAACGCCAAACCCCGCAGCTTCAATGGAACTGGGGGTGTAATGGTGTTGAGACAATGGATTGAAAAGATGGAATCTGTCATTGAAATATGTGCTTGCCAGGAGGGCAACAAGGTCAAGTTTGCAGCTTGTACCTTCTCTGACAGAGCACTAACATGGTGGAACAGCCATGTTAATTATCTAACTTTGGTGGTGGCGTATTCCATCGGCTGGGAAAAGTTGAAATCCATGCTGATGAAGGAATATTATCCTCGAGGCGAAGTACAAAAACTCGAGCAGGAATTCTAGGGTCTACAAATGGTTAGATCCGACATCACGGCCTACACAAATAGGTTCTGTGATCTGGCAAACTTATGCCCTGATATGGTTGCTCTCCAGAGCAAAAAGTTCGAGAGATATATCTAGGGACAGTCGCCCCAGATCCAGTCAAGTGTGATCACTTCCAGGCCTATTACCTTTGATAGCGCCAAGGAACTGGCACAATCTCTCATCGATCACTGGAAACCTCAGAACACAACAGTCCCTACACCTGTACTACAAAAGTCCAACCCCGACTACCACAAGAAGGGGTGGAATAAGAGGAAAAGAGGGGCTCCGCAAGGATCCTCCAATAAACAACAACTAGTGGCGATCAATGCTGCCACAATGACTCCTGTTGTCCCTGCAAACCCCTTACCAGCAAAAACTTATGCTGGGTCTCTCCCGAAGTGCACCAAGTGCAACTTCCACCACCGCGGGCCTTGCAGGGAGATGCAATGCACCAACTGCAACCAGAAGGGGCACACAGCCCGTTTCTGCCAAACTCCAACAGCTCAAGCCGCCCAGGTTCCTAATCTCGGTATGGGCCAAACTTGCTACGGTTGTGGCGAAGTGGGCCACTACAAGAGGAACTTCCCTAAAGCAGGAATGGATGGAGGGGTAGGAAGAGTTATGGCCCTAGGCCACAACGAAGCAGTAGCTGATCCTACGATAGTTACTGGTACGTTCCTCCTCAATAACTCATATGCTTGCATACTTTTCGATAGTGGGGCCGAGAAAAGTTTTGTAAGTCACAAATTTGCACACCTGCTTAAACAAAAACCATGTGCATTAGACAATTCATTCACGGTAGAAATGGCCAACGGGAAAATAAAGAGTACAAACTGCATATACGTAGGTTGTACCTTAACTTTAGATAACCATACTTTCAAGATAGATCTCATGCCAGTCCCAATTAAATGTTTCAACGTTATCATCGGTATGGATTGTGTTAATCCTAGTACCCAGCGATGACACTTACATTAATACTTGTTTTGGACAATCTTCGGACGTTCATTAGGTTACATATTTCGCTTAATGCGATGTTGTGTTAGTCCTAGTACCCAGTGACAACACTTACAGTAGTACATTTTCCTGTTTAATTTATTTTGTGATACATTCACATAAACGATGAGTTAGACTAAGCACTTTTAGTACTAGTCAATACAAAGGAAAAACTATCATTTTACAAACAAAACAGTCGGGTCTTGGTAGAAGACTACATCTCAAACTGATAGAAAATAAGGGATTTTCTAGGGTTTTTCATACGTACATCAACATTTTCTTTTAACGTTTTACATGGCCTTCATAACAGATTTTCACAAACATGTCAATGACACTTATATACTTATGAATTCACCAGCTTTAAAGCTGATACTCGCTTTCAAAATAACTTGTATTCTCAGGTCATCAGTAGACAGGTACAGAGGCCAGGTTTTGAGAAGACGGAGCAGACAAGTCTCGTCTTTTATTTTGATTGTATATTTTTGGTGTCTTACTACAATGAAAGAACACATATGTATTAAAACTTTACTTATAATGCAATGGATGGTGTTGTTGCTTGTTTATTATATTACACTGTTGTGATACTGTACATGACGTCCTCCACCCCAGAACGTTTCCGCCGTTCGTGGTTTTGGGGTGTGACAGATAACCCAACAGATCCGCTTACGAAGGGACTGAGCAGGGCTAAGCATTTGCAGCACGCTAGGAGAATTGGGCTGAAAGACGATATTAGTTTAGATTAGATAGTATTGGAAACATGTAATAGATAGATGTAATTGACATTTGATGGTTAAATAAAGGAGTATTATTTATAAGTATAGCTACTGTCTTATGTTAATTGTTTAACTATTGTTTCATTTTTGCATATTTTGACTTCCTGATTAATTGAGTTATTAAGAATAATCGAATTATTCGAATGGTAACTATATTTAGTAAGTACTTGACCCGATTTTACATGGTCCTTTTGGGTTGCCTTCACCATAGCAACTTGACAAGGTGATTTATATAGAGAGAGGAGATATTATTATTAATGTATTATAAGAATAATATGTCAAAGGAATAATAATATTATTTAATTGATATAAGTCACAAATTAATTAGGAATTAATTTGGTGACTTAAAGAGATTAATTGAATAAAGGGGCATAAACTGTCAAATGTGTGATGGTTGTGTTTAGGGCTATGAATCCTTATGGATATGGGAAGGGACGATTTTAAGGATATGGATATCTTAAAATCGTCCAAGGCCTTATCTAGAAGGATCTTTGGATTGCTTTGAGGCTAAGTTATCCAATTAGGGTTTAAGGTGAAACCCTAGGAGCTCATAGTATATATAGACCCTTAGGGTTGGAGAAATCGGCCACTGAATCTTTGTGGAAACCATGGAGTCGATTTCTCACCTCTCTCCTTCTCTCAAATCATCTTCTTGCTAGTTGGTGTTTGTAAGCCATTAGAGGAGTGACAATTGTGACTCTAAGCTCCAAGAAGAAGAAGTATCAATCAAGTAATCCAAGGTATTGTTCTAGATCCTAATTCATATGATTAGAATCAATTGTTTACGTTAGATCTAGTATTGTAAGTCTTGGATTCAATGCATGTTCAATTAGAGAAACCTAGATCCAAGCAATTAGGGTTTGCATGTGCACATAGGAAAGTTCTTGTGGCTCAAACCCATCAAAGTATACATGGGAATGAGAAGACCAAATGAAAAACAACTACCCTTACTTGTTCGAAGGAATCCCACCGATAAAATAAAATTTTTAGATGAATTTTCTTAACTGGGGCGGGGGTGGGATGTGACAACTAATAAAAATTTATGTCACCAACCACTATTAGGATCTAGTAGGGAAAGATAATAGCTTAGCGTTATAATGTTTGATTTATGAAAAAATATAATCAAATACGTTGTTACATTTATAAATAATTCGACGTTTAGGTTAAAAAATAAGCGTCCAAAAAGTTGTACCGTCTTTCCAAGCAGTTAATATATTCGGAAAGTACTCGTAAAATCTGACTCCTAATGATATAAAATTGGTAAAAATCTGACTTCGATTGGAGGAGTTCTGAATCTTATATAAAGTAAAATCAATCGTGTAATAATTATTACGACTTCAAAATGGTACATAGATATCGGTTAAGTTTTGACTAAAGCTATAAAAAGGAGAATCATAGTACTCCACGAGATAAGAACTTTAGGAAAAAGACTGCAAAAAATGGGATTCGTATGAGAGAGATACAATTTTTGTAAAATCATTTATTTTCACCCCCGTTAAGCAAAAGGATGCAAGTCAAAACTAGCCATAATAACCTAAAGGAAAGTTGTAGTATAAGTTTAGACCATCACATAGATATAAATGGCGTAAAGATCGGACCTCATACGCTTAAAATATAGATTTTTAAAAATCTTTTCTGTAGGTACGAGGTACGTGTCATTCTGTGACATGCATCTAACACCATATTCGATCAGATTGCAATTGATGTGGTCCAAGGATAGAGTGACACGTGACAGCTCCATGATGGAGCTCATACGTACATATTTGCACGGAACGCACACCAAAACCTCAACTATAGGTAGCATGGTCAGCAACTCCATTACGCATCTCCCAAACACTTCTCTCTCACTCTTTCTGGGAGCTATTGCAATCCTGAGGCCATATCGAAGTCTCGAGCCCGAATAAACCCTACATCAACCTTATCATGCGTCAATGGTGAGTTCATGACCCCACTTTTACCGTTTTAAAATATTTTACGTGGTGGGGGA